>NC_138529.1:83273357-83578357 GCF_964234715.1 Podarcis melisellensis | reverse complement strand
AGGGGGCGTGGTGGAGAGGCGAAGGCTCCCAGGAGCTGCTGTAGCAGCAGGCGAATGAAAACGGCTGCGGTTGCTGGAACCTGAACGCCGGCCGCCCCCGCCGCCCCCCTTCCCATTATTATTATTATTATTAGCCTTTGCTCCATGCATTGGTCGCCGCCTGCGTTTTGCTCCTTGCGCACACCCCTGAGAGAGAGGGGCGGGAGAGGCGCACGCGGCGGGGTTTGCAGAGGGAGCCTGGGCAGCGGCCAAGGCAGCATCTCTCCGCCGCTTCGGGCGGGTGGGGGGCTCTGGCTGGTTTTGGAGCCGAGCCACTCGCTCGTCTGACTGGGCGCGCAGTGCAAGCAGCCACCGCCGCGCTGTGCCTCTGCCTCTCCTCACCGTCGTCGTCTGCCCCCCGCCTTCCCCCCTGAAGCGAGGCCGCAGGGAGGGGGCGCCCGGAGAGCGGGCTGCTGCTGCTGCGGGGAAAGTTGCCGCTCGCTGGCGGGGAGGGAGGGCGATGCCTTCTGAGCGCGAGCTGCCGCAGGGGGGAGAGGTCCTTTCTGCGGCCGGGAGGGGCAGAGCCCCGCGGGCGGCGGCAGAAGCAGCAGCAGCTGCACAAGCCGGGTGCGACTGAAGAAAGAGGCAGGCGAGCAGGAGGACGGAGAAGCACCATGCCGCCCTTCTTCCCGCGCTGGGCGCCGAGGCTGCTCCTGCTGGCCTGCGGTGAGTCCTTTCCTTTCCCAGGAACCCGAGAGGGATGCATCGGGAAGCGCAGATCCTGCGGTCCCTAAAGGCAGCCCCGGACAAAGGAAGGACCCCCCCCCGCTGGGGATCCGAGGCTGCCTGCAGCGTGGGTGGGGATCGCCGTGGGGGAACCCCACGCTGGGGGTGGATCGGTGGGGCGGAGGATCTGGTCCTCTGAAGCAGCCCGGGATGGATGGTGGTGGCCTGGGGGTTCCTAACTCGGGGGGCGTTTTTTCCTGGTTTAAGGCACGGGTGCGACACAGCAGCTTGGGCGACTGAGGTGGGGGGCAGAATGGAAATAGAAACCGTTTTCCAGGAGGTGGGGCTGGGTCGCGCAGAGGCATACACCTTGGCAACCTCTTATTCTGGGAGGAAATACACATATAAAGGGGGAGGGGTTCGTATTAACTTTATTTCCTGTGCCAGTGTTTGAAAAGGTACACTTTGCGCGGGGAAGGTTATTTATATTCTTGGAAGTTCCCGCTGTTGTTCCAGTTCACCATGGTAAAGTATATACTGTACAGCTTATGTCCTTCCTTCCACAGTGCTTTCTGCCTTCGTTTCCTTCAATGGAGTTTAGGTGCTTCTTATTTTAAGTGCCTTTTCCTGTAGCAAGGGTAGTTGCTATTCTAAAGGCGATGTGTCACACCTTATTGACCACCATTGATGTTTCAGTCAGTGGGATATCTTTCTATGAGGAAAGATGTTTCTGGCATATGGGGCCACATAATACCTGTAGAAAACTGCCTGGTGAGAGTGTCTCAAAGGTAAGCATTTTGCCGTTCCATTTCAAGTTTTACTTTATGGTGCCATGGAAAGTCGTGAAGCACCTGCCCTGGCACTAAATAATGGCTTCTTTGTGTGGTGGAGCAGGGAGTATGTCAGTCTAGGCAACCTGGAACTCTCTTGTCACGGAACAAAACTTTGCAATTCAGAGAGTTCTAGCCCAGTTTCAATGCTGTGAAATTCAATGCTGCTTCACACACCATAGTGTTATATCATGTGGCTACAAGCAGCAGGGAGCTACAAGAAACTGCAAATTCACTGCAGCCTATAGCCGCATAACACATGGTGGGGGGTGGGATGGGGGTGGAACATCAAATGTATTTATTCTGTGCCCACACTGCAAACAGTGGGTGATATTTTTCCACTGCTGTTCCTCTCCATTTCAGGGAGGAGGGGGGAATTACTATAGATTTCACTTGGACATTTGCATGGCATAGTTGTGATGAGCATTGTGAATTAGCATGGAATTTGCTAATGCCAGCAAAAAAATAAATTAAATATAGTGGTTAAGAAACGTAGTGATTCAATTACCCTTTCCCTTAAAAAAAAATGGCTAGTGAAGATTTGGCTGAAATGACAAAGTTAACTGCATAGACCCGTTTAAGAGATGGGCAGCAAGTAGAGACATTTGAGGGAAGATGGTTTCCTTTCAGTGACTTAATGGACCTAATATGTGTTTGGATATTCAGAATGTTGATCTACTAAGAGTTGTTGTTAATATGGATTTGTGTGTTGTATGTTGATGTGGATTTGTATGTTTCAGTAGTGTTGTTTATTGTTTTAGGGTTTTTTTTAAGGGATGAACAAAGCGTCCCTAGAGACTGTTGAAAATAGCCTTGATGTACAGTTTCTGCATGCCAAAGCTGAGTTAGGATTCCTGCATACTGTATTTTCCTCTAGGGACTGAATCCAGAATTACTTTGTACTGCACTGAGAATCATTTAACCCATAACATTGTCCTGTCACCTTTCCCCCCTTAGAGTATTTTGATTGTTTCTCTTTCACCAAAAATATGCTGTCGAGAAGTCCTGATACCAAATTAGACTCTAGTTCTAAAGAGCCTAATCTGTAAATTTTGAAAAGGGGGGTGGGGTATTAATTAAAGCCGATTAAGTACAGAAGTAATTATAATTAGAATAGGTAGGAGGCCTGTGCTTCTAATTTTGTATAATCTCATTGGAGATATTTAAAGGCGGAGACCCCTTTCAAAAAAATAAAACGAAGAATGTTGGAAGGGGCTATTTTTCTTAATAATGTGAGTGAACAAGCTCAGTTTGTAATCTTAGTGAACAAAGTAAAATGGAACTTTGTAACAGACCATTAAATGTTTTCTTAAAAAATATAAAATTAATCAATACTTGGCAGCAATCGGCCTGGAAGAATGAAGACCATCTGGTCATTCTGCCAGTGATGGGATTGGAGCAGAGCATGGTCACCCTTCTGCTTGTAAATTGTGTTTCATCTCTTAAGTATTGAGAATAGATCCTTCTGTAATGAGACACAAGTAAAGTTATGTTAGCCATGTTGGCCCCTAAGGGGAAAAAATCCAAAATCCATGTTAGAACAATATCTTTCTCAGGCCGTTCATAATATCACAAAATAGTATGCCAGCTTTAAAGTCCTGCAGAAATCTGTTATCAGACTAGATAGTTTATTTAAAAAGGGGGGAAAGGAGAGAAAACCTGGCTGGTGGAAACACCGTAAGTCTGCAACTAGTAGTGGCTTTTAAAAAAGAATATGGGAGAAGGTAGCAGCCACTCAAATGACGCGCTTCTAGGGGCTATGCAAGCAACAGGCTTCATCAAGGCCTAGTGGGGAAGAAGAAACATAACTGGCTGATTCTCCATCTCTGAAAATACAAAAAACTGGCTGTTACCCAGGTTTATCTCCATCCACTAATGAAGCACACAGGTTCCTTGATGGGGGGGGGGGTAGAATGACGAGAAACTAGGGCAGGAGTTCCTTAGGCATGGCACCACCACAGAAAAGGCCATGTTCCCTCCAGCCGAATCTCTTTTGGAGGAGGGGTATACAGCAAGACCTTGCAGCAGATATTACACTACAGGCAGGCTCATGCAGGAAAAAGATTTCATAAATTCTCTCCCCAGTCACTTAGGGCTTTATAGGTATGAACCATCACCTTGAATTTTCTGGTCACAAATTGGAATGCAGCCCAGTTAGTGAAAGGCCGGTGTAATATTGAAGCGCACACTAGAAGACATTCTGCTCTAGCTGCAGTTTCTGAACCACCTATTATTTGTTTAAATATTTCAATACTTTGATTTTGTAAAAAAAAAAATAATACAGCCTATAGAACATTACAATAAAGTCTTATAGAACCCAGTGGAGCCATCTGGGATCCAACTTCTATCTAAATAGTCTCCGTCACATGCTTCTTGGTGTGATCATAGAATATGGTAGAACTCTGGGACCTCAAACTGTTAGTTCATGTGGTGTTGCAACAAAGCCTTTAAATAAGTTTAACTGATTCCTAGCAGTGGGTGTTTTTCTACAGGGGAGGCGACAGGACATCAACAAAACTGCTCAAAGGTATTTGATGCTGTGTTGTGTACTGTATAGGTAAAGCCATGTCATATTTCTTAGTCCTCCTACAACTCATGGCAAATATATGCTTTCCATAGATGGCAGCAGGTTATAGACAAGACTGATTTGAAAACTCGGTGGGTAATCCAGTTATAAAATGGTTGATACAATCCTTGTGCCAAGTCCTCTTTCATTTAGTGAAAGTCTATTATTATTTTTAAAAAAACAGAAAGGCAGAAGTGGAAGCCTGCAAAAAAAAAAAATCACAAATCCTTTCTGTTTGCATGCACACACTTACTCTTTGTATCCATGCATCCCTATTCACTCCATTTACATGTTATAATACTTGACTTCTTTCTCTGCACCCATTTCCAGTTTTCTGAGACAGCCCCCCTTTTTCTGAAAATTAGAGCCATTTTTAAAAATTGTGTTTTGCATACTTAATTTGCCTTATTATTCATTTATGTGATTTTAGGCTTGTAAAATAAAACAAATGAAGATAAAACAAAATAATAAAAAATACAGCAAGACAAAATGCAGCATTAAAACAAAATCAAATAAGTCCAAAAGTAGATAAAATAAATTTGAGAATGTGTGTGGAAGGAATCAGCAGAGTTCAATTAAATGATTTAATGCAAGGATGGTTAACTCCTAGTTCAATGGGCCTAATTCTGCCAACCAGTAACATTTTCCTGCCCTGATGGGGATTGAAATCACTCCCTCTCCTGTCAATTAGGTGAGTGGAAAGGGGACAATAACTACCCTTTAGCCAGTCTGTATGGATGGATTCCCTTGAAGCCCCCCAAAGTCTTGCTGCCTCTGATTTAAGAAGCTTGGGAAAATAAAAGGTCTTAGCACCTGACCCAGAAAAGTAATCAAAGTTGGTGGCCAAGTAGACTTCTCTTGGGGGGACATTCCACAACTGAGGTGCCACTACTGAAAAGGCCCTTTCATCTCATCCATCTCTGTCTAGCCATAATTAAGTGCTCTAACATCCAAAGCTTGCTTAACTTCACAAGTAGGCAAATAATAAATGTGGACCTGCAAAGAAACTCTGAGGGGGGGCAGGACAGGGCAGAGGGGAGAAAGGGCTTTCCATCTTACCCTTCCTCTCACCGTCCTTTTTTTTGACCAAATTTTATTGCTTTCCAAAAAAATTAACAAGTTCACATCAAATTAATTTGAATTTAATGCATACTTAAAAGTTTACTTCCCACCCTTCCTTGTTCTCCCTCGCTTGCTGCATTATAAAGCATTTATTTACCTCCTTACCAATTTATGATGCTGCTCATCTCACTGTCTTAATCCCTAAATCCCCATGTTAGCTTCAAGACTATAAGGTTTGAGCTCACTCCTTTTCCCATTTGGACCTGAAATGCATAGTTTTGCCTTGGACTCGGGATCAATATGGCAGGCTGCATTCATCTCTTGCCCACAAGGCACTCTGTGCTCTTCAGTGGCGTAGGAGCCAAAGGGAGAACTGATCTTCCTTTCTCTCCACTGTGGCCTCAAAGAAACTTTGGGGGCTTCTGCGAGGCTGAAGGGAAGCGAGTTGATGGACTGCATCTTAATTTCAACCACTCTAAACAGCCAAGTGTGACCAGCTGGGACTAATGCCCGTATGCCGTCATCTTGTGGCCCTCCAGATGTGGAACTCCCATCAGCCCCATCCGCATGGCTGATAGTCAGGAATCATGGCTGTTGTAGTCTATCCACATCAGAAGAGCCACAGGTCCTCCCCCACCCCCCATGTATATAAATTTGGCCTTCACAAATATTTGTTTGTTTATTGCAAATTTGGGGGGGGGGCTGAAATATTGGTACAGACCATTTCTGTCCCTAGGTTATTAAGAGGTTGGGGGGTTGCCTTAAACATATGAGATTCACAGAAACAACAACGGTATTTTAGGTGTAGTTCAATACCTAACATAGTTTTGAGGTTGCCTTTAAGTTCAGCTCCACAGTTATGGGTTGCTGAGATGAGGAAAGCTTGTTCCGATCCTTGGAACATGGTGGCCATACTGAAGGGAGTGCTTTCATTAGGAAACATTGGCACATCCTTCTGGAACGGAAGCCCTGCCAGGCTGGAGGAACAAGACCGTTGTAACATTATAGTAGAAAGAGTGCATCAGACATGAAGTGTTAGGACATGTAATTTCTCCTGCCCCGCCCCATAAGCTTCTCCAAAATCTTCATTCCTTCCAATGCCTACAGAGGCATTGCAATCACCTCACAAACGCTATCCCTGCTTTTTAATAGCGTTGTTAAATTCAGCAAATTAAAAAGTCATAAAGCACTCCACAGCAGCTGTTGTTTGAAGACTCCAGATGTATAAGCGATTGGGAAATTGTAGCTGTGTTTGGACAATGATATTAAGCCAATATTGACAGGTATTTTGCCCATCCATGTAGCTCCTTCACTTCTCACTTTGTGACATGAGCAATCAAATCAGGAAGTTTCTATCCATAGCAATAATGTGGTTACCAGGTTCAGAACAAACAGGATATTATACCATATTCGAGCCATGGTTTTAATATCCCAGCTTGTTCTGAAGCTGCTGACCATAGTTTTCCAGGTTGGCTAATTAGATATGTCCTTGTTTAATTGTGGCTTGTGTGAAGGGGCAGAAGACTCGTTCATATTTCAGCTTATTAAATTGAGAGATATCATCCAGACTGAGTCCCTTTCCCCCCCTTACTTCTAACCATGGAAAGGAAAAAGCAATGTGCCTGGTTGATGGGACACCCAACGATCATGTTGTGAATGAAATACTTTCATCAGCTTTGATCAATGGGAATTGTTCTTAAGTAAATGGAAATAGAATTTTTCCATAGTTTCTCTGCAATTCCAGGCTAACGCTTCTAGAATGTAATAGGACATGGGTAAGCAAACTAAGGCCTGGGGGCCAGATCCGGCCCAATCGCCTTCTAAATCCGGCCCATGGACAGTCCGGGAATCAGCGTGTTTTTACATGAGTAGAATGTGTCCTTTTATTCAAAATGCATCTCTGGGTTATTTGTGGGACATAGGAATTCGTTCACCCCCCCAAAAAAATATAGTCCAGCCCACCACAAGGTCTGAGGGACCAGCCCCCTGCTGAAAAAGTTTGCTGACCCCTGTAATAGCACAATGCTAGAACTTTGTTGCAATGTTACTGAATAACTAGGATTGAATAACTAGGATGGTTTGCCCAGGTTCATCCCAGCAAAGGTAAGAGTCCCTTCCCTTAAAGTGGTGCCTTTAACTTCCCATAATGAGATCTCCCATCTGCCAGGCACAAGATTGATCTCGGTCCTTGAGACTCCCTGGGGTTCTCATTCACGTAATGGCTCCTAAATAATTTTATGGTGATGAGAGGTAGCAGATGCAATCTGCTGCTAACTAAATTCTTAGCCTAATTAATAATCAGTGAAGGTTGTGGCCATTCAAATGCTTGGACTGATTTTCCTGCTGCTACTGGGAACACGGATTTTATTTCACCAGAGGTCACATCTACATCACATTTTGAATACACATTTAGAGCACTTTACTCCCCTTAAAGAGTCCTGGGAACTCTAGTTCCTAATCCTGGTAATTGTAGCACTATAAGAGGTAAACTACAGTTCCCAGAATTGCTTTGGGAGAAACCATGTGCTTTAAATGTATGGTGTGGATGTGATCTATAGTGAGGATGGGTTCTATTGCCACAATAGGTAGCCTCAAGTTTTCTCTGGGAACTTAAGTTTATTTCTGGAATTAGCGGAACAGGAATTACACCGCTACAGTATTGGAAAAGTTATATTGGAAACTGAGGGTAAAAATGTGCTGCAGGCTGTGTTTAAGCCTGGCACTCTGATGGCATAGTAGCAGACATTCCTCAGCTAAGCTACATGGAAGTTGATTATGTTTACTACACAGTTTGGATGAATGAGCATTAGAGATGAGACCTTTCTACAGAAGGACATCTCTTTTCCTTCCTCGGTCACCCTGTTCTTTTGTGTGTACAGTGCTGTGAGATTCCAGAGGGTGTTAAATGCATCTTCCTCCTTTCGGCTGTCTTGCTTGACTAATTCCTTGTTAGTTAATCTGCTCGACTCCAGCAAATTGGGATGGCTACACATCCAATGCAGTCAATCTTTCTAAGGAACCGTTTCTTTAATTATAGGCACCCGAGGTTTAAATAACTATATTCATACTCCAAGGGAGAGCTCCAGGTGACAGAGTATGAATTAGAGCACACATTCCTCCCTTGTGCTTGAAATGAGGAACAGCCTTGTAGGATGTTGTGGATAAACAGGCAAAATGGGAGCACTCAAATTGGCCAAAAGGAAAACTAAATGGTCTCCTAGAGCCCAGAGGCTATGCGATTTGCTCTCAATTCTCAATGGTACAGTGATTTGAATGAGCCGTCCCCAAAGAATAAGGCTAACATATCTCATTTCCATGAATATAGCTTGGGTGGATTCACACATAAGGCAAGGGGTAGCTGGGATTGCAAATCTTACTGCTTCTGGGTTGTGCTTGTCACTTGCAGAAGCATCCAAATACTTTCTCTTCACCAACTCTCCTTCATATGATCTGACAGGAAACTAGTGGGCAAGAGGACCCAGAAAAACACTGTGTTGTGGCTGGGACTATTGCCTTCCCTGTAGCTCCCTGTGTTGTTTGAGCAGCCTACCGAGCCAACGCTTTTCCTACCGACTACTCTGCAGGTCTAGGAGAGGACCATTGCATTGTTCTTCTCCATCAGAAATAGGGAAGGGTGCCTTCACAACCCTCTGTGGGCAGTATTGGACCTTTAGTGGAGGTTGCTCATTGGCTGTGAGTCCTGGAAGACCTGCTCCCTGGCCTTGCAGGCTCCTACCTGGCCTGGTGAGGTCCTGACTCTGACACCCAGTTGCTAAGCTGAGGCTGCTGAACAGACTCTTGGGTTGGGGTATTGGTGGGGGGGGGGTTTACTGTTGCTGATACTAATTTTTTGTATCTTCTTTTGATGTATGTGGAAATTGTTCAGTTTGGTTGTGTACTTTTTCATGTGTTTTATTTATTACTGATGACTACTTCTGCTATATTTGTAATTATGTAATTTATTTCATGTTGTAAACTGCTTTGAACATGGTTTTCACTATGAAAAGGTGGCGATGAAAATAAAATGATGTATGTATGTATCCACGTACACTCTGTTTTCCTGCAAGTGTACGGGATCTCTGCTGCCCTCACTCATCTTTAGGTTCTTGGGATATCCATGCATAGACCTCCTACTTAGAAACAAATAGATGAGTGTGCTCCTTTATCTCTTGCAATGGAAAAATCAGGGGAGGGGGGTCTGCTAGCAGTTTCTTTCCATAGGCTGACAAAGAGGTGGGATTATAATTCCAAAAAACCCCAGGATTAAAAAAAAATGCAAAATCAGTTCTAACAATCTGCTGGTTTACAGTCTTGTGTGCCACTAGTCAATATTCCTGTGTCCCCTACACAACATCATGGGTTGTTAAACTGACATTTGCTTTCCTGCTTTTTGCTACTAGCCCAGAAAATATACAGGGCTCCTGGGAATGTGGGTGTGCTAGAATCTCTGTGGGGTGCCTGCCTCTCTCCCGGCTTGGTCTGTGCCAGAGGAATGCTGACCTCTCGCCTATGTTTTCTGCAGTCCTAATTAGAAGTGATTGCTCTGCTGGGCTTCCTAATCCTGCATTCAGAATGTTCTACAAATAAATGAGAAACTGGCAGCAAAAGTCGGGGGGGGTTGTAGATATAGGGGTGCAGGACTCATTTCCTATAGAGAAGGAACCAGGGTCAGATGCTTTGGAATAATCATGGGGAGATAGACAAAAGGGCTCTGTCTGGGCTCTGAGCTCTCTCTGTGTTCACAGGCGGAAGCCACTGAGATTGTGGCTTTCTTGGTGCAAACCTGCAATCCTGGTGATCCTCCAACATTGTGCGTGCAATCTGCACTACACCCTGCACCGCCAACGTGGAGAAGCAGGATGTCAGCCCAATAAGCACCACGGACACGATTGCAGGAGCCGCTTAAGCGTGGAGTTTCCTCGTACTGCACCATTTCTTTGTCAAGACAAGCGGCTCATCAGGCACCTGCCTTTTTTGACTGCGGAAGAAGCGTGTCAAATCACGATGGCACAACATTTCTGCCGACTCAGGCATTTTAAAAATATATAGTTAAGCTGTGATAAACTGCAGGAAACAATAGCTTGGAAGAGGGTGCAAGGATCGTAAAGCCCACAGGCAGCTCCTCGCTTTTCATGTAGCCAGATTTTCTCCTTTCTAACCATTAGAAATGTTCCTCCATTACTCAGTTGGGAATAAAATGAAACTCTCAACCACCCCTGCTCTCATTCTGTATGAAAGAACACAGATAATAGCATAGGAAAGATGGTCATGGGTTGGCAATGTGTTTGCTTTTAGCGCTACTTCTGGATTGGTTTTGCGGCCCTCTGCCTGTAGGAATTGTTCTGCTTGATGGTGCTAAAGACCTGTCTGTTGTGGAGGCAATGCACTGGGGCAACAGGGGCCAGATACCACCATAACGTTCACAAATAAGAGCACAATGGGTTCAACCACCCCATTTCTTTCCAGCTTCTCGTAATCAGTTATACTGCCTTTGGACCTGGAAGTTCCATTCTTCGTTATTATGTCTGATAGCCATTGACAGACCTTCCTCGACAACCTTGCCTAATCCTCCTGGGGGAGTGGGTGGGTGCAAAAATCTAAACATCCTGTGCTAATGGATTCCATAAGCCAATTGCACATTTGCGTGAATAAGTAGTTTGTTCCATTTTTCCTGTATTTTTTGCCTGCCAGTTCCACCAAATCCGTGCGGAGCCACTGTATTTTCTATAAATGATTCACTATTTCCCCACTGTAGCTTAACTCACTGCTATCCTGCCCTCAAATTTTCTCCCTGACAATGTGTAACAGAAGTTCCTTGGGATCTCTGCCTGCCTTTTTCCACCAGTAGCTTGTACATCAGGGGACATCAGTGGCAGATGCTTCTTTTAGCTGATCATTGTTCCCCTGTCTCAAGTGATTATCAATAAATGACCGTTTTGGATCGAGCTCCCTATTTTGAATAACATCTGCTGGACAAATGCTTGGGCACAAATTTGGAGAGCCTCTCAAATGAAAGCCAGATATAAAATGAAGCAGGTTAGCATGGGGTCCTTCTGTGAGGTCCTACCTACCCCCCAGTTGGCATAATCTTCACTTGTAGTTTGTTCTGAATGAGGTATTTTATCTCAAGCAGCAGATATTGAGGTACTATAAAGAACAGGAATAGCTGTTCGAGTTCATTTACACAAAAAATGTGCCCCTCAATAACACTCAAGTAAGGCAGTAGTTCCTATGGCAAGTTCTTAAAGAAATGGGAGTGCCAGATCACCTCATCTGTCTCCTGAGAAATCTCTATGTGGGACAAGAAGCTACAGTTAGAACTGGATATGGAACAACTGATTGGTTCAAAATTGGGAAAGGAGTACGACAAGGCTGTATTTTGTCTCCCTGCTTATTTAACTTATATGCAGAATTCATCATGCGAAAGGCTGGGCTGGATGAATCCCTAGCCGGAATTAAGATTGCCGGAAGAAATATCAACAACCTCAGATATGCAGATGACACAACCTTGATGGCAGAAAGTGAGGAGGAATTAAAGAACCTTTTAATGAGGGTGAAAGAGGAGAGCGCAAAATATGGTCTGAAGCTCAACATCAAAAAAACGAAGATCATGGCCACTGGTCCCATCACCTCCTGGCAAATAGAAGGGGAAGAAATGGAGGTAGTGAGAGATTTCACTTTCTTGGGCTCCATGATTACTGCAGATGGTGACAGCAGCCACGAAATTAAAAGACGCCTGCTTCTTGGGAGAAGGGCAATGACAGGCCTAGACAGCATCTTGAGAAGTAGAGACATCACCTTGCCAACAAAGGTTCATATAGTTAAAGCTATGGTTTTCCCAGTAGTGATGTATGAGAGCTGGACCATGAAGTGAGAGCTGGACCATAAAGAAGGCTGATGGCCGAAGAATTGATGCTTTTGAATTATGGTGCTGGAGGAGACTCTTGAGAGTCCCATGGACTGCAAGAAGATCAAACCTCTCCATACTGAAGGAAATCAACCCTGAGTGCCCACTGGAAGGACAGATTGTGAAGCTGAGGCTCCAGTACTTTGGCCACCTCATGAGAAGAGAAGACTCCCTGGAGAAGACCCTGATGTTGGGAAAGATGGAGGGCACAAGGAGAAGGGGGCGACAGAGGATGAGATGGCTGGATAGTGTTTTCGAGGTTACCAGCATGAGTTTGACCAAACTGCGGGAGGCAGTGGAGGACAGAGGTGCCTGGCGTTCTCTGGTCCATGGGGTCACGAAGAGTCGGACACGATTAAACGACTAAACAACAACAAGGCAGTAGTTACCGCCTGCTGCCTCCACTTTTATTCTTCACTGATATATGTAGGAGATAGTCACTGTGTCAAAATCTGAGTGGACCAATATTTGTGTTTCCCATCACCTTCATCAAAGCTGCTGTTCCTCAGGCAGTGAAACTGGGACAATGAGGCCTGCGTCTTCTGCCTTTCCGAACTCTTTGTCTTGTGAACCTAGAAGAATGACTTTTATTTTGTACTGTGTATCTCTGTGTGGCAGGAATTTGCCAGAGGACAATGTTTTTACTCTGGAAGGAAATTCCTTATTTATTATATGTATTTGGGGCAGTTTAATTACACTTGCTGCTCTGACATTGCTCTGGTTCATAGGCTAAGTTGGTAAAGATGTGTTGAATTCCTGGCTAAGTGCAGAGAGGCTTAAGTGCTTCCACACCAGCCTTTTTAATAAATCAATCAATAAATATTATTTTTCTTTTCCGCCCTACACCAGACTTTTTATCCAGTGTTGCTCATTCATCTCTGAAACTCCAGATGACATTCCTTCCAAACCATTGCATTCCTATCTCTCTCCCCTATTTGTTTTTTTAAAAATGGCATTAATATTGCCTTTGTTTGTTATATTTCTTTCTTCCTAAACATCATAGACTCCACGTTATCCACTTGCACCTCACAATTATCCAAAGCTGCTTTGTCAGTCTTTTTATTCTAAAAAAAGGGTGGGGAATCTCAGACCTGACGGCTGAATGGAACACCCCAAGCCAGGCCACACACCCTCTCCGGCCATATCACCTATGAGTCCTTATTTGCATCTTCCTTGGGTGTTTTTGCTGGCCTGGAATGTGTTCATGAGCTCTGATAATGCTTCTTGGTTGCATAGATGGCAAGATGACAGAGGTGTGTGAGTGTGTGTTGGAAAAAGGCCCTGCTGTACAAAGGTAACATTTACCTTCATTACTCCACCCACCTTTTCCTCTGGAAGGATGCTCAGGAGGTTCCTCACCCCTGTTCTAATGCAGCTTAAATAATATTTGGATCCCCATTTTCTGCACCTAAGATAAGCTAAATGTTCCCTGCTCATTTTGTTATATGTAGCAGGTACTGGTATCTTCCCCCCCTCCCACCATGAATGTGTGATTCAGAAGTATCCTTACTGACCATGAGTTTGTAAAAAAAACACTTCTTTTCTCAGTCCCTTAACCAACAGAACTCCTATTAGCAGGAGACTCAAATGCTTTGTAAGAGGCAGTCCTAAGATTATTGGCAGCTCTTGCAATCTGACTCTTTTCAGTGTATATGGGTGTCCCTGCATGGTGTGTGTTGAGAGAGCTCATTGAGCGGGGAGCAGATGGCACCAACTAGCAGTGCCCCAAAAGTCAGCTCACACCCTTCTGGACATACCTTGATATCTGTGAATCCAGTTGAACATTTGAAGCCCCACACCCCTCAAAAAAAGTGTGTGTGTGTGTTGAGGAGCTTCTCTGTAGTCAGAAGAACCCTGCACCAACTGATTGGAAATTATTACTTATTTTTATTTATTTATTTATTTAGACATACATACATACATACATACATACATACATACATACATACATACCCCGGCCCTAGTTGAGACCAATCTAACCACCTTGGGGCTTGGGACCGCCAAAGTGTTGTTATTTGTGGACCTTAAGGTCCTCCTTGGGGCATACCAGGAGAGGCGGTCCTGTAGGTACGAGGCTCCTAGATGGATGTGTTGATGTTGGCGATGCGGCTAGCCGCCTCAGTGCATGCGGGTTTTTGTCTGTTTGTTTTGTGGGGAAAGAGCTTTACTTCTCTTCGTATTGGTGTGACCCTGGGAAAAGTAGGAAGGCAGATGGTTTCAAGGCTTCCAACCTCATAGGCGTTTTTGTTCCTGGTCATCATCTGTGGCTGTAGGTTGGAAACTGTAGGTGTGAAAGTGCCCCTCGTCTTCCCCTAGGAAAAGGACTTGTCTTATCCTCATTCCAAGTTTTTGGAGGGAGCTTGCCCCCTCTAGCTCACTGGCTCGTGGCCAAATGAGATTTTTTTAAATGCCTGCTGCTTCCCTCATACCCAGGACATGTTGTTAGCACATTTCATCCTTACATTATTATAGTTGGAGGTAGTGTGTGTTGTGTGTGGTGGCATTCTCTCCAGTATATGCTTACAATAGGACTCCTTTCATTAGTTATTAATACATTGTTAATTATTACATCCACCTTTCCTTGAAGGTAGTCAAGGTGGGGTTCATAGTTTATTTCCATTACGTCCTCAAAACAGTCCTGCAACCTGGGTCAGGCTGGGAGAGTGCCTGATCACCCAGTGAGCTTCCTAGCTGAGTGGGGAAATGAACCTGAGTTTCTCAGGTCCTGTTTGTTATTACTTTGATGGCTGTATGACACATTTCACTTGGAAACAGAAAATCCATATAAGAGAAATCCAATTTAGCACCACATGTCAGGGAATTCAGCAAGCTTGGGAGAGAAGCTAAATTTGGGATATAATCAATCAGTATTGGGGGTGTATTTTAGTTAAGAGGTTCAACCATTATGCCATACTGTGGGGCTTTGTTTTGTTTTGTCCTGGATGCTGGCTCTGAAAGTACCATTGCCTTGGTTGGTGGCTATGAAGATAGTCAGCTAAGAGGAGGAGTTTGAGGAGAGGATTATGACGGCACTGCCACATGATAATAATGCTCGGGTCCTCCCTGCCACAACATAGCTTCTGTGGATTTAATGATGCTTTCAGACACCCCCATTGGCAGGATTGGATTAGATGACCCCTTGGGTCCCTTCCAACCCTACAGTTCTATGATTCTTTTTATTTAGTTAGTTGCAGGCTTGGTGGGGGGTGGGGGTTGGTTGCCTGTTTTGGGAGAGTGCCTACCTTTTTGGTCTGCATTTTATTTGTTGGGGGTTTTTTGCAGGGGAAGGGTATAGGCATTTTGCCTGTTTTGGGGTGCATTCTGAGAAACAGATATTTCATGGTTTCTGTAACAGATTTTCAGATGCGGTCCCCAATCTCAAAAAGGTTGGGGACTTGCACAGCTGGGTCCAGGAGGTTTCAGGGCAAGAGTACTAAAGTTGTAGAGAGGAATACAGTGCCAGATGCCTGTGCGTGTGTCTGTCTTTATAATTTCGCAGGGAAACTCACTTGTCAAAGGCTCTCCTGCTTTTCAGCGTTGTGCTTTGTGTAACCTCATTTCTTACATTCTAGTCAGTGACACTCACGTTCCATTACACTGAAGTGTGTTCCCCATTCTGGGGTTGCCATATGGCAGGCTGTAAACCAATTAGTCCCTCTCTTTTGGCTGCCTGGCTTGGCTTGGCTTGTTTGCTTCTTTAGCTCTGCTTCAGTGTTACGCCACGGGCAATCCTAATTATTTCAAATGGAAAAGTTAACACAGGCATTGGCAACCTCAGGTCTGTTTTCATCCCTCCGTGCTTAGGCCTTAAGAAGCTGCCATGGTGTGCTGGCAAGTGTGTTTGTTCTGCGCAACACGTGGCTTTTTCAGCGTAGGCCTGTACACTATATAACACTTCTAGGCCCTTTGCCCATACATATCTCTTAATGATGTTCAGTTTCTAGCCTATTGACATCCTTTCTACAGGCTTTTAATCAACTTGTCGTCTCCCCAATGCCCTGGACTTTCTTCCATGCCTTTTCTGGATTCTTGAGCTTAGTCTCACTTTGCCTCCTCGGCCTAGTCCAGGCCCCTGACATGGCTCCAACACTAAGCCTCCTGACTCATTCAGTCCCCCTGCCCGACAGGTGGTTCCTCCTGATAGGTTTCCTTTTGGCTTTACAACTGGCCTAGTGTTTCCTTGGAGTTTTGTCCTTTGCTCTGTTAACTGTGTCGCTGCTTTGGGGATAACCTGCATCTGCTGTCCTTTGGGAATGGGCTCCCCCCCCCCACCATGCCACAGCTGTTCATCTGAGGAACAAGTCTCCCTTTCTTTGACAGCCATCCTGTGTAAAATGTATGCTACAATCCTACCGCTGTAGTCTTCTTGCTGCTGTTCGCAGAATTTTGATTTCCTTTTTATTCCCTGGTAGCGAAGAACTGACCTCGGCTGCACCCACTTTGCCAGCTGAATTCTGTGAGCGATTCCCACAATCGCTAAAACTGTGATAAAGCTCCTCTCATTCCTGTCTTCTCCTCCTCCCCCTAACTGTGCCGTGATATGACTTTTAAATAGTTGGAAGGCAATTTGAGTCACACATTCACCGCCTTTTCATGCCTTGAGATAAGCTTCGCCTATGCTGGCCATGATGGTTAAGGTTTGGCCAGCTTCACTTTACTTGGTTCCATTGTAAAGGTACAACCCTCCATGTTGTGGTCAACCCAACAGTATATACGGTATATGTTTGTTTGTGTGTGTGTGTGTTGTATTCTGTTTGGTCTGGTTTAACTCTGCCAGCTACGGTACTTCAAATATCGAGGGGGAAAGTTTCAGTTAATGAAATCCATAATCCCACCCCAGATTTCTCTCCAATTTATAGTCAAATCATTGCTCCCTCACAGCTGTCTAAACTAGGATTGCCATATTTCAAAATGGGAAAATCCAGACAGAAAAGTTGTTGTATTTTTGTGGGGGGTTTTGGGCCAAAGTAGTTGAGCATTTTTTGCAAAAAAATTAAAAAATAAAATAATTGAAGTTTTTGAGCTATTTTTAAGGAAAATTGACAAAACAACACTGCCGACAGGGGTTGCCATACGTCCAGATTTCCCCAGACATTTAAGCTATTTCCGCCGGGACACTGCTTCTGATGGCTGATTGCCGGCTATATCTGGGAAGTTTCGGACATATGGCTACCCTAGTCTAAACTGGCCTGAAAGGTAAAGTGGGCCATGCCAGCCTCCCTGGTCTGCCACTCAGTGAATAGCTTGCCATTCCTGTAATTCACTCACTAGGCCTTCCAAGGAAGTGTATTTCATATTCCATTTTTGTCTGGTCTGAGTATATGAGCAAATTTGATGTTAATGTACTTTGTCATCTGGCAGAGGTGTGATAGTGCGATTCCAGCGCATGATGATTATCATGACTTGCCCAGTTCTGCTTGGCCCAGGGCTGTGGAGGCAGTCAGGTCTGATCTGCTTGGCAAGGTGGCACATTTTAGGCTTCAGAAAGAGGCCAGAAAATTATCTTGTCTGCTGTACTGCAGTGTAACTGATGCTTGCATAAGGGCATATGGCTAGGCTTGAGGCGCTCTGTGTTGGGTCTAGCCTAGAAACCACACAACTGGTGCCATTTTGGATTGTTTGGTATGCTGAACAAAGGATCAAGGAGTTTATAAACTACACACACACAAACAAAGCAGTGAAGAAAGAGCATGTTCTAATTTCGTGCCGTTTCTCTGTATTAAATACTTGATGCAACGAAATTGTTTTATCTATTAGATAGATAGAATGTGTTTTATACAAGAGACTGTCTAGATTGCTCTGCTGAATGCTTTCTTAGAAAAGGACATTCCGCCCAGATTAGCAGAGGAAGCTGAGAACACAGATTGGAGCAGAGAAGTCTTGGGCCTTAATGCAGTTATTTCCCTGAGGCTTGTGTTTATTTTCAGGTGTCTCGATGGCTGTAATAACTTGTTGGTGGCAGCTGTTAAGAAGCATTCCTTGCTAGTAAACTGGAGACTGCACAGCAGCCTTCCCCAACCTGGTGCTCTCTAGATATTTTTGACTGCAACTCCAGTTAGCCCAGTCGATGTCAAGGGTGCCAGGAGTTGCTGTCAGATTGGGAATGGCTGTTGTACATGAGCGTTTTACTCCTGTACAAAGGCACCAAGGAGTCTAAAGAAAGGGAAAACTAAAGCAAACTCCTTGGATGCCTGAAGTCAGGAGGCCAGGCTCAATGCAGAAGAATTAGTCAGGAGTCCTTCCTTCTTGTGGAATCCAAAAAAGGATCTGGCCAGGGCCTAGAAAATCCTCAGTGTCTGGTTACCTTGGATCTTTTCATGTTGGCACCCAGGAATTTGCTTGGGTTTTAATTTCTGAGAATGGAACAAACCTGTTTTAAAATATGCTGTGTAAGTGCAAATGATGTGTAGACACAATCATAATTGTAGGTACAGTCAGGAGATCTTTGTCTTGTTCCCATCTCTCTTGGAGAATAAAAGGTAACAGTACACTGAGTCTTCACTCAGTTTTCTATCTGTCTTTAAAACTTCCCTGAACAAGTCCAAAGAGACAAATATCTCTGTTTAATTGCACTGGCGCCTCTCATAAAGCCTCATGTCTTATATGTCCTTGGCAGGACTGAGACACACTCTAGGCTGAGGTACGCATATACAGGCCTATACTTGTGTTTTGTAAGGACTTGGTTTGTTGTAGGCAAAGCATATGTGGATATTGCTCAGGGCAATGGTATTAGTAGTATACCAGAGGTTTTGTAGAATTGGTGTGGCTCCTAGTTGACAATGATAAAGCTGAACCAGAGTTCAAATCCCTGCTTTGCCATTACCATTGCTCAGTGAGCATTAGACATCACACAATCTGTTAGATCTTTAACCTGCTAGCTGGGAAGAATCTTTGAAGGCAGGTAATGAAGATTGTAAAGCATAATCTTTACACATCGATACTTGCATATAGCTAGTGCTGTTTTGTTAGAGCTATGTACTTCTTGCAGGACCAATTTGAGCAATAAAACACCAGAAGGCAGGGCTGAGTTTGTTTTGCATCGGTGGAAATTTGCTGTGCAAATTAGAGTTACAGTAGCGCAAAGCAAATCCAAGAATCTTGGCTCTCAGATCCACCAAGTTTTGCAAAAGCAAATTTTCTGCAGCTCAGCTTAGCTGAGGTCTTGAAATTCCCAGGGTTAAGTTCATACTCAGAGAGGGAAGTAAACGTCAGACTGAGCCCACTGCTGATACTTTCACAACTGCTAATTCTTGTGCTTTGGCTAGCATTTCTTTTCTTTGGTTGAGGATAGTAGCCCAGCCTGGTAAACCGGATCATGAATCTTAAAGGGTTTAAACTGGGTAAACAGTTCAGTGTTAAATGAGGGTAAACAAACTGCTGGGAACAACCTCTTGCACTAATGGGATTAGCTCCCCTGAAGGCCAGGCTCGTCACAGGTGACCGCATTTTTAAGCTTTAGGACTTTTATAGAGAATGCGTGGGGAAGGCAGTAGACATGAGAGATGTTTCCAGCACAAGCCTGTATATGCTTACTCGGAAGTAAACCCCAGTGGCAATTACAGAAGAAGAAAAAGAGGTACAGTGGTACCTCGGGTTACAGATGCTTCAGGTTACAGACGCTTCAGGTTACAGACTCCACTAACCCAGAAATAGTACATCAGGTTAAGAACTTTGCTTCAGGATGAGAACAGAAATCGTGCGGCGGCTGCAGGAGGCCCCATTAGCTAAAATGGTGCTTCAGGTTAAGAACAGTTTCAGGTTAAGAACGGACCTCCAGAATGAATTAAGTTTTTAACCCGAGGTACCACTGTACTTAAAAATCTAAAGGTGAGTTCTTCAACAGTATTTTATAAAACATTTAAAGATTTAATGGTCCCATATATATGTCTAAACTGTACAATAATACCTTAGCTGGAGGTTTATTGCCACCAACCTGGAAACTATCAAGAATTGTATTAATTCCCAAACCTTATAAGGTAAAGGACCCCTGGACAGTTAAGTCGAGTGAAATTTGTCTACGTGATGTGGCACTCACCTCCGCTTTCAGGCCGAGGGAGCCAGCGTTTGTCCACAGACAGCTTTCTGGGTCATGTGGCCAGCATGACTAAACCGCTTCTAGTGCAACGGAACACCGTGACAGAAACCAGAGTGCACAGAAACGCCGCTTACCTGCCTGCCACAGCAGTACCTATTTATCTACTCCCACTGGTATGCTTTCAAACTGCTAGGTTGGCAGGAGCTGGGACAGAGCAATGGGATCTCACCCCGACATGCGGACTGCCAACCTTACGATTATAAAGACCCTTCATTAGTGGAATCATATCGCCCAACTTCTCTACTCAACTGTCATGGACTGGCTGGATGCAGAGTAGTAATGGGAAGCTCCAGCTGGGGAACCCCCAGAGGAGAAGAAGGGGATTGGTGATGAGATGACGATGAGTGGTCCGTGGTCCGAGGGAGAAGAGAGAGCAGACTGGAAGAAGGAGGTGTCAAGCTGAAGAAGCAACAGGGTTTGGTGAGCAGGAAGAGCCTGGGGCAGATAACATTCTAGAATCAGAGGCAGGAAGGGGGTGGGCAGGAGACAGAGATTATGCAGAAGAATCCCCTTCCCCCTGGTCTCCCAGAACAGTCAGAGAAACGAAGAAGGTGGAGCAAAGAGAGACAAGACGAAGGAGCCTTAGGCTGCTGGGGAAGTAATGTCCATTACTTTAGTGGGTCTGCTCTGAGTAGAAATAACATTGAATCCAACCCATAAAGTTTGAATTGGTGCCAAAGAATTGGATGAATGGAAATTAAGATTCATGAGATCACGTTAATAATTATTTGTATCCCTCCCTCTTCTCTCACTGTGGGAGATATACTTTTGTATCCAGTATACTGATGGATGGCACATGAAACTGTATAAGGCTTGCCCAATGTGTAAGAGTTCATGCTCCTCGAGTTTCAACCAGGTTAGTAAACCACTCCTCACCTTTCTTGGCTGAGGCTTCAATCCGAAATGCACTTACTATTGCATTTCTGTTGAACTCCATAGAATTTATTTCTCAGAGTAAACATGCTTAGGGTTGCATTATAAATGTAGCTATATGTAATCTGGTAATAAATTGACTGCTGTTACAGTAAAAGCCAAAGAACCACTGGTTTAAATATAGAATACATTATATTATGCACTATGGCCAATTGGTGTCTCTCTAGTTCAGCGTTCAAGGAACAGAACATTATTTACCTAATAAAGAGGTATGAAGCAACCTTGCCACTCCCCCCCCTAGGAATCTGTGTTGGGTTTCTTTGTAACACTGATGGGAGTTCCTCAAGAAGGAAAGAGAAGGTGAATCTTGTGTCTAAGACATTACCCTGTTAGGCATTTTAGACATGGTCTTAGCAATCCACACTTTCATTTTTTAAACAGATATATGCACAGCAGATCTAAGAGGGCTTATGTACTAATAAAACTGTTACATCCGTATGCAGTAAATGTGTGCTTTTTAACCATGTGTATCTTACAGGTACATGCACCAGGGCACTGGTTTGCCACAGCTTTGTCACATGTACACCTTGTAGCAAATACATCTTTGGCTGCATAGCAAATAAGGTTGCCAGTCATACACTTTCATTTCTTTGTGCCTCTGTACCTATCCCATCCTATGAATTTGTGCACACAAGCAAATTAATACAACTGGGCAACAGGGTCCTAGTACTAGAGCCTTCATGGCCAGCACTAGATTCTAGCACCACCAGCAGTGCAGCATAGGCAAGTTACATGGCTTGGATAGGGAGGTGGGTTTGATGGTATTCTGCTGCCTGTCAGGCCCATTGAAGTCTGTTGTCACATTGAGATCATGGATGAATTGGGAGTGGCTGGTGGTTTTACTCAATTTGACAATCAAAGGCTTGTGCCAGTCATGGCAGCTTGCATATCTGTCGCCACAGCAGATAAACAGGATTAGTCTATTCTGAGTGCAGTTAGTGTGTGTTTGTTATCTCACTTGCATATGTTTATAGTCCAAGCACAACAATTATACACACACACACACACACACATCTCTCTTTTGGGGGTCTCAAGATGCTGCTGTAGTGCTAATAATAGCTCAGTGACAGCTGCTGTGTGAAGGCATAAAAATCCTAGACACAATTCTGTTCTGTCTCTCTCTCCTTGTAGACTGAGCTAGGAGAGTGTTCAAGCAAGATATAATCTGACCTGCAAAAGCATGCTGCATGCTCTATAATGGAGCATATTTTGGGATGTTTTGGCTTTAGTGACTGACTGACTCAGCTATGTGCAAATAACACTTGGTGAGTGTTGTCCATCCCTTGGGATGGCCAGAGAAGTCTTGGTTGGCTGCTTTATGCTGCAGTGCACTTCTTTTCAATGCTGATTGCTCCTGTCATACTTTTGCTATCTCTGGTATTTGCCTTTGTCTTAGTTGATCTCCTTTAGCTAATTTTGCTTTATTGATCTAAAATGAGAAAGCACATAGGGCAATAAAAAGTCTCCAAAAATAAGGATGAATAGGTTGTGGAAAAGCTCTTGCAGACCAAGCATTATCCAAGGCTCAAAAAAGGCACTCCCTTTGATTTCAAGTTTCTAGAATGAATAGTGTGTAAATTCTCCCTTCTATTTTCATGTTTATGGAGTCCCAATCCAAAGACTTCTCTGGGTACTAACACCACCTCCTCTTAATACTTGCCCATTTGCTTACATGCTAATCTAGCTTGGGTAGCTGCTGCCAACCCACCCCTCTGTACACTCCGTACATCTAGACAGATATGGTCTCCTGGAGATTCAAAACAGCCAGGAGTAAGATGGATGTAGTACATGCACACCTTGCTTGCTTAATTCACATGACTTTCCAACTACAGCACTACTTTTTCTCCCTATTTTAATGAGTAATGTGTATTGAGCAATAGCAAAGCTTTGCTGTTTGATATAGTTTTAACACAGGGAATAGGATCTGGCCAGTTAAGTGTGCTCTCAATTCGCTGCGCAGGGTGACAGAAAAAGATGCCCATTTAAAAAAGTGCTGACTTTGACACAAATGAAAAATTGGGAACGCTCCAGGTTATTCTTCCTTTTAGCTGTGGCTTGAAGTTTAAATCTGCGGCTTGAAGTTTCCATTCCTGGCATCATGTCAGGCTCAGGAAAAGTGGTAGTGGTTTGCCCAAAATGGGATCATGGGCCAGCCTCTGAGGCTTGTCGGGTGTCATTAGGCCCACAGCCTATAGGTTCCCGAGCACTCAATTAACATAAACTCTTAAATGTAGACACATCAAAAACAAACAAAACAAAGGATTGTGAGAAATCAAGACAGTATAGCTATTTAAATGTCATGGGTCAGGGTGCAATTCTTAGTTCTACAGAGTTTATTTTACAGAGTTAATTCCGTCTCGGCCTGCAGAGATAAGCACATGCATCTCTAGAAACTTGTTATGTCAAAATGAGGGAAAGCCTTCTTATCAAAGCGGCAAATTCTTTTGCAGTGCAGTGAAAACACAGTCCCTTGTTCATAATGAAGGATCTCTCTTTAGAATATATTGAAGTTGTAATGAACAGTGAATGGGCAGTTACTGAGGGTGTAATTGCTCAGGGTGACTTGGAAAACGGAAACTGGATTTTATAATTCCTGTTAGCATAGTGACCAAGCAAAGATCTCACAGGAAGATGCAGTAAAGGAGGATAAAGAATTGTGTAGAATCTGTCCTGTTCTCATTGAGGGACCAACGCATAGGGCAAGGCTAGTCGGTTGTTACAGCACCAAGGACAGCTCTTAGTGAGCAACTTCCTACAACATGGGTTGCGTTGAACTGAGCTCTTTTGTGGCTCTGCCTCCAGTCCACCTCTCCTAGGCTTTGTCCCCTTGTGGAAGACTAGAGCCAGCCTTTTGGTCAAAAGGTAGGCAGTTCTGTGTATCATCACTTTCTGTCTGCTGTGCTCCTAGCAGCACTCAACTGGCAAGGTACGGTATGGGGCGGCACTTGCTCCTCAAACCTAGGTGAAAGGGCTCATGAGGGTCCTAGCTCCAGTTCTGTGGGCTCTGGTACTGTGAGAGTTGGATTAGTGGACTCCTGTCTGTCAACCTGAGGTTCAGTGGTCCCTCAATCATCAACATAGTGCTCAGAGCCAGGAACCCAATTTAACTCCTTAGTACTGTAGCCTCAGAATTGGTGTCTCAGTCACCGCTAGACTCCACGACCCACACTCTGGAGGAATTTGAGGCGGGGGAATTTATCTGGATTTGCAAGGGTGTACCTTTTTCCCTTAGTGAATTAAATATACAGTGGTGCCCCGCAAGACGAATGCCTCGCAAGACGAAAAACCTGCAAGACGAAAGGGTTTTTCGGTTTTTGCGACGCTTCGCTAGACGATTTTCCCTATGGGCTTGCTTTGCAAGACGAAAGCCCATAGGGAAATCTCCGGGGACCTCTTTTAAATGCTGGCGGTGGGGAGCAAAGCCTTTCCCCCCCCCTCCGGACTTCAGAAGAGGTCCAGGAAGGCCGGCGGGGGCAAAAGGCTTTGCTCCCCACCGCCAGCATTTTAAAAGCGGTCCGGGATAGCAGGGAAGCGCTTCCCACTATCCCGGATGGCTTTTGAAGGCAGGCGGGGGGAGCAAAGACTTTTGCCCCCCGCCAGCCTTCAGAAGAGGTCCTGGACCTCTTCTGAAGGCTGGCGGGGGGCAAAAGCCTTTGCTCCCCCCCGCCTGCCTTCAAAAGTCGTCCGGGCGCTTTTAAATCGCCCCGGACAGTCCCGGGGCGATTTAAAAGCCCCCAGTTAGGCAGGCAGGGGGGACAAAGACTTTTGCTCCCCGCCCGCCTTTGGAAGAGGTCCTGGACCTCTTCTGAAGGCTGGCGGGGGGCAAAAGTCTTTGCTCCCCCCCGCCTGCCTTCAAAAGCCATCCGGGCGCTTTTAAATCGCCCCGGACAGTCCTGGGGCGATTTAAAAGCCCCCGGTTAGGCAGGCAGGGGGGACAAAGACTTTTGCCCCCCCCCCCGCCCGCCTTTCCGGGAGAGCGGGAAGGCAGCGCTGCGTTCTCCGCTCTCCCGGGAAGGCAGGCAGGGGGGAGCAAAGACTTTTGCCCCCCGCCAGCCTTCAGAAGAGGTCGGGGGACAGACTGTGCTTCGCAAGACGAAAAACTCGCAAGACGAAAAGACTTGCGGAACGAATTAATTTCGTCTTGCGAGGCACCACTGTATCTGTTTCTGAGGTCACTATGGCTATGAAATGAATACGCAAAACAGACTATTCCCCACCCCACCCCTGTTTGCAGATGAGAATGGGAAGCTACTTGGTTCTGTCACTGAGACGTCTGATGATTGTTCATGCATTCATCTGCAGTATTTCAGCTTTTCTCTCAAAAAGGCTTAAGGGCTTTCTAGGCAGTCACTTTTCAATGCAGATGCATGCATAGTTACCCACTGGTTTGTGCAGAGTTTAAAAGGGTTGCTTCAGTTGCAGCAGTATCTAATTTTCCCTGCAGTGGATGCATTGTGGTTTTCATACCTGAAAATGACGTTCTTCCATGCTGTGGATAATGTATTTATACCAAAGTGAGTAAAAATGTTGCTGTAAAGGCAGAGAAGCCTGTGACTGTTCTTGAGAGAATGTATGGACAACTCCACATGATCAGACCAAAGGCCCATGTGTCCAGCATTCTGTTCCCACAGTGAGTAACTACATGGTTACAGGAAGCCTGCAAACAGGCCATTGGAATGCAGCAGCACTCTCCCCAGCAACTGGTATTCTGCCAGATTATAATTCTGCTTCAGACATTGGAGGTAGAACATAACCACCGTGGCTGGTGGCCATTGATGACCCCCACCTCCATGAATTGTATAATCCTCTTTTAAAGTCATCCAAGTCATGGGGGTAGCCAAGGGGGAGGGCAGCTGCCTCCCCAATAAATAAAAATACATAGCTAACTGAGGTTCTGCCCCCCAAAACAAATGGCCTACCCCCCCCCCCAAATCCTGGCTATGCCCATGATCCATCACTAACTCTTACAGGAATGAATTCCATAGCTCAGCTATGTGCTTTGTGAAGAAGTACTTCATTTGGTCCGACCTGAGTCTTCTAAAATTCTGCTTCATTGACTGGTCGTTGGTTCTAATATTATGAGGGAGGTTTTAATATTATCTCCCTTTCCCCCAAATGCATAATTTTATACACCTCAATCATCTCCCCTCCTTACTCGTCTTTCTCTGAAATGTTGTAACATTGCTCCAGAACATTGATCATTTTGGGTGCCCTTTTCTGAAGAGAGAGAGCTCCATTACTTCCGCCCCCCCTTCAAGGTTCTGTATGATTACTAAAACTGATATTGATCTCATTCTTGTTTGTAGGTTCTTTGTGCATCTACTGTGCAGTTTCAGAAGATCCTGGTACTGAAGGACTGACTTCAACCTCCTTCGTGGATTTCTCAGCCATGTCTCACTTAGAGTCTCTAGATACCAGTGAACAGCCAAACTTGGAGGTGTCAGAGCCAGACCTTGTCCCCAATGCCCTGCTAGCCTCACCTGGTTCAGGCTTTTCCAGCGAGGAGAATGAAGATTCCAAGATCCTTCAGTCCCAGTATATTTGGGATGATGGTGGAGACATAAATGATTCCAGCTTGTATGTGGGACAGTCATCAGGTAGTCTGTTTTATCCCTTTCCCCCCTTTTTTCCCTTTGTAAGTTGTTGGGAACACCTCTGTTCTCTCAAATTGATGTGATTTTGGCTGAAGAAAGATGGGATTCATTTTAACTTCATGTCTGTTTCCACTGAGTTGTGTGTGCAAAGCTTAGGAGTCCCATGAGATGGAATCCTCTCATGGGGGCTTCCAGGCAGGCATATTCCAGGACTTTCTAATAATTGCTCTTCCACTGTTAGCTACAAGGAGAATTGCCATTGACTTTCCACACATTGGGAGGTATAGAGGTGTGGGTGTAAGTATCATGCTGTAATACAGATCTGAAGCTCAGAAATGGCTGAAATGGTGGCAGCAAAATCAGTTTTACTACTAGTGCATTAATAGTTAGTGCTAATAAATAATAAAAATCACAAATTTTAAAATATTGATAAAATGGTGCTAACTGGAAAGGAAATAGAGAAGGAGCACCCAAGTATCAGTTGATTTGCTGCCAAAGGTATTACTGCATGTGTAAAAACTATGCCTCTTGGAAAAGACTGAAGATTAGCAATCAGCCGTGGATATTGTGCTCCTGTTCCATTCTTTACCAGAAGGTTTTCTGTGGTAAAAAAAAAGAGTGAGAGATAGAAGTAGCATGTGGAAGACACAGGTGGACAACGATTTGGCAATGACACTATGTAAATGAAGAGTGAAATGTGGCCATTCTACAGTAAGCATCCACGGTGGGGAAACATGTATGTTGAGTTGGGTAGGTTTGGGATGAGGGAACAGATGCCTCTTTGGGATTAGAAGGTTATGGGAAGAGTAGAGCTGATGAGGCTCCTGATCATTGCCATGCAAGCTGGATAGCTCAGGGGGACCTATGGGACAGCTTCTGAACAGGATTTTCTTGTTAAAGAAGCACTGCACATTCTGCAGGTCTGCAACCAATATTATGTATGAGTATGGCCTATATATAACACTGTAGTGATATAACTAACGCATGGAAGCTGTGGCTGCGTTAGGACTTCGCAGAAATAGTTGCTAAAATCTTATTCCTCCTCTCTCCACTCCCAGTGTTTTATAGAAATATTGCCTTTCCTCGAAGCCTCATTTTTCAAAATATATCCTTTGCAAAAAACAAACAAACCCACAACCCACCATTTTAAGAGCATGCTTTTGATATGCCTGCTGAGTGAGATATGAGGTGGAAAAGGGTGTGAGCGTATTTGTTTTTTCTCCAAAGCTCATGAGATTATCTTGTGCAATCTTGACCTGATTTTCAGGCATTGCATATTAAGAACAATGCAAGAAGTTGACCTTCATCCTTTATTGCCACCCCTACTGCCTTCTGTGCTTTCATTTTTCTCTGAGTGGGTACCAGCCTAGTTTGAGTTTAGTCTGTTAGTAGAACACTATATCCTTTCAAGTTGTCTCTTTCTATAGACACCTGCCTGAAAGAAACTTAATCTTCTGCTAGGATAAAGACTACATTAGCAATACAAGCCATCCTACAGTTCCCTCTTGCTCATGTCATTCTCATCCACATATATTTAGGAACCTGATTGAGGTAGAAGGAAAGAGCCCTGACTCTCCAACATAACCTCTTCCCTTTCTAAGAAGCTGCTCTTTATGCATTGCAATCATCCATGTTTTCTTCTGAGTCTGCCTTTTATAATTTTGCCAAATGCTTCTCTAGCCTTTGGCTGATTAATATTCTACAGCCTTTTAAATGTGGGAGGAGGGTTATTGTTTTGTTGTTTTTGTTTTAACTATTTATTTGTTCTTTTACCTTAGTATCTTGTGAACCCCCCCTGAGATCTTATGATGAAGGGCGGTGGTATATAAGTCCCATAGATACATAGATAGATGATAGATAGATAGATGATAGATAGATAGATAGATAGATAGATAGATAGATAGATAGATAGATAGATAGATGGATGATAGATAGATAGATAGATAGATGATAGATAGATAGATAGATAGATAGATAGATAGATAGATAGATAGATAGATGATAGATAGATAGATAGATGATAGATAGATAGATGATAGATAGATAGATAGATAGATAGATAGATAGAAAATAAGCTGTTGTGTTTTCCACGTGCCTGTTCTTTGTATCAATAGTAGATGTTGATAGCTGAAACAGTGCAAGTCTGTGCATCTGTGGCACAACGCTTGTGTTTAGAAGCATTATCACAACCTCCTTGCTGCTGTTTGTGTCAGGACTAAAAGCACCTTTGGCATATAAATCATTGGGTAGCTTTGGATGAAAGAAATAAAAGTTCAACAACCATCTTTGTCAGAAGATGAAGAGGAAAAGGAACACTCTTGCAGATGCATCCCTGAGCTGGGAAGCTAAGATTTTCATACTGGGCCTATGTTTTTGAAGAAACCATTCAAAATATAGTAATGTGCTTTGTAATGTAGGATATAATGAAGTGTAACACTCGAGTCTTAGTGTAAGAGAGAGGGCGGCGAGGGCAGGGAGGTTCTGGCATAACTGTGAGGAATCATGAGCAGTGAAATACAGCATTTATCAAGATGTTTGTTATCTCCCCTGTGTTTTAATTTAGTATTACATATTTACTAATGGGATAGAAAGGTTTCCTGTCACGATATTTAGACAGTGCTGGTGTTGGAGCTTTGGGCAGTTTAACTGTGATTCTTATGTGCAATGCCACAAAAAGCTTCCCTGTTCTGGTGTTCTGTGCAACTGTCAAGAGTATTTTGACAAGTTCTTGCCATTCAGGCTAACCTAGTAACTGAAAAATATGCATATTACTAGAAATACATGTAGAAAACTGAATAGAACTTTATGTGCTTTGAATAGACTTGAACTGCTTAAGTACATGCTTTCCATTTCCACTTGTACATAAATACTTGCACGATTGTGCTCCATTTTGGGCATTATTTCCTACCTATACGCTTTTTATTTTCTAACTGTGAAGCTTTGTTAAGAGCTGCATTCTTCCAAATGCCTATACATCCACACACACCTGAATGCTTCAGATATCACATATCCAGTCCCAACATGCTTATTTCACACTTTCCCTCATATGATCACTTAAATACACACACACACACACACACACACACACACACACAAGTTATTCTTTTATCAGGAAGCCCCTAAACCAAACCAACCAGTCAAACAAACTGTGATTTACAGCCCAAGTCTGGAGGGCTCACACAAACTATGGAGGATCAAATGTTCATTAAACTGGTCCCGTGGGGAGGGTGAGGGGAGCGTGTTAGCAAAGGTCTTGCTCTTGATCCTCTACTGTACAGTCTACACCATGATTTGGAGGACTGGAAACATGGCCCCTAAACCAACTCAATGTCTTTATGGCATTTAATTTACTTAGTTTGTACAACATATTGAATTATTCAACAGGTTGAGTGCTGATTTCTGTTTAAAAATTAATTAGAAACCCTGCTGCTTATTATCTTGCAATGAATTATAATAAGTGGTTCCAAATCAGAAATTTGTAACAATGAATTCCATAAGCAGAGCAAGACAGGTTTTTAAGCACCACCTATATGCCAGTGTTGTAGCAATAAACTGGTGTTTTTCCAACACACCACATGACAGTTCTTTTAGGAAGTACCATACAAAAAAAAAATTGTTGTCTCTCCCCCCCCCCCCATGACCTAAGGATATGAGGGCACAGAGCAACACTTCTCCCAGCAAAACCACCCCTGCAGTGCCACTAGTCATGAACTAGAATTGGTGGGAGAGGCTTGTGTTTCAAAGGGCTCTTCCAGAATGCTATTGAAAAATTGTGTTCGTTGTAGCCCTCCATGGCTCTTAGCGCATCCATAGACAGAGGAATAGCACATTCTGTGTTTTGAAAGGAAGAGTGTCTCACAACAGCCCCCACTCAGTGAATAGAGGAAAATCCAGCCTGTGTTGCTTACTGACTAACTAAACTAACAAACTCAGTTTCAGGCACTTCTACTCAGCAGTAAACCCAATTGGGTGCAAAGGGACTTCTCAGGTAAATGTGTTGCTTCCTGCCTGTACTCCTCACTCTGGGTCGCCTCTTTCTCATAAGTAATCCCCACTGAATGTAAGGGGGTTTCCTCCCAGGTAAATCCATACAGAAAGGAGAGAAATGTTCACCCAGAAAGGAACAGCAGCAACAATGAAAAAGAAATGAGGCAAGGAGGGGTGAGGTTTGGTGGGTGAGATTTGGAGAGCAGCGCAGAAGAGGAGCTAAGAGACGGAGGGAAATGGGATAGTCCCCAAACTATGATATGGCAAACGCATGTTGCATGGCACAGTGGCATGTAATCATTTTAGAAAACCTTTCTGTGTTACTACTGGTTAGGAAAAAGCAGGTTTTAGCTCCAGGGAAAAAAAATTGAAATGTCACCCAGGCAATGGAAATGTCATGTGGTTCATTCTTCAAAAATGCAGGAACAGGAAATCTGCAAGATGAATTTGGAGACGGTGGTGATAAGCCATTGGTTGCTAATTGCAGCCACTTACTCTGCTTAGTTCCAGAGACATTAAAGGAACATTGAAATTGACTAGGGGCGAATCTACACTGGTCGGTTATAATGTTAAAAATGCATTATAAAAATGTGACACCAGAGGCTGCCGCAGAGCAGTGATCTGTCGGCAATGGGAAATTGCATTGAGAGCTATTATACCATGGTTTTTTAAATAGCCTTTAATAGCGTTTTTACAGATCTGTGTAGATCCAGCCTAGATCACATTCTGCATAGCCACTGGTCTAATCAATGTCATTCCCAAAGGGAAATGTTGAACTTGCTCTTTATAAAAGTTTATCTGAATGTATACATGAGCATGTGCTCTGAGCAGAAGGAAAAGTGTATTACTTCTCATGAGCACTATCCAATAGTTGCCTTCAGCAACACTCCTTCCCTTGAGCTGGTACTGAAAGCATCTGGTTTCTGTGCACAGACTGAGAACAAATTTACATCTTTTAATCTCATCTTTAGCCAAGCATTAATGAAATTAAGTGTCTTGTAAAGACAACACCTAAGAGGCTTAGTGCTGAGCAGCACTCTGCCTGGGAACTGCTGGTGTGTGTCCGTAGTTTCTTTTGTGCCCTGGCTTTAAATGGACAATGGCATTTTAAATAGATCATTCTTATGCTGGGTTTTTTCTCCCTATGCCAGCATGGTCCAATTTAAAGGTTAAAGTACATTGGTGACCAAAAATTGCAGTTGCTGATGGGACACTTGTTTCATTACATAGATGCTTCTTCCAGAGGTCCTGCTAAATGAGAGGTGGGTAATCTCACTCATTGCTATTACAGATCCTATAACACAAGATTAGAGTGTGAGCACTAGCTTTCTGGCCAAATTCCAACTTTGATAATTGCTTTCTGTTTCCTCAATATCATCCTCTCACCTGTCTTCAAGGCCTCTTTACACGTGGCATTTTTCCTACATAGGAATCTGTGAAGAATGGAACACAAACTGTTGTTTGCGTTAATAATTGTGACGTACAGCACAAGCAGCATTATTCTATGAGCAGATGTGCCAAGAATTAAGCACACCTTTCTGGATTGTGTGCTTACCACAAAACAAATATTTCTGATGTACTTTACAGGTGTCAGTATACATTCCCCCCCCCACACACACACCATCACCACATGGAGATAGTTTGTGTGTCAGCAGTGTCATGTATGAAATGGCTCTCATTCCTCCTCCATTTGTGTAGTATAAATGGCATTGGTACTTATTTGATTCTATAATCAGATAAGTGTTAAGAAGTAGGCATACTGACTTTAGAATTGTTTTATGAAGTTGATGGACCATTTTGGAAGCTGGTTGTAATAGAAATGAATGTTCTCTTGATGGAAAAGCAAGAGAAACCTTTTTAAAAAAAAATAAGATAGCTTCTACTTAGCAGTAATTCAATTGATAGTTAATATAATTTCCTTCTGTTTAATCAGATAAATCTGGTACAGCCAGATTGCATCTCTTAAAAGTAAGACAGTGGGCCCTCCCTTTTCCAAGTATGGCGTTGTTGTTGTTGTTGTTGTTGTTGTTGTTGTTTGTTTTAAACTTACCCACAGATATACATGGGTGGTTAGGAAAAAATAATTATTAGATTAGCACCACCATATGGGCAGTCTTTGTATCGACTGCAGACAAAATAGGTGGAGCTTGAACATAGGAGAACTGCTGCATCAGACCAAAGGTACCCTAAGTTAAGTATTCTTTCCCCACAGTGTCAAACTAGGTACTTCTGGAAAGCCCAGAAGCAGAACATTAAGGCATCAACCCACTCCTGTTGCTCACCATCAGTATGCCTCTGAACCTAAAGATTGCAATAGTCATTGTGACTCATAGCCGTGAATAGCCTATCCTCCATGACTTTGTCTAATCCCTTTTTAAAGCCATCTAAGCTAGGACTATCATTATGTGTTGGCGCGGTGACTTCCATAAATTAATTTATGCACTGTGTGGGAAAAAAGTGCTTCCTTTGTCCTAATTCTCATGCTGGGCAAGGAGATTACCAGCATGAATCACTTCTACACTTCAATTTATGATCAATTGTTTGCATTTTTACCAGATTCTGAACACCTTTTAGCTCCTGTATGGAACAGACTTTACACTGAAGTGTTTCTTGGTGGGTTCCAGGTGGCTGCCATAATATATGTATGGCTGGCTTTTCCCTTTTTAAAGAAATAAACTCTTGGCTTTAGTGGTATTAGATTGGGACACTGTTTTGTGCCTCTTATATTTAAACTATAAAGGAAGATTAGGAAGCAAGAAATGGCTGGTCGTACCTTGTGAATTTTCCTCTTATGATCTAATTGATCTAATAACTGGTAGCCTGTTTTGCCCTTTATGCATTTGTTTTAGTATCTCCATTCACTCAAAGATAAAATGTATTATGAGTTGCAAAAAGGAACACAAGCAAAATCATCTCCTTGCACCTACCCTTTAAATAATTGTCTTTGTATTACCTTAGGCAGGGCTTTCCTTCCCACTGGAGACAGGTTATGTTTTGGTTTTTTTCCAGCAAGCTATCCAATGTCCATCTTGAGGACCTTAAAACAGAGTACATCATTTCCTTAGGGAGAGCATATAATATTCAGTTCATGATCTGTGGCTCAGACTTAGGATAGTTACTTCATGAATCGCATCTGTGCTCTGGCCAGCACCGTTTGGATTAAGATTTTCATCTGAAGTTAGTAGGCCATCTGAATGAAGACTGGCAGGGGCAGCCTTGGCTAAAGCAGCAGGCTTGTGTGTATGTGCCCGCCAGCTCAGAGGACTAAATTAACATGATGGGCCTGTGAGCTAAGTATGGCATGTGAACAGCACTGAAGTGAAGACAGTAGCTTGCACTGAACGAGATGTTGAAACAACCCAAAGGTAGGTTGTGTTTACGTGACACATTTTGATTCTGGTGCAAATGGAGCTGCTTTTAAGGCAAAATATGATACTAAAGCTGGTTTAGAGTTTGCAAATAGAACAGCAGAGATCCAGCATATTAACATAGTCTAGAGAGATCAAATGACCACAAATAGGAGCCAACAGAATAGAAACCATTCTCTTCTAAGGTATCTAAAGCTGCATTCACAATAAACACAAGTCAGCAGCATTTGTATTAATTATGATGTTGTTACCGAGTGCATGTCTTTTTATCCAGGGAGGTGGTATTCACTGCTACACAACAACACCCCAGAATTCTAGACTTTGCCTTATGGGATATGAATTGGACATCATGGCAGCAGTCCAGCAACATGTGCACTTAAGCCCAGGTCAGATACTTAGTGATAGTGCTGATCAGCTGTTGTTGGGGAAACTAAATCAAGCCCCCTGCTGCCCTTTGAGCAGCTGTTTGGCTGCATCACTTCTTCTTTTTTCTTATTCACTTGGGCTATGTGCATTCAACTTGATTGGGGGAGAAACCCTACCCTCCTAAAATTCCATAAAATTGGAATGCGGAAAGTAGTGCTGAGGGGAGAGAGTGAGTGTGTGTGTGTGTGTGTAAGAGAGAGAGAGAGATATGCTGTGGGATTCGCCATGGTGTCAAAGTTCCTTCGCCATGAGTATGTAGTGCCATCTGAGATTCTCTGTATCTTCTGTGTGAACTTATAGTATATCAATATTGGCTGTGCATCAGGGATTAGATGCGCTGATTAAATGCAACCCACCCCCCTTACTCATCACCCTTTCACAATGGACTTGCTTCTTCTATGTGTGCAACTGGGGGAAGGAGCCAATGTGGGCACTGCAAGGGGTTGCCTGGCTGGAGCTAGTCATGGGTGACAAGGCTTTGGATGGATGCAGGGGTGAAAAGCTTCTTCTTTTGCCCAGTGGTTGACAGGAACTTTACTCTTTGCAAAACTTGGTGGTCATGTAGTGAGGTTTTCACCCTCATCGTAGAGCTATGTAAGTTGAGTATAAGCTTTTGCCATAACTGTATTTGTTGGAAAGGGAGGTGAATTGGGCAGGATCTGTAGTCAAATGGAGGAACCACCTAGGGGATCTTAGGTGGGGTTGCTCCAAAGACTAAGCTCAAGCTCATGGGACTGAGTGAGGGTTATCATTAGGCACACAGGTTGTGGGCAGGGGCCTGTGCCTGGGTGGGTCCCTGATGCCTATATAACTCTCTTCTGATTCCCCCAGCCTCTGGGCTGGGGAGGGATGCATCATCCAGCAGTTGGGCTGTCCAAAAACTGGATCCTTGGCCTAAGCTATACCACCTGGATTATTACCATAATCAATAAAAGTTGTGTCCAGTGAGCAATTAAACTGACTATGGAATATTTATTTCACTGTAGGGTGAAGGTGAGTAATAAATAAATAAATAAAGCAAAATAATCAATGTCTATACTCAGCCTGTTGAGCATGAATGATAGGCAATGAATCATTTTTAAGGGTTTATGACCAATGTACATTGTGCTTCATAAATGGAGGTTTTTTTCATACTCTGGAGAGTGTTTTGAACAAAGAAGAAAAATGTCAAGGGGAAAAGAATGAATGTTTCTAATGCGGGTGAATGAAATTTGCATGTACCATCTACATGGGAATGTAAGATTTTAAGCATTGTGTAGCTTTGCTGGGAAAATGGGTTTTGACGAGCAATTTGAAGTAAAGTGAGAGGATAAAGCTGCCTGGGGAAGTTCAGCTTGAAGGAGCTGAGAGAGAAAATTGGTGAAGTCTTTTGATACAGAAGGAAAATTTCAGGTGAATAAGGATGGTAGATCAACTAGAATAATTGGTTGCTAACTAGACATCTGTGCAGTGTCATTTAAGGTAGAAGATGATTTCAGGAGTGTGTTTCCTATTTCCTAGTCTCCCTGGATTGTTTGTTCATGAAACCTCTTCTCCTCTCTTTAGATTACACTTTTCCACTAGCCTCCCAGAAGGCCCTGCCTAAACGAAATGGGACACAAGCTAAAAATCCTTGGGAAACATCCACTCTCCATCAGCCATCTGATTCCCTTGAACCTGACTCTGAAGCTCCTTCCACCAGTGTCCTTGAGGAAGAGGAAGGATTACTTCCTATAAACCAGTCAAGGGGACCTCCTCAGAGCAGCCAAACACCAGACGCTTTTCCTGAAGCACCTAGCCAGGACTCATTGTTCTCAATTCTTTTCTCCACAACAACCAGCAGAATGGGTCCAATGACTGAAACAGCTGCAGAAAAGCAAGAGGAAGAATCTGCTCCTGAACATGTTTCCTCAGGCTTTGATCTAGGGAGCAGTATGGGACCCAGCCTCTTGCCTCTGTCCTCCATTTTGTCAGCTACTCCGAAAGGACCTCAGCTTGTCTCAGAGGTCCCTGTAGAGGTTTCTTCAGAAGGTACAGTAAAAGGAGGGGGGGAAATCAGAGAACCCATAGCAACAATAGGTACAGTGGGAGCTGATGTAAAAGAAGTGGAAACCACAAGAGGGGAGATGCAAAAGCCCATAGCAGGAGCTGAAATGGGACAAAGAGATTCCATAGAAGGGACAATGACCCCAGAAATGGCTACAGTGGAGAAGACAGGAGATGATTTTCTAAGAGCAGGGTCGCATGGGGACAGCACTCTTGTTGCTGAGACGTTTTCTAGGTCTTCTAGCAGCCCATCAAACCCCAGCTCTTCAGTGGGTTTCTGGGACTGGACTGATAACCCAGCTCCTACTTCCACTCCCAATCAGAATAGAACAAAGGTTCCAGTCGCAGCAACTACTGCAGCAGAACGGAGCTTTGCACTTCAAACTGAAGATGTCCACACAGCTGTGCTGTCCACAGGAGTGCCTTGGAGTTTGACACAGGTAATATTCCTTTGTGTGTTTCTGTGTGCATGTTGAATATTTCAGTTATAATCCAGTGTTTCAAAGGCAAGGGCAAACAACTTGCACACAATTACTTAAATTTCCTTCACGCTAGTACGAGTGTGAAATGGCCTTTAAATTTTTAAGCAGCAACATAAAAGGCATGAACCTGAAATGCTGTAGAAGTATAGCCGTGCTGAGATGCTGAGGTTTAGGAGTAACAGCTCTTGAGTCCAGGTTTTATAGTCCAGGAATTTTCAGTTCCTGAGTTGTAGGAGACATCCCCTCTTCCTCATTGATTCCTTCCAACTAGATCTTTTTCAGATTTCTTCTATAAAGCATACACTCCTGTTTCATCCAATATCTAGTAAATGGTACTTGTGTATAAAAGGCTCCTCATTTAAACAAGAGGGAATGTTTTTCTCTTCCATTGAGCTGTGGGAAATCAACCTTGATTTGCTGCGTTTTAATACATTTTAAATCATCGAAACAAATTCTATGCGGTTATTCTCAACGTATTTTATTCTTTAGTTAAAGGTTAGAAAAATAATGCTGACAAAAAGCTGTATTTCAACCTTGAAGTTAGTTTCAGGGGAATTAATTCTGGTGAACACACAGTATTATTATTTTTATACAGAAACTCATATTCTACTCTGCAAAATGAGAAAGTCAATTGGTACTAAAAGGTAGACAATAAGAAGATGCCATGAATATGAGTCACTTGTGGTGCATTGCGTGGAAGAAGTTTTCCCTACTGGAGCAATGTGGCCTTCAAGTGCATAGTTGTGCATAAGAACAATTAGTGCTCTATGATGGGTCTTTGAGGACCCCATAGTGAGAATGCATTCATTCAAAAGGGCCACTCCTGTGATCAGGCAAGGCATCCTAGCATTTAGTTCCATCTGGAAAATAGCAGAGTAGATTTGTCTCTGTCAAAAAAGAAAAGGAGGTGGTGGTGGAATGCCACCCTGGCAATTAGCACAAACCGCCTCATCATCTTATTGTGTTCAGTAGAGCCAACCAAGGATAGGTTGCGCTACAGAAATAAGTGATACTCCTTCCCAAAGGGGTAGTTCCAGTCTTTCAGTTAAAGTGCATGTTCGTGACAAGAGAGGAGCAGAGGAAACTTTCTGCTTTTGTCTCTTATTTTTTTTATATGGAGACGATGAAGAATTGTGTCATTTTCCCTGTTAACAAGCAAGCATTTATTTTAAATATTTGTAAGCTGGCCTTCACTTTAAAAAAAACTCCTAGGTGCTCATAGCCATAGAAGCAATAATTGCAACCATAGGATAAAAATAGCAGAAAAATTAAAAGCGTTTCATACAATACAGATAAAAACTAGCAGCATCAATTAAAAAATCCCCCCCACAGTGTTAAAAGATGCTGGATAACGTTCTGGAAAGCTGGACAAATAAAATAATTTTCACTCACACTCAGTGCTGGTAGGACATGAGGTATGGCCCCAGGCAGTTTCCCTAGGAAGGGAATTTTAAAAATATGCATTTTGACTGAGAAGTCCCTCTTCCTGGTCATCACAACCATAACATTACAAGGCAGGGGGACCTGAAGAAGGTCTCTGGTGATGATTGTAACATTCAGGCAGGCTTGTGTGGTGAAAGTGGTCTTTTAGACATTTTTTTTAAATGCATGCTGCTGAACGTGGGAGAGAATAGACATTAACTCACTTCTTTACACAGAATTTAGGCCAAGATTTTGGGAAATGAGATTACTTTCCTATATGCCAGCAAATGCTTGTCAAATATATTATTGCATGCTACCCCAATCTCTGAGTGCTGAGAGATTCCAGAGGTGCCCGCACTTTACCTAATGTCTGGTTTCCTTAGAATGAAGTGGAGGCTGTGGTGTCTTTAGGATATATGTCTTTATTTATACATATATACAATCTGAGCATAGGATGAAGGGTCTCACAGTATTAACACCCCAACAGATCTTGCTTCTCTGTTAAGTTTTCAGACAAGCTCCCAGGTCACAGATCCAACACAGAGCAGATGTGTGTTTGTCTCCAGTATCAGCCAATCCTCATACCAGCCAGGTGAGGGGAGCAGAAGAAATGCCTAACCCCTCCTGGACAGCACCATCACTTAGTTATAGCTCTTGCAACCTAGCTCATTCTTTGACATCCTGAAGAGAGCACTTAAATAGTCAGCTAATACCATTATATTTCAAACTAGTAGCCTCTTCTACTAGATTAGGGAGAACTTTGACATGAAACCTGTGGGCTGCTCACTGATTTGTCATGGGGAGTGATTCCAAAATTTGGCTACAACACTCTTCCCCCCCCCCCCCCAGCCCCAAGCCGGATAAACAAGGTGCCAGGCTTTGGAAAGGCGGCATGAGTTTCTGGCAGGGTCCTAGAGCCCTCCCACCTCCTTCCCAAAGCATTTTAAATATCTCAAAAAACATTTGATCAGATAAACATGCCGGTACTTGAAAGAAGTGGGTAAGCTTGACTGAAGCATGTGTGGGAAGGGCAAAAAGGAAGGGACAACCATGATTTGATCCATAATCTGTACTAGTGTCTTCAGAAATGAAGGCAAGGAGGAGTGCAGCTTATTTGGCAGCCCACTGAAGCCACACCTGCCCCTGTTCAAACATACAGTGGTACCTTGGGTTACATATGCTTCAGGTTACACACTCCGCTAACCCAGAAATAGTGCTTCAGGTTAAGACTTTGCTTCAGGATAAGAACAGAAATTGGGCTCCGGCAGGGGGGCGGCAGCAGGAGGCCCCATTAGCTAAAGTGGTACTTCAGGTTAAGAACAGTTTCAGGTTAAGAACGGATCTCCGGAATGAATTAAGTACTTAACCTGAGGTACCACTGTACATCTATCTTCACTCTTAAGCTGTGTACACACAACATTTTATTCTAGAAACAATGGAGAATAAGCAGTTCCCCCCCCCACATAGTCCACACCAAATCTACATCTGTTGACCTCCCCCTCCCCGCCCCGCAGCACTTCTTGAGAAACTGGTTTCATTCTGAAAACAAAATTTCATTGCAGAATGATTCAGCATTACCCTGCAGAGTGTGTCCATTTGAAAATAGATGTAAGCAAGGAGTGTGTGTGTGTGTGTATTGACACCTGCCCAATGATGTTTTAAGTGGCCGTTTACCAAGGTCCCAATAACTTCTTCATTCACCTGGGACATGTGCTGGGAGGAAAAGGCATGGAAGGTTTTCAAAAAAGTATCAATCTAGATTGAAAGCAGCATTGTGAGGATGAGCATGAAATATTCTGGATTGAGGAAAGCTACATTTTTTGTGCTATAAATGGGTTAATGGTTACACAGCCTTAGACTCCTCATGGTTTCAGCATGAGACCTTGGAATTATGCTGCCAGTTGGACAAGTGTTCTAGAAGCACAAGGCAGTTTCATATCTTCACTGGTTTATACTACTTCCCAAATAATTTCCTGCTAAATTCATGGAGTTCTCTGTTTGTGTTTTTCAGGTGACCTGCAAGGACTGGAGCAACCTGGCAGGCAAAAATTACATAATCTTGAACATGTCTGACAACATTGACTGCGTGAGTGGCTTGTTTTTTTATTAACATTATTTACTACATTTCTGTCCTCTTTTCTTTAAAGCTAAATCCAGATGGCCAACATTCAATGCACTGTGAACAAGTACTAGAATAATAAGTTATTGATACTAGCAACTCCAAGTGAATTTTTACATGGAAGGAAGTCCCATTAACTTAGTAGGGTTTTGTTGCCAAATAAATGTGCATAGGATTGCAGCCATAGTCATCTGTATCTTAGTGGAGTAGCATGGGATCCAGCCTTGAGGAAGTGGCAAATACACACCTCTGGGAATACATGGATCAGGCTTTTTGAAATTTTGATGTTGATTAGGTCTCTGAAACAGAGACGTGGATCTTGGCTTTCTCACATCTCATACGTGACACTTAACTGAGACTTGAGAGTTCTGTGAGAAGCAACCCTGCAACTTGTCTTTCTAGGTAATTACAATGATGTCACATCTGGGAGTATAAAATAATACCCTGATGCTGCCAGAGGAGATATTTGATAGGCATGACCAGATAACTAATTTAGGCTAATATGCAGTAAGATTCTGTTTTTGTCAAGCAAAGCAAACATTCCAGTAAACATAATGTGTAGAATAGTTGATATACCAACTCCAAACCACAGGACTCCAAACTTTAAGGTGCTTATGTACCTGCAAATAACAGTTGCTGCAGATTATTCCCATCTTCACAATATATGTACAATTAGTTGCAGATGTGACTGCATGCAGTGCAGATTGGCTTACAGTTGTAGTCCCTTCTGACCCCTCCCTGGAGCAGTTAAAAGCCTACATTGTGCTTTTCTTTCTTTTTTAAAAAGGTGCTTCTTGAAAATTCACACAATTATCTGTTCATCTGGCACTTTTTTTTAAAGCACAATCCATTTGAGAACATTGTTAAATAGCTCCCAGGAGGAAGGGCTACAGCTGTTAGCCAATAAATGCTGTGTAAATGAACTCTGCTGCAAAGGTTTACCTTATGCTTTGACCAGGAGGGGAGAAAGTCTGTCTTTCATCAGTGCTGTCAGTATACTTCCAGGGCACAGCAACTTCAGTTTCTTATGTCTGTCTTTATGTGCCCATAGAATGAATTTCTGTCTTCGCCTTTAGTCTTCTTATACAACAGCAGAATATTAAGAAGAGGAATAAGCCCATCTGTGAATCCAAGCAACCTATCTTGTATTTCCTGTGCACAATGGCATGCAACATACAAAAGCATATTCTTGTTTTAATGCAAACACAAACAAGACATAATTCATCTTCATGTGTTTTCACACACATACACAAGAAAACATTTGACCAGTCCTGGCTGGACTTAACCATTATTATACAGTAGCTCCCAAGGATCTGGATCGGGGTAACCAGTGCTTTTTTAAGTTATTTAAAAATGAGGTGATTGTACTTCTATACTGATAAAAGTGTTGTGGGTGCCAGCACAAAATGGCTGCCATGGTCAAACAAAAAAAGAAGTGCCAGTGCTCTGGGGGTAGCCAATGTGGTGCCTTCCTTATGTTGTTTGATTCCAACCCTCATCAGCATGGTCAATGAGAGGAGTCGTGGTCCAGTATTAAAAAGAAGGCACCACACTGGCCACCCTAAGCCAGATGAACCAATAATATATGGCCCTTGCTCCAGTCTCCATCCGTACCTAGACATGTTCGGTTATCTTAATGCCTTGGCATAGGTGGACCAGAAGGCAAGACACTGACTAAGTGGTGGTGGGTAAGCATAACTGGTGAGTGAACGAACTCGACTGCTGGCTGATTGAGCTGGCATAGCAAGTTAAACTTATTGTGCTTATTTATTTACTTTTATGGTTTTTTATTCTGCACCTTCATTACCACAGTAGCTCACAAATACTAAAAATAAAATAAAATGCAATATTCATAATATGAAAACATACAAAATAAAAACAGCAAAGGACATATCAGTTAAGAATTCAGTTCAGATAAAACCATTTAAAATTTCAGGTTTTAATGATTCTTAAAAGCCTTGGGAAACAAATATGTTTGTGCCCAAAAGGTGTCATATAGGTGACAGACAAGCCTTGGGAAGGGTATTCTAATGTTGAGGAGTCACCAACTTCCACACCTCAGATGGTGACAGCACCTGGAGCAAGGCTTTGGATGACAATCTTAAAAGACTTGAGAGAACTGCTAGATTGGTGGGCAGTTAGCTAGGTGGGCTACAAGCTTATTCAGCTAGTGAAGTTTTTATTAATAATGGTGGATCGCCTCCTGTATGAAAACCAGCAATTTATGTGTTTGGGCTTACACGTAGGCAGAAGCCACTGGAATTACATTACTAAAATAACACTATGATGATAAACAACAGTAACACTAATAACAAAATAATAATAATAATAATATTTTTTTTTAAAAATAGCAAGCAGACATTTTTTTCCTGAACCATCCAGAAGGAGAAAAAATATGGTTATTATTCTTTTCTATTATTTTAAAGTTGTTTCTCCTATTGGGGGCTGGTTATGTAAAGGTAAAGGTAAAGGTAAAGGTACCCCTGCCCGTACGGGCCAGTCTTGACAGACTCTGGGGTTGGGCGCCCGTCTCACTTAAGAGGCCAGGGGCCAGCGCTGTCCGGAGACACTTCCGGGTCACATGGCCAGTGTGACATCGCTGCTCTGGCGAGCCAGAGCTGCACACGGAAACGCCGTTTACCTTCCCGCTGTAAGCGGTCCCTATTTATCTACTTGCACCCGGAGGTGCTTTCGAACTGCTAGGTTGGCAGGCGCTGGGACCGAGCAGCGGGAGCGCACCCCGCAGCAGGGATTCGAACCGCCGACCTTTCGATCAGCAAGTCCTAGGCGCTGAGGCTTTAACCCACAGCGCCACCTGTGTCCCCGCCAGGGGGCTGGTTATGTAGATACCTAGTATTTGAAGTTTATATAAATTTAAACTATTAAACCACAAAGGAGATGTTAACTTAGAGCTCTATTTTTGCAGAGTTTTAGTTAGAGAAAATAAATAGTGATCAGCTGTTGATTCAGAAAAAATAGGAAACTTCTGCAGGCATTTCTGATAATTTTAAATTCACATGATGGAAGGATAACCAAGTATCTGTAGTGAGAGACAGAGAGAAAATGTTTATTTACTTGGCTGGTTATAATAACTGGCTCATTAAACTTATTAAGACTTAGCTAATTTTGTTCTAATAGTTATAGAAAGAAACCTGGCTTATTTTTCTCTGGTAGTTACAGAAAAATCAGATAATGTTCTTTTTTACACATTCACACTTCTGCGCCAAAGGGTTAAGGTATTCCTTTATTGTTGCTTCTGTCATCAATGATGCTAGTAATAAAAGCAAACAATTCCCAGTGTGAGTAGTTCAGAGTTCCAGCCTGCTGCCACTAAATCTTCTTTAAGTGCCTCTTTTGCTTCCCTGTTATCTTGTTTACTATCTAGTGTCTGTTAACCAGACACATTCCTCTAATCCATTACTCTTCCATCAATCCCATAAAGCTACAGTTAATTGATGATCTAAAGTCTCTTTCCCGTTAAAGATCTCCATTCATAAGAATGTGTGATGGAGCTGTTTATGAGAAACCTTTCTCTTTTTATAGTAGCGGTGAGGAAGTCCTTTAAAAAATTGTGAAAATGAGAAGGTCAAAACTGTATTTCATAATTTTAAAAATAGAACACCCATTATCTAACCCACTCTAGAGCAGAAATGTATTTCAATTTTATTGTGGACATGCTTTATTTTCCCTGGCAATCTACTATTACTGTGTTTAAGGGCCTTAGAAATCTGCATATCATATTTAGCAGCCTGCCACAGAAATGAGTCATATATACAGAACTCTGACTATATTCAGGTTTTTTTAAAGTAGGGAAGTTCTTGTTCTCGTGGTTGTGAAGAATAGCTTGAATAGATTGGTGCGGGTCCTGTTTAAACTGCCTTTTCTGCCAAGGTTGTGGCCGCCGCCGATTTTGAGCTGCTTGATTGAAATGAAATATCTTATTTCTCAGTTATCATATCTCAATCCTAATAGAAAACTCAGTTCATAGAGTGCATATATACACACAGGAGAGAGGTAGCAGCAGGTTTTGGAGAAGCCCAAGCTTTGCAAAAGTGGAGAAAAAGTAGAAGTTGGCCCCCCTTCCCAAAACTGCCCAAGGAGAACTGAATATGCTAAACAGAATTTGTTTGACTGCTGGAGGGGAGGAGAAAAAGGAAAACCAGGGGGTGAGGTGGAAAGACATGGAATAACCAGAAAGGAGTCATGGCTTGCTGGCTAAAACAGAATGAACTTCAAATCAAGATGGTGTCTAAAAGATGGAGCATTTGTATCTTTTCAGTACATGTCATATGGAGCCAGTGGCAATAGAAATTTCATTTTAAAGATCACCAAATCCGATCAAACAATTGTTCAGTTACTTTCTAAGTACATTATTCTGTCTGAATATAACTGCTCTTAGCACCATCCTCATGCTGTCTGATATATTCCTCTTCTCCCAAGTCTTTGGCTAATTAAACAACCCAAGACCTTTTAAACTTTTTCTGTGGGGGTTACTGTTTTTGTTTATTGCTGTGTTATATATTTTTGTGTTTCACCCTATGATCTTTGGATGAAGGGTTGCATAGAAATGTAAATTATTATTATTAATCGACATGTTGGGTGGCTGCTTGGAGAGGCATCATTTATGCTATGGTTATAGTTGTGTGGCCCCAAGCTTGTTGCCCCTGAGGGGCCTCAACACCTATGTCCTCTCTCCATTCCCCTTTTGACAGGTTATTTGCCTGGCTGTGGCAAGATAAGTTTTCCTCAGCTGGCGTCCATAACCTTCGCCTTGTGAGGTGCGGTGCTGATGGGTCTTTGTGACTCAGGCCTGACTCCTTCTTGTCTTTCCCAATTAGGCCTATGCCTGCCCTGAGCGCTTGAGGTTGCCATAGCAACCAGCACTACTAGCTCGTATTAATAATCTGGGTGGCCTTTAGGTTGGCACAGCAACTGAACAAGAATAGAAAGGGAGAAGTGGGAGAGGTGCTGCCAAGCGATGTGCATCATGTCAGTAGAAAAGGACCATTCCTATTTGACCTACAATCTGAGCTGAATGATGAGGCCCCTGGACTTTTATAAACACTTTTATTATTCTTTGTATCTTTCTGTTCCTCCAAGGAGCTCGGTGGGAGATGTACATGGGATCCAAGTGATTTCTGACCCCTGCTTGTTTACCTCAAAGCATCAGGCACCTCTGGATTCTTATACATTTACTGTGATGCTATTTCTTTCCTTATAGTGGGGGCTGAGTTTTTAAGATTTTGTGTGGGGTTTTTTAAAAAAGAAAAAGAGGAAAGTTGTTGGTTTTCTATTTGATTTTCCTTCTCCCCAACATTTCAGGTGACAATGTTCCATTTTGATATAAAACCCATTTCTGCAACTGGAAAACTTAAATTATAAGTAAGTAAGTAAGAGTTTAAACTTTCCAATTACAGAAATGGGTTTTATATCAAAATGGAATATTGCCACCTGAAATGTAACTTCAAGGTGGTTCATGAGATAAATTCTCTTCATACAGGAAGCCAAGATTATGCAACCAAATAGTATGAAATGAATTAAATGATTTTTTGGTGAAATTAGGACTATGAAACTGGGTTGCAAGTAAATCTGCATTTTGAAAATGGCAGCAACCAAGATGGACATACCACGCAAGGGCATTATTAGGGAGCACAAGAAGAAAAGATTTGAACAGTATGTGTTTGCAGGAAGAAAACGGGAATTGTAGTAAAGGAGTGGTTTGGTCTGCAAAGTGTCATTGCTGTTATCCGATATCCTCCAAAGGCTTGGCCTTGAGACTGACCTAGGTCTCATTTCCTGAAAGCCTGCACCCAAACCTACAGGCTTTTCCCCCCTGCTGACAGGTTTGGTAGGGTGGGAGGAGTTTCTGCATTCAATGGGATGCATCTGCTTCTGTTTAAGAGACTGGCAAATGTTCTTTTTTGCAGGAGGACTTCCGTGTGGAGAGGGGCCTTCAGTTGCTGGCACTGGTGGATGATGCTTTCTCCAGGTATGAAAATGGATTGCAGGGCCAATGGTTGATCTCCTTAAGCAAACCCAATGAGAATGACAAACATCTGCTAATGACCTTGGCTGGAGAACATGGTAAGTTGTTATGGAAGGGCAAAAGAGCTGAAGAATGTCTCACTGTACTTTAATGGCTCCAATCTTTGTGTGCTATTTCTCATTCTTCCTCCATGTTTGCTTCTTATTTCCTTCCCTAGGGTGACCTCTGAAGTTCTATTCACAGATAACACTTTTGTCTTTCCATCCAAGTTTCTGAACTCTACTCGATGCATTTAAAATAGCTACCACTTCTTTAGAGAGAAAATTATTATGCTGATAATGATTATTTATTCAGTTTTTATATCAACTTTCCTCCAAAGGAGCCCAGAGGAGCAAATTTTCAGTACTAAAATATTACAATAAAAATTATAAAAACAGTTAAAAACAACCTTTTAAAAACAGTTTTAAAATTCTTAAAGCAATCACCTTGGCTCAGTTGGTAGAGCATGAGACTGAAGGTCGTTGGTTTGAGCCCCATGTTGGGCAAAGATTCCTGCATTGCAGGAAGTTGGACTCTATGACCCTCATGCTCTACAATTCTATGACCTACTCTTACAACTAACAGTTTATGGGTGGCTAGCCAAAAAAAGATTTTAGAATGTGATAGCTAACACCCTTCCCTTAGTTATATGGTGCTGTGGTTGCCAGAAGTTTCTTATTTTAAGAAAAACCCAGTTGCAAAGACATATTGATAGGCTCACGCCTAGTAGGCATCCAAGCAGGGAGAGGATAGCTAGCTGTCAAAGCAGTGGCAATTGGGTATGCAAGTTTGGAACATGTTATGGTTAATATATGAGTGGCACCACAAGCAGTCTCCCATGTCACTTTTTCTCTATAATCTCCCCCATAACATTTTAGTAGGGCAAAACAGTGGAACATGATGTCAGTGTTTCCCCACTGAAACGCAGCTGCAACTACATTGGTACCTCGGGTTAAGCACTTAATTCGTTCCGGAGGTCCGTACTTAACCTGAAACTGTTCTTAACCTGAAGCACCACTTTAGCTAATGGGGCCTCCCGCTCCTGCCGTACCGCCGGAACACAATTTCTGTTCTCATCCTGAAGCAAAGTTCTTAACCTGAAGCACTATTTCTGGGTTAGCGGAGTCTGTAACCTGAAGCGTATGTAACCCGAGGTACCACTGTATCTGTGTGCATGTATGTATAATTCTTAATGCTTTATTATTTCAAATTTGCAATGGGCAACATTTCAATAAAACTGGCACCATTATTGCCACACCAAATGCAATGTCTTGGTTCAGTGGAACTGTCACAGTGGTGGGTGAGCAGAGGAAGAGCTTCTCCGCCTTGCTACCCCCACCAAGTTGATTACTTCCAAGGCTACTCAACTTAGAATATTTCAGTCACTCTGTGGCTACCTTTCTTGAGATTTGTACAGAGAGAGACCAAGCAGTCACCAGTGCTGCTACTCAGTCTGAGAATCCTTGTATAGTGTCTCGATGCCTCTTGGCCTGGGGCTTCTCAGTCCACTTTTGTCTCTATGGAAACAACACACAGTAATGTGCTTCCTTTGCTGCCATAAGCCTAGGATGCTCTAGGACATAGGGTGTTGTTTAGATCCCCATTAAATTTTGTCTATAACTGGGCAATCTTCTTCCTGGAAACATGCGTGGCTTTCCTTATGCTGCTGAAAGTGGCAAAAAACTTTGATAGAAAACTGTTGCAGTATCTCTAGAATTCTAAAATATCATATTTTTCGCCCTATAGGATGCACTTTCCCCCCTCCAAAAATGAAGGGGAAATGTGTGTGCGTCCTATGGGGCGAATGCAGGCTTTCGCTGAAGCCTGGAGAGCGAGAGGGGTTGGTGCGCACCGACCCATCTCGCTCTCCAGGCTTCGCGCAGCTCTCCGCAAGCCGTGGGAGCCCGGCTTGCGGAGAGTTGCCTGTATGCTGTATGCTGAAGCCTCGGCGCGCTGAGCTCAACGCGCCCAGGCTTCGCGCAGCTCTCCGCAAAGTGCGGGAGCCGGGTGCTGGGCTCCCACAGCTTGCGGAGAGTTGCCTGTTCTGGGGGCTGGGGTCGGGGGAAGCCCTGGGGGGGAAATAATTTTCCCCCCCTTTATTTCCCCCCCAAAAAACTAGGTGCGCCTTATGGGACGGTGCGTCCTATAGGGCGAAAAATACGGTAATTATCTCAGGGCAGCTTGGAATAGTCTCATCTGTTTGCCTAAGAAGATTTGTTGTCTTTCTTTCTTTCTTTCTTTCTTTCTTTCTTTCTTTCTTTCTTTCTTATTTTAATTTTTTTTTATTTAAACAAACAAGAGGGGGAAGCAACTTTTAAACAATTGTACATCATGTGGTATTTTACTTTTCATTTTCTAATACAAATCACTAAGATTGAGTCTAGACATTTACCAATGGTAAAAAGGATCGTAAAAGTATATCACAGTCATTGTTAAATAAACTACCTCATTAAATGATGACTTTCTGCACAATTGATACAAAGCCATTTGTTTTTCCAATCATATACAGTTGGTATTGAATTTTCAGTGGAATGTAAATTAATCGTTCGGCAAGGGCATTTCTCTGTAATCAAAAGGGCTTGCCACTGTAGTAATCACTGGTCATTTTGGCAGCTCCCTGAACTGGGACTATGTGTCAAATTATAGACCTTAGCAATATTGTGAACTAAAGTAATCTCCTCCACAAATTGACAATCAGTTGGTATAAAAGACGCAGAAAAAGAGATGAAGTTCAACACACTTCTTCTTGTCCACATTCTCCTTGGCTTATACCCAACTGACTGGGAAAATAACCATGTTTGACAAGGAAGCCATGTAAGAGCTGACAAATGGTTTTCTAGACATTTCACTGTGTGGTCACTACTACAGATATTGCCAGTCTGGGAAGAAAGCAAAGCTGATAAGCCATCCATCATTTTCACTGGGATACCCTCCCACATTTCTGAGAATCATAAGCTATGGTTGAGGTACTGTCAGATTTGGCAGTGGAACAATCAGTGGGGAAAGAGTGGATTCAGCAGATCAGATTTGAAGTGGAAGCACTGATTTGCGGAGGGAGGCATTTTATATTTCCTGCTTTCTGGATTCATTTATTCCTCTCCTTCATCTGTCTCTGCTTACACACATTGTAGCTGATACTCTTGAGTTCTGAAATTGATTTAGTGCTCTGAAAGGTGTATCCTGTATTATTATATACTCAGGAAATTATTCTTTAATACAGGTATTCTTCTTCTCCAGAAATGCAAGTGTGTTAAAGAAGAGCACATTGAACTAATGTTTCTATTCCCCCCCCCATGTGTTTCATCCTCTAGGAGTTGTCCCAACAAATGATGTTCTCCTGGCACTAGGTGACATGCGGAGGAGCTTAGCTGAGGTAAGACCTTGTTCAGTCACACAGCAGACAATGCAGTTAAATTGCCCACCTTGAAAATTAGCCCCATGCTCTAGCCTAGCTGGGCTCTGAGCCCGGAATAGGCATAGCGACAGCTCAGCATTCAGCGCAGAAATCCCTTCTTTCCTGTCTGGTAACTGCTGAGTCATCAAATGCCAATTTCTGTTAGCTATGACTGATTCTGTGGATTGTCAGTTTACACTGTGCACTTTTTAAAAGTTACCATTATAGTCTTTTGAGATCCTGCTTGTCCTTGCTGAAGAGCATAGAGAAATGCAGAAATGATTTTCTGCATCTGTCACACCAAAAATCACTTGGAGCTTTCTGAAGGTGTTGCCTGTGGGTTCTTTTGAAGGCATAGTGAACCTATTAATCTTTTCTATTCACTGTACACGGGGATTCATAGTTTTCTTATTCGCAGCAGCTCAACTTTCACATTTGAAAATATGACCTTACATTGTCCTTGGGCATGCTTTGTACCCAATGTGCCATCTTACATGGAAAATGTGAAGCTCTATAGAACTTTAATCAAGGTCACAAGAACTTAGATATTGGCTGAGGGCCTTTCTGCATGATCACATCAGCCAATGTGTAATATTCTCGCAAGTGACTTCTTAGTGATATCGAAGTGATATCCTATATATTTTGTGTGAAATAACCTCACTGTATTTGGATAGCTGTGTTGCTGTTTGCATCTTTACCAAAAAAAAAAAATCTTATTAGTAGATAAACATAGCTTTAAAAGAACTGAAGGAAGAACAAACAAAAATATCCCTAAAAGAAATGACTCATAAAATGCTTTAGACATTGAGAAGAGGTTTGCTCCCACTTGCAACAAATTTAATCACAAACACTATGAGTTGATGTCTGTAACTTTCCACCCAATAATCACAGTAACAATGGACTTGCTGCCTGGAGGAATTCATTTCCCCCAGTATTGTGCTCTGATTGTTCAGAAAATGTCACATACTACTTCTGCACTGTATAAGGCAGAGACTAGTGGAATGATATCTGTGGGCTGGAAATTACCTACAGAGTTCACAGAACTCTCTACAGGTGAGATCCACATGTGTCTGCCTACACTGTAGGAATGCATAAGCAGCAGACTCAAAAAAAATGGCTCCCCTTTGATCAGTTTCTTTGAACACCAAAACCCTTCAGCAAGAAGCCTTATTGCTTGATTCCACGGCGGCCAATTCTGATGGCTCATTAGAAAGGCTCTTCTTTGGGAGCAAAATTGGAGGGTAGGGGCTAAAAGGAGCCCCCAGTGGATGATCTGTCTCACAGACCTGAGCCTCAGAACCTGTTTTTAGAAATCAAAAGAAGAACTGCCTCTTCCTTCTTTGCCAACATAATATGCACCCCATCTTTTGTTACCGATTCCTGATTCCCCACAATCTAGCAGAATTTCCTCCTACAACACACTGCCTCCATCTCCAAACACATATGCCCTCCATTCATTGTCCCCACCCAGGGCTACGCTGTGCTAGAGCTCAGGCCAAGAGTCTTATTTTCAGTAACCAAAGATTTGAGTTTATTGTGGTATGCAGTATTCATAATCCCTTTTGACTTAGTCATCTTCGGGGATAAAATATCACATCTTACTGCAGTGATTCACTTAAAAAGATTTCTAGAACAAGTTGCCTCTGAAGAAGGCAATTTATGCAACAAAGTCCTGAGAACAGATTGCAAATGCAACTATTTTTGCTTTTAGATTGGAATTCAGAACTACACAACTACTTCAAGTTGCCAGTCACGTCCCAGCCAGACCCATAGTGACTATGGAAAGCTTTTTGTGGTGCTGGTCATTATTGGCTCAATCTGTGTCATCATCATTATAACAGGACTGATTTACAACTGCTGGCAGAGACGCTTGCCCAAAATGAAGAACATGGTGAGTCCCAGTGTGGCATCTGGCTTGAACTCTTATTCTTCGAAGGATGGAGAAGGATTGTAGGAAGTGCTTCCTGATTTGCCTACCTTCCTTCCTAAACGTCAGGCTTTTGAATAAATAAATAAATAAACGTTTTCTCTCGCATCTTGTTTGTCCCATTTCTTTTTCAGTCACATGGGGAGGAGCTACGGTTTGTGGAGAACGGCTGCCATGACAATCCGACCTTGGATGTAGCCAGCGACAGCCAATCAGAAATGCAAGAAAAGAAGCCAAGTGTGAATGGTGGGGGAGCTGTTAATGGACCTGAGAGCTGGGATGTCCTCATTAACAAGCGGGCAGGCGAAGAGGGAGATGTGTTTGAGGAAGATACACACCTTTAAAAGAGGAGTCGGGTGTTTCTGATTGCACTCTTGTTTGACTTAAGGGCCATTTGGTGAGGGTGGCTCCTCAGGAACTTATTTTTTCAGGTTTGGAATGGATCTGCCCATCACGGTCCTGAGGCACCATCACAGTCCTGGAGTCGGAAAGGGCCACCCTGAGCAGAGTGGGTGGGGGGTGGGGCGTGTTTGTGTGTTGCTGTCAGTAGCGCCAATGTTTAATCACTTTTAAATGCACTTGCTCTAGTTCTTTGGTAGGAGTGGAGGATGGCCAGGTTTGAAAAATAAATGGTATCAAGGCTTACCATTGCCCCAAAGTGGTGTTTACGGAAGGATTCGTCACAGAGGCAGTAGGCCAGTTTTGCACAGGAAAAAGGGGGTTCACAACCTGTCTCAAAAGGTACAGTGGCAGCAAGGAAAGACGGCGTATTTCTTGTCTAGGCTTGGGATATGATGCATTAAGACAGTCTTGCAATTCACCACTCACCTTGTTGCCCAGCATGAGAAACGTTTCCTTCTAGTGAATGACCAGCAGGATTTTCTACTCAAGCTGCAAAGTGGTTCATAACTGTTAAGTGCTGGGCTGACAGATGTATTGTGTGAGCTGGTAATTTTAAAAACTTCTCTGTAAGGTTGCTATTTAGGCAGAACAAATCTATTCTGCTCAGGTACCTGACAGAGCCCTAATTTTAGGTGCTAGCAGGATATTGCATTGCCCCTTCCCTTACTATGACATTTCGCAGTAACAGCACCTTTTGTGGATCCAAACCTAGTGGAAACTGAACTGGTCTAGCTTGGTTGATCTGAATCCAGAAAAATATTTTTCTAATACAGAATGAATTCCTGCTATCACCTTCACAAGTTTCCTGGACTTGCAATTAGAAATCAGAATTTTGGGGCAGCAGTGGGCAGGGAAGCCAGCTGGGAAGTCTCCTTCACTTTAGTTAATGCACTTACTATAACAGCTACGCTGATTGCTGCGCAAGTCTTGTTTGATTGATCTTGAATGAAACAGATGGAAAACTTAAGTGTCCTCTTCTGTACCAGTGGAGTAAATTTTGATTTCATCTACCCAGCTATATGTCAGGAATAGGTCAGTTTAAACAAATGAGGTTAGTACCTTAGTACAGTAATACCTCTGGGATCAAAACTAGGCTCAAGGGCTGCCGTATGAATGCTTTGTTAGCATGCCTTGGGCAAACTAGAACGCCCCAGGCTTCTTTAAGAAGCACTTGCATATGCAGAACCTCCCTTCAGTGCTGGTGGCTGGTCTCAACATATTTTTGCTTCCTTTTCCCCAGAATGTTACTCCGTTACACACATCTCATGGCTTGTCTCACTTCAACAGGAAAATGACCAACACAAAAACTTGTTATGATTGCCTGTCTGGCTCAACCGAGTTGCCATTAATAATACTTGCTCTTTAACAGAACCATCACACACAAAGATTGATGTTTATTTAATGGAGATTGCCGATGAACTTGTAATGGAAATCTGTTAGCATCCAATCTGTAGCTCTCTATGAGCACTGAAATCTGATCTCCCAAAGACATAAAGCAATCTTGTCAGCACAGTTTAATTTCACATATAAATACTGTATAAATCTTACATGCAGTATTGCAAGGATTCTTTTAAAAAAATTGTTCAGATGTTAGGCAACTGTATTAGTTCCCTAGCCAAATTCCAACTAAAATATTCAATTTATGTGAATGTCAGGACTGTATTTTCTCTCTGCAGGGGAGATATGCGCCAGGAAAACTATCTCTAAATGTTTATTCTTTTTCATGGTTTGGATTCTATGCAGTCATATTGCTGCACAGAGCTTATTCAGGATTTTAGAGATCTTTTACATCTTCCCCTATTTATTTATTTTACTCCATACTTTCTTTTCCCCTTCATTAGAGGCTTCTTCCATTTTGTCCTATCTTAATGAGAGCAGTTAGTCATTATCTTTTTTGCTATAGTTTTTTGCTTGTTTAAGATTTAACACACACATACACTATTTCCTCTCTACAATGAGTTAGGTTTGTACTAATCTTTGTTATATACATGGAGCCACACTGACCTCTGGTGGTGGCTGAGAAAAATGCATTCAAGGAAAAATAGTTTTGTTCTTGTGCCGCCTTCAAACACACAAAATACCATGATTTCAATACCTACTGTTACCTGGTTAGCATTTGAGATGGAGCAGTTAGAAATGAAACTACAGGCCAACTCTACTCCAAAGTAGACGAAAGGAAGCCAGCAGAGCACTTTCCAATGACATCTAGAACTAAGCTTGTGGGAATAGTGATGATAGACCTTGAGTCTTTAATCACATGGATTTAAAAATTAGCATAGAGCTATAATCCTGTTGGCTTCACTAATCGTCGTATAAAAAATAGAGGAAAGGGAGCAATCCTTAATTATTACTAGGGATATGTTTTACTGGACCAGCTTCTTTTGTTGGTGTGAGAAGTATGCAAGCTTTTGAATGACGGTAAAACACTTTAAACAGTTAGAATGACCTCACAAAACTTTTGAGTCACCTTCTGATTTAATGCAATGTCATGCTATCATAAAATAATTCTTTGTAAGCCCACCATTTTGAGGACTGGATCATCTAGTACTGTAGATGCTAAACCACTTTCAGACAAGGAGATGTGTGTTCCTACAGAGATGAGAAATTACCATTCCCCTGGATGTAGGGTACAAGCGAGAGACATTAAAATAAATGAAGGGACTGTATAGTCTTAGTCCAGATACTACACCACACGATTATCTATGCTAAGCATAATTAATTAAGAACCCACACTATGCTTTCAGCTTCCAAAGGTACAACTCTGGACTCAGCTTCTAAACTTCACAAATTCGCTTCTTTCACCATAGTGCTCCATAGAGCAATGTCCTTAAGTGATTTGTCAGTGGTTTGTGAATTCAGACATAAGGGCAAATTACAATTGGTACAAACTGTGGTTTGCAAACCAGCTTCCAGTGTTGGTTTGATATAATGGTTTACAAAGGATTTCTATTACGTCTGCATATAGCCAAATAGTCACAAAGAGAGATGCTTCACTCAGCTTCATGGACTACTGCCCTTACTTGATGCATAGTTATGACATTCTAGGTCAATATGTAAGGAAATGCAGGGAGGATATGAGAATTCTTGGCAACTCAGCATGGTCGTGTGGTGACAGGCTTGCACTTTGAGAACCACTGACTCAGAAAATATCTATGGGCTACCTAACTTAACATCTGGTGCAGAAGCCTCTCTGCTGATAGTTCCAGCAGTGGACAAGAGTACAGATTGCTACACAGATGTCTCTCAGCAGGACTTGCCTCGGATCCTGTTTTCTCATGAATCTCTGATGAAAATAAAGCATACTTTTCCACTCTCTAAAACCAAACACAACTCCCTCCTCCCAACTAAAAAAACTAATAAAGGCTGAGGAATCTGCTGTCCTAGTTCTTTTGTTACATGCTTGTGAAGATAAAGCCTCCGATACTACTATTAGCCTTACTATCCTGGCTCCTACACTGCTATATTACATTAAGGATATGAATGGGGTAGTGTGGATCTCCAATCACTGCAGTGATTCCCAAATGAGGGATTGAGAATCAGCTGGATAAGAGTGGGATGGATAGATTGCAGCAGAGAGCTGATAAGAATGGTTGGGGAAGAATTATAAATCGAATTATTCTGATTGAGATGATCCCATTAGAAAGACAGATTGCAACCCTACACCCGCATAAAATTAATTGGACTTACTGAGACATATTTCTGAAAAAACATGCACAGCATAAAATGTACTGTTAAATTTTAAACATTTGGGAAACGCTGCACGATTGCTTCCTCTCATCCCCGAGTCTTATTTTTCTAAGGAGACTGAGAAAGTTGACCTTCATTTGGAAAGTTTCCTTAATATACATAAAAGTAGGGTTCTTTTCTTGATGGAAATTTTACATACTCCAAAATGTGATGGTTTTATCATCTGTCATTTCACTTGCTAGCAAATGTTCCTTAGTCACCAGTAGCACTTTTTGAAATAAAGTTTCTGGTCAAAATACAGAATCTCCTGTGTTCATTTCCCCAGCATGCACTTCTGACTTAAGCCTCAGCTTGAAGAAAAAGATTCCTATGTTGTATGTGTGCAATATTTGTACATGCAGGTTGCATATGTTATGGTGAGGGTTGAAATTTGGTAAGGCATACTGAACACAGGTTTTGGAATTAACCGAGGGAACATTACATTTATTTACCAATTTATATCCTGTCCTTCCTCCCAGAAATATGGAGTGATATTTTAGTGGTGAGAGGTAGATTAGGTTGAGAGAAAGTAACTTCCTCAACTGTTCTATCAGTTTCATAGTGCAGCATAGTTTGAATCTGGGCTTTGATTAGTTGTGTTTCTTCAAAGACTTCCTGATCTAACTGGCTGCATTAGCAGCTGGAAAAAGCTAACCAGGGCTATAAATGTGGAACAACCTAGCAAGGGAGTCCCATCTAATGAAATATTTGGCCCCAGTGATAGCATCAAGGTAACAAATTATTAAGCAGTCAAACAGTTAGACTAATGCCACCCATTTAATTAATTAATTAATTAATCAATCTATCTATCTATCAGGAGCTCAATGTGCTAGGGCTAAATCTTAGGGGTGTTAAGTACTATAAGAGACTTAAGCTAGTTTTCAGCTCTGCCCAAGCAGTGAAGTTTAGAGGGGACATAGTAAACCAGAAATCTAGACTAAATCCCAATTTTAGAGAAATGTTTAAAAAAATCAATTAATATATAGTTCCGTACAGTACAGAGTCAGCTTTAAATTATAAGGTAGGCTTAGCTTTTAAATCAAGTTCAGTGTTGCCATTCTTTGAGAAGCGGAAAGTGTGAAGACGGAAAAGTTCATTTTTCAAAAGTTGCTTTATTGCATGTGGGGCACCCCCACACCACCCCCAGGTTTGAATCTTCAGGAACAGACACTTGTAAGAATAAGTTAACATTTCAAAAATGGAGGATTGAAACCCTACACTATCAAAATCACTCCATCAATGGATCTGTTTAATGAAGACAGTAGAATTTTTGTTAATTTATCGTTTTAACATTTGTAATGCTAAGTATACCAAACAAATAATTTCTATGACACTATCTTCAACTGCATGTGCAAGAAAGGTGACTCAAGCTGGGTTGTTTATCTTATGTTGCCCTGTCATGTTTTGCCATGCAGAAAAGACAAGCGTGGTGTACTTTGAACCAAAGAACTCACTTTGACTCAAACAAAAACCCTGTTCAATATCAGGACTGAGTTCTACTGGTAATATAAAAACAGTGTTTGCCAAGAACAACAAGTGTTTTATCTTCCTATTTTATACTGGGAGCTTGACTGTGGCATCACCTATTTTATTAACTAAACTGGAGATAGATGCCTTGAAAAAAGGAATTTTCTATAGAATTCAGACGACTCTTACCACTGAAAGACCGCCAGTCACTGCTTGCCTGAAGCAGCCAATGCAAACTGATCCACCAAAAACTCACTAGGTGCCTCTGCCCCATTACCACCAAAACTCAGTTGCTTTTGGCTCTGTGTACTGAACAGGCATTTTAAAGGCACAAGTTGGTAACACTTATGAGCATACGTATAGCCATGAGCATATATGAGTGCTATTTGCACAACATCAAAGGCTAGTAAATGCCTCCTGGATGGACCTATGGGAAACTCAACCGTAGGGCATGAGCACAATAGTCCTCTCGTACTCTTGAATCCCAGATTCAGGTAGGTAGCTGTGTTGTTCTGACACAGTCAAAATAAATTTAAAAATTGTCCAGTAGCACCATTGTTGTTGTTACAGATAGGTAGCCGTGTTGGTCTGCCATAGTCAAAACAAAAACCTTTGTTGTTGTTTAGTCGTTTAGCCGTGTCCAACTCTTCGTGACCCCATGGACCAAAGCATGCCAGGCACTCCTGTCTTCCACTACCTCCCGCAGTTTGGTCAAACTCATGCTGGTAGCTTAGTAGCACCTTAGAGACCAACTAAGTTTGTTCTGGGTATAAGCTTTCGTGTGCATGCACACTTCTTGAATCCCAGTAGCTGGTATTGATCCTGGGGATACCATACACCCCAATGACTAGTAGCCATTTGATTAGCACTCTCCATAAATTTGTCTAAGCCCTTCTTTCAATACATTCAAATTGGTGACCATCCCAACTTCTTGTGGAAGTGAGTTCCAGAGTTTAACGATACACTGTATGAAGTAGTACTTCCTTTTGTCTATCCTGAAGCTTTAACCACTTAGCTTCAGTGGAGGACTCAGGTACTAAAATTATGAGGGAGCAAAACGTCTCTCTATTTACTATGAATAATTGTACACACCATTATCACGCCTCCGCTTACCCTAGTTTTTTACCGAATTAAAAAGTCTCAGGCAATTAGCAGCTTAAAATGCAACAAAGCCGTCGGCTCCACAACTCCTATTTGTGAAGCTGTCATCTGCGGGTAAGCAATGGGCGGTCCAAATGTACACACCTCGGTTTAACTGCGAAGTGCATGCGGTTTTAAGATTGCCTTTCGGATTAAAGCTGGTTTGAGGGGAAACACATCAAGCGGCAGTATTTCTCAAGAAACTACAAGATAGCTCCGGGTTGTGCGCACACGGATTCAACAAAAAGGGGAGGGGGCCTGCATTGGAAAGACAGAGAAAAGGATAATGTGGTAAAAAACCCCAAAAACCTAAACCGCTGTCTCCATAAAGGAACTGCACCAGCTCCTTGAAGACTTCCGTCTCCCCTTTCCGCATCTTTTCTAGCTCGACAACATCTCTTATTTTGGAAACGAAGAGAATTGAACCGAACACTTTCCTTCCATACAATAAAAACTTGAGTAGGAAAGCGCATGGATAGCTGCCTCCCTTTTCTGCTTCTCCTACTTGCTTGCGGCCCTGCAACGAGAGACACTGGGGGTTTTATTCCTCCTGGTCTCCTGACATTTTTTAATTTTCTTTCCGTTCCTCTGGGGAGAGGCCACCACGCGAAGAACACGGCGCCAGAAGTAACCAGGCAGCTCCCTTCCGCGAGCAGACAAAGTCATTGTGCGCTTCAGCCTCGCTCGCTCGCCCCCCTCGCTCCGACCGAGGCTTCCGGGCCACAGATTTGCAGGCGCTGGAGGAGCCCCAACTTTTTAAAAACACGAAGCCCCAACCCTTTTGAAAATAATATCTATATATATATAGATGCACAAACGCCGGTGCTAATCCTCGCTCTTGGCACCGGAGAGAAGGAGGCGGCGGCGGCGGCATCTAATCGCGGGCGAATCACAGAACGAACCGAGACGGGCTCTCGCGCAAACAGGGCGCAGGAGGAGGAGAAGCAGCGCGCGCGGCGCCTGGAGAAGCGGCAGCTGCTGCTCGCCCGTCCGGGGCTTTGCCAGGCGGCGGGGGGAAGTAAAGCTGCACAGGCACGACGCCGGCCTTCCGCAGCCGCCCGGTCTTCATCTAGGCTGACCCAGGCGAGGTGGGCGGGCCTGCGCGCCGTCGGGTCCCCCAGGAAAGGGCGGGGAGCGAGGCCGGCCTCCTCGCTGGTGTGGAGCAGCCTCTCCGGCGCCGTGTTTACATCCGGCGCCGCTTGCCCTGGGCTGCCCTGCTGCTCCTCCTCCTGGGCCTGCTCCCACTGAAGCCGCCTTCGCTCCCCTAGGCCGGGTCAATGCGGCGCTTTCCGGCGGGCTATGGACACCAGCGACCTCTTCACCAGCTGCAAGAAGGGCGATGTTTTCCGAGTGCGGTGAGGCCCTTGCCCAGGTTATGGGGTGGGGGGGGGGACCCCCGGGAGAGAGCCACACACCCCCATCGGTGCTGCGCCTTGGCAGAAGCTGGGGCTGGGGAGCTTAATAGGGGGCTGTTCCTTGAGGTTCCGGTTTGGGGAGCACCTAAATGGCAGGTGGAGGTTTAGGGGCTGCCCTGGGACTTAAGATAAACTCGTCCCCCCTAGCTTTCCTCGAAGTTCGTTGTGTGTGTTTAGGGTGTTTAGATGTCTCTTCTAGACAGCGGCAAAAAAGGGCTGCCTGAGAAGTAAAACTGGGAAGCTATTTAGAACAAGCTTCTGGGCTTGTTGGCACACATGAAAGCAATAACCTGGGTGAGAGGGCTCTGGGCATGTACAAAGTGCTTTCGGTAACCTCAGCTAATGACTTCTCCAAACATCTAGGCTTAAAGGGAGGAGAGACTTTTAGCTTCGGAGTTCTAGGCAAGGCGGATTTCTGGCACACACTACTTTTAGGAAGCAAACGTGGGGCATTGGGGGAGTACTGGCTGGGGCTGAAAAAAATAGAATGGAGGATATTCGGCACAACCAGGGATATTTTGGAAGGAGGGCACAGATCTGTGAGGGAAATAGGGAACAAGCATGGACTGTATAACTTAAGAGTTCTGTTGGGTGTGGCAGCTCTTTGGTCTTCAACTGGTGGGTTGGAACCCAGGACTGTCACAGCCTGATCTAACATGTTGCAGCAGCAGCAGCAATACCATCATACAAATATGTGGTAATTTTTTTGTTGCTTTAAAAAAGGTTTCCAAATGCATGTTTTGGTTAAAAATTGAGTCCTAGGTCTGGGAACATTGAAGATTATTGTGGCAGAGAATAAGGTAGGGGGCAGATAAACAGTTAGGAAGCAAAATCCTTTTCAGAAATTCTTTTCACCTGCCTGTATTTGCCAACCTTCCCTCCCCAAGCTACTCATATTTGGCAGTAGAATGGCTGCTACTGTGTTGCTTCATGTTCCTAATGGGAGGCCCCAAGTTCTTGCTGTGTTTTTAAAAAGGAAAACAACTTTTGCCTCTTCTGCCTATCAGCTCAGCTTCCTGGCCTGAAACAGCTGACTACTTTAGATATCCCCTGAGAGCAGGACCAAAAAGAAACAGACGCACAAAAAGGCAAATGGTATTTTAAGGTTTTATAAACACACTTTCTCCTTTTTTAAACTGAAGATGTTGTAAAATATAAACTATATGCTGCTTTTCCACACACGTGTGCCCAGCGTGACTCTACAGAATAAAAGCACTGTCACAAAACACATCATTACAAAGACAAAACAATTAACATGACAGTAATTCATGAATACAAACAAAAATATGTACCAATCATATATTTAAAAAATCTATCAATTAATTTCCTGATTCATTGCATTAAGATGTAGTAACAGCCAGAAAAGTATTGTTGATCACAATATTATATCACTTCAAATTCATTGTGGTGTGCATAATCACCATAAGTGATGCTATCCATCAATTTCAATGTCAATCTTAAGAACTAGTAAAAATCACAACACTTACAGCTTTCAGGTGCAACACAATTTACAAGCAGAAACACAAAAAAGGACAACAGTGGCAACATACTTGGAGAACATCAACCACTTGTTTTAAGGATTTTAAATAATGGCTAATTTTTGCTCATGAATTAAAAATGTCATTTATATTTAAAAATGTCATTTAAATTCATTCTACTCCTGCCCTTTTATTTTATTTTTGCAACCACCCTGTGAGATAGTCTAAATTCAGAGACAGGGGCTGACTTTATCCCCAGTCCTGGTCCAGTACTCTTGTACTCTTAACCATTGCACCATACTAGCTCTGCTTCTTTAGGGCCTTTCCAGAAAGCAAAATAGAAACGCGAACAATTTTTCTTTGTGTTTCTTTGTGTGGCAGCATGTTGGTTTCTTCTGATATTTAGGAAATTACACAGACTTAAAAATCAATGGTGGGGGTAAAGGAGAATAAATGTAATGTGGGGGAAAATAGCCTTGCTGTTTTGTGTCCCTTCTTTTAAAGGTTGCATGGGCACTCCCAAACTTGAGTATTCTGTAAACTGCCCTGAGATCTTATGATGAAAGGCAGTCTAATCTAATAAATAATAATAATAATAATAATAATAATAATAATAATAATAATAATAATAGGGAAAGGGGCTTTAAAAACAGATTATTTCTGAAGCTGTAGCTGAAGTGAGTTAGATGAATTCTTAAGTGCTAAAGCTGAGCCCTTGTTTGTCTTTCAGATACCTTCTTGAACAGAGAGATGTTGAAATCAATGTCCGGGATAAATGGGACAGTACCCCTTTGTGAGTGCTTTGGCCTTGAGACATACATGCTGTTTGGTAACTTATACAGGATTTAAAGAAATGCTTTCAGGCATTGCAACAGTTCCTCATTTTACTTCTGTTGTTGTGTTCAAAAAAGAAATCATTTTTTCTTATATCCTTCTCCTATATTCTGCTCCCCATTGTCTCAAGTTTTCAGTGTTCCCATGCTGTTTTTTGTTGACAAGACCTGCTGTTGGAAATAATTTTCCTCATTCAGAACAATATTCTGGAAGGCAGTTGAATGCCTGCCACTGCTTTTGGGATAATTTGTGGCAACCATTTTACTAGCATTTACTAGCATTCTAAGAAGAGGCCTGTTCCAATTGTGCCATTGGCTCATCTTGTCTAGCTCTGGTTAGCCGTAATGTTCTGGGAAGGTTGCAAACAGGGCATGAAGACAATAGTCTTCTCTTGTTTGTCCCCAACAAATGTTCATCAGCACTGTGCTATGTCTGTCATAAAAGAAAGTATAGAATGGGAATCCCTGGAGTTGTACAATGTGTCCTTGGAATATTGTCATGTCAGCCTTTATATGATTGCATTAGCTGCTGATCTATTTCCACATAAAATTCAAGGTACTGGATTTTATGTTGAAATCCCTAAGCATCTTAGGACCTAGGTTACTTTTCCTGCATGAACTTTCCTATCACCTGTGATCATTGCTATTGCCTTCTGAAGTGAGGTGGGTAGGAATTGGGAAAGGGATATTTTTCATTTTGCTGTCTCCAGGGAGGCCCACCTAGCACTAACAAGTCTGTCTTTACAGTGACAGATGGAAGACTTTTTATTCACCCACACCTTTTAGTGTCAACTTTTAGAAGATTTCAAAAATCTGGGATTGGGTTTTACATGAGAGTTACTGCTGCCTTTATCTCGCTAATGGAAACTGCTCTGAAAGTCTTGACTAATAGAGCAGGATGTAGATACTTGCAATAGAAATAATAAGCATGTACCCTAAGGTTCTTGTTGGTAAAGCTATCATACAGTGTCAGCATCATACAATGCTGTCCCATAGAACTTGATGGGAGCACTGAAAACCAAGGGAGCTCTGTTTGCATGGTCCCACCCCTTCATCTGCATAGCTCTAGTCCACATCTCTTTTTTCTCCTTGCACATGAAGCAAGTGCATGTCTCATCATTAGAAAAAGTGTGGGAAAAGACCCTTGTTCTCCTTGTCACAACAGAAAGAAGTGAGAATGCTACGGAGAGGACTGGATCAATTTCTTGTAATGAATTAACACCATTGGGGGAGCCAACGTGCTGCCCTCCAGATGATGTTGGACTACAACTTCCATCATCCCAACCATTGGCCATTCTGCTGGGGCTGCTGCGAGTTGCACTCCAACAACAACTGGAAGGCAACACATTCGCTGTCCCAACCTAATGTGATTTTAGGATCTTAATTAGATCGCAAAGTTGGAATCAGCAAAACATAGAAGTTTTCATTTCTAAGTGTCTCTTTCTTAACAGGTATTATGCTTGTCTCTGTGGACATGAAGAGCTTGTACGGTACCTTTTAGCCAACGGTAAGAAAAACTGATATGCTGCTTCTCCTGGAGACTGTGTGCCCAATATATATGGTCACCTGTGTGTCTCTAGAATTGTCATTGAAGGTACACCCCAGTAGAACATCGTTTATGTCCTTGCCTTATGAAAATTAAAGAGGATCTTACACATTACTTCCTCTATTGCCCCATTTACTCGGGCTTTAGAGATGCATTGCTGCAAATTATACCCAACTCTATAACCAGTCCTGAAGATAGAGTAAAATTTTTGTTAGTTGATGCAAACCCACGCATTACCCATGTGGTAGTGGTCTTTGTGATGAAGGCCATGAAAGCCAGGGAAAGATTTATGGACGACAATGTAAAGACCCCTTCATCGTCTGTTTAACTCGCTGCTCGTTTTCCCTCCTTTTCTATTTTGTGGGAAGAATGTTTTGTTGGCATAGTATGTAATGAATTTTAATATTTTTAACTATTGTAGTGTTGATTTTTGTGCACAGGCATGGTCCTCACAATAAACGGATTTGATTTGATTTACACCAGAATTAAAACAGTATAATCCTGCTCTGATGGGAAACTGCATAGCTGTTTTTGACTTGTTATGCTAATCAAAAAGCTAGAATCTTATTTTGCAAGGAAAACTTTTCCTCTCATGGTAGGGTGTTAGTACAGGGCTCAGTTTTTTACAAGTTTCCAGCCCTGGGAGCACCGTGGGGAGCATTGGTGTGACTCACCTACACACTGCAGACACTAATGTGCAGACACTAATGTGTCGCTACACACAGTTTGGAAAACTGATGTACAGTGAGATAAACTTAGTTCTCTCACCCACACCATCAAAATACATTGATTTCATTTAATCAATGTTAGGCCTGTTATTTAACAGGTACGAAGAATATCAATCCAGTCAGAGAAATAAAACAAAAGCATGGTTTCTAACTTTATTTATCAGACTATTTATAAACCACCAACACAATTATTGTTGAGGTGGTATACAATACAGTCATTGAAAATAACAAAATTGTACAATTATAAAATCATGAGATGACCCAGGCTGAATCAGATTAAGTCTTTAAAAACACTTGGTGAAACAAATATATTTTCAGCAGGTGACAAAACATCAGGATTGTAGGCGCCTTTCAGATTTCCATAGGAACAGCATTCCAAACTTGGTATTAGATCATAATTCATAGTTTACCACTAAAGCAAATAATAATCCTTCTAGGAATAAGAAATCCAAATCATGCTTTGGTGGGGTAATGTTTAATTTGGTAAGCATAGCTTGTCAGTGAACAGTAGCTACATGCAGACTCTATTAGAAATGGGTATATTCCAACCAATGAGAGAGAAATATTTTGAATTTGGACAATAAATTTTATATTCCTAACTGTAGTTAAACACACAATCAAAAAGTTGTTCTGGGAAGCTTTTTTGCTTGCTTCTAATTTGTATTTTACTAAATATTTACAGTGTACTTTAAAAGAGATTCTTTTCTCTATTTTTTAAATTGTAATAACTTATCTCCAAGGAGCTCAATGTGGTGTTCATGGTTCTCCTCCTCAGTTTATCCTCTCATCAGCCCTGGGAAGTAGACAATGACTGTCCCAAGGTCACCCAGCAAGCTTCATGGCTGAGTGTGGATATGAACCCCAATCCTCATCCAAGACTCTAACCACAATCCAGCTCATAGTGTAGCACACTGGATCACAGTGGTATGGGTGTAGCAGAAATGTTTTCTGTGAAATAGTGTAGAATATATGCAGCTTCATACAGCTATTTTCTTTTAAAACTGAGTAGTCTTGCAGTTGCCCCAAGGCAGAAATTAAGAGACTGGATATTATGCTTGAATGTTAATTTTACTTCATGAGCTCTGCTTTAGACCAGAAGAACATATGAAAGTACTTGTAACGAGGGATGAAGGTTTCTCCAGTTGTTTAGTGGAAGCAGTTCTTAGTACTGTTCTGCAGAGAAAGACAATATCACATATGTAAATGATCTGTCTCTTGTAATATGGCTTCAAACCTAAATGGCAGTTGGTATTTGTTTACAGGTGCCAAATGTGAAGCAAACACCTTTGATGGCGAGCGTTGTTTATATGGGGCCCTGAGCGATGCTATTCGGCGGGTGTTAAAGGAGTACAAGCAGATCACAGCAAAGTGCATGAAAAGAGACTACTATGATGTCTTCCTTCAAAGGTAAAGAGAGAAGGGATGCCTTCATTGCAGGCTGTTAAGCATTAAAATGCATCTGTTTCCATTGGACTGCCATGCCCACTCCTTGGATGGCTGACCCCTCTTGCTTGTTTTGTTTCAAGAGATTCAAAAGATTTATTATGTTCTTGTCTTATGGAGGCTTGCTTGTGATGATGACAAGTCTGTCAAGCCACTGCTAGTACATAGTAATTTGGAAGTATATATATACAGATCTGGCTGACACAGGCCACAAAACCACAGCTCGCCCCTATACACGAAGCCAAGCCAGAGCACAACTAAGTGCAGTACAGCCATCTTCTCAGAAAAACTCTTCACAAAGTTCAAGAGGTCAAGACACAAAGACTTTAGCCACTAATCCACACCTAATGACCCACCTAAGTGGTACTCAGGATATCACTCAAGAAATCACTCAAGATATCCCTCAAGTAATTAAGGAACAAAAGAAGAAAAGGCACACTAGCCTGGGAACTTCCTCTCTGCCCAGAACATTGGAGGCTATACACCACACCCCCCCTCAACAGTATTTATAGGAACTCAAACACTGAGATCCTGCTCTGTTCCAGTAACAAGAAGCCGAAAGCACCAGCCTGAAGATGACGAGTGAGACCTCGTCGAAACGTCGCCTAGACACCCCAACTTTTACACGGGAAGACACCCGAGGACACCAAAACCTGCATTCCTGTACCCGTGAAAATCTACGAAAACAAATATATATATATATATATATATATATGCAGGTTTTGGTGTCCTCGGGTGTCTTCCCGTGTAAAAGTTGGGGTGTCTAGGCGACGTTTCGACGAGGTCTCACTCGTCATCTTCAGGCTGGTGCTTTCGGCTTCTTGTTACTGGAACAGAGCAGGATCTCAGTGTTTGAGTTCCTATAAATACTGTTGAGGGGGTGTGGTGTATAGCCTCCAATGTTCTGGGCAGAGAGGAAGTTCCCAGGCTGGTGTGCCTTTTCTTCTTTTGTTCCTTAATTACTTGAGGGATATCTTGAGTGATTTCTTGAGTGATATCCTGAGTACCACTTAGGTGGGTCATTAGGTGTGGATTGGTTGCTAAAGTCTTTGTGTCTTGACCTCTTGAACTTTGTGAAGAGTTTTTCTGAGAAGATGGCTGTACTGCACTTAGTTGTGCTCTGGCTTGGCTTCGTGTATAGGGGCGAGCTGTGGTTTTGTGGCCTGTGTCAGCCAGATCTGTGTAGGGATTGCAGGGGGGTGCAGCATCCGGAGGTGCCACCATGGTTTGGCTACTGGATGGTGTCTGTAATTTATCTGTACACCACACCCCCTCAACAGTATTTATAGGAACTCAAACACTGAGATCCTGCTCTGTTCCAGTAACAAGAAGCCGAAAGCACCAGCCTGAAGATGACGAGTGAGACCTCGTCGAAACGTCGCCTAGACACCCCAACTTTTACACGGGAAGACACCCGAGGACACCAAAACCTGCATTCCTGTACCCGTGAAAATCTACGAAAGCAAATATATATATATATATATATATATATATATATATATATATATATATATATATATGTAATTCCCTCCCCACTGAAAAAACGTCTCATACGGTGTACATGATAACACTGATTAATCACAATCTACTGTGTAAGTGGCAGAATAAGACCACTTAATAGATAGGTGTGTGTGCAGTCCTCTTTATGGAATGCTGTCCCCAGGGAGGCTCACTTGGTAGCATCATTATATAGCTTTAGGCGTCAGGCAAAAACATTACTTTTCCTCCATGGCGTTGAATCATAATTTCCTGTGGCCTCCTTGAGTGGTTCAGATTCTGCCTTTTTAAGAACAAGATTGTCATTTCATTTTTTCATTGTTTTTCTTTGTGCTGGTTTTAATGTATGTTTATCTTTGTTTATATATTGTAAGTCACTTTGAGTTACCTTGGTAAGAAAGGGACCAATTAATAAATAATAAAGCATTATTTTATTACCTTGATTTTGAAGGAACAAGATGCTCGCAGTTGCTGAGTCCTCCAGTCCAGTTTTTTCAGACTTGTTGTTCTTATTCTCCTTGCAGACTTCTGGAACAGGGTTACCAGAGTGACATTGTATTCATTGTGCATGGGAAGTCTTTCTGTGCCCATCGCTGCATTCTCGGTGCCCGGAGTGCATATTTTGCAGAAATGTTTGAGACCAAGTGGAAGGGGAAGAATATCATAGCACTAAAGCATCCATTGGTGAGAAGACTCAAGCTTTGTTTTAACTAGAATAGTGTCTGCAGTTGGTGCTTGCTTTAAGGTTTCAGGTGCTAAGTCTAGACCCTGATTTACACATGCATCAGAATGAGACAGTAGAGTGGAGTGTACCGCTTAAGACTGTGGGTGAGGATGTCATTTCAAACACATTAAAAACCATAAAAAAATCAACTAACTAAAAAAAACCATTAAAAGCAACTAACCCCATGAATTGGCTCATTGAGAGGAAGTGGTTCTGGGCTAGTCCTCTCACTGCCATTCTCCTTTTTTCTTTTTTTTCTTTTTTTACTTGCAGTGAATATTGTTAAATTTGGAACACTCAAAATGGGCTTCTCCTACTTGCAGTCTGAATGGTCCAGTCCATTCTGCTACTTTATTCTGCTACACGAGCACCAAGCCTGATGTTACTAACTAATCAAGCATCAAGCTTCTTTAAAATAGTTTTACTTGGATTATCTCAGCAATGTTGATCTGGAACATCGTATTGAGATTTCATTGCGACTACTGTATTGAATCGACCCTGGCTGTTCCTACTGGTAAACATAACACACAAGCTATTCAACTTCTCACAAAACAGGTTTTTGTTTTTTTAAGCTAACTATATAAGTGGTTATCACAACTTGTGGTCAGTTCCACAAGTTAATTACTTTTTGAGTGACATTATTTAATGTTGTCACATGGTGCGAACTGAGCTGGCATTGAGGAAAAGGGAGATACAGCTAAAACCTTGCCCTTTTTGTTGCTTGCCTCTCCAGACTTAGCACTACTGCAGAATCTCATGGGCCCTCATTAGCTTCTTTGAACATAGCCGATGGGGTGCCCTCTAGAAGTTGTTGAGGATTTCTGATCATTGAGCTGACAGGCTGGGGCTGATGGGAATTGTAGTCCAAAACACCTTAGCTACTGCTGTTCTAGCTTGTTTCTCACTTATATCAGTGTATAGTTCAAGCCATGGCAAAATGCAACCTCTGTAAATAACCACTTTCATTCATTATATAGATCAACCCAGCTGCCTTTGGTTCCCTTCTCCAGTACCTCTATACAGGTAAATGTGGGCATGTGCTGCGTTGTAGTGCTTACAATTGCTGCATTTGGATTCAGAACAACATCTTGCGTATATCTATATACTTTGCATAATTATTTCAAAACGTAGCTTGTCAGAAATGGCTTGGGTGACATACTTTTTCTCTTTCTCTTGCAAGGACTATACTGATGGAAAGCATTAGATACTGGGGCATAGAATAAAAGCATTGATGGAGAGGCATGGAGCTGCACAAGTTGTGTTGGACCTTGCTAGAGTGAGATTTTGGGGGATTCAGGTTCTTTTCTCTACCATCGTGTTTTTGCTTTGGGGTTAGCCACTCACCCACCCAAGCAACAATATTTTATTGCCCAAAAGCATTGTCTCCCACCACCCAGCTGATGGGTTTGTTTGTTTGTTTTGCAAGTGCTGTATCAAATGCAATAAGGGCACTGGCATTGCTAGTAATGAGTGACACAACTTTGTGTCTGGGCGAATTCCTGGTATGCCACACTGTTGCTCTAGTTACTTTTACGTCTAAAAGCACCATGGCATTAATCCCCTTTATTTCAGCAACGGTTACTTGAAATGTTGAGGCTTCAATTCTAAACACACTTGTTTGGGAGTAAGTCTTTCCTGAATTCAGTGAGACTTACTACTGAGTAGACGTGCAAAGGATTCTGCTGTCTAGAAGATTTGTTTGCTGATTGGGCATTCTAACCAGGCACAGACTGTGCTAACATGTTTTTCTACCTCCATTAGCATATGCCCATAGGGTTCCTCCCAATTCCAGAGCACAGCTCTGGATTGGAGCTACCAAAGGAATAGCAAAGAATAAAAATTTGCCTTATTTTTGTTTGTTTTTAGTGAACAAAGGTCCTTATCCTTCACTAGACAATGGCCATACGTTTCTGGATATATGTACTCAGGAATATGTATGAATCTGGCTATTGAAGTTGCTCCTCTTTTTGCTTTTATAAGACAGGAGTACCTTGAAATACAGAAGGATACGGAAAGTGATACATGCATCTTTATTTAACATGTGGGGCATGTGGATTAAACCTATAGAAGCGATTCTGGATTAGCCTTCTCTACATTTGCTCATTGCTTTGGGCAAATGTATGTGGGAAAGTGGCATACCAATTGAAATAATAGCTACATTATTGGAGTTATCAGAATTGATGGACTTGTATGTAACATTTCTTGGCTTTGTCATATGTAGACATGTGCATCCATGTTTTATTTATTTGGGTGATAGTCAGCCAAGTTGTGTATCTATAGTCTATTTGTTTACTTAGGGCAGCATGCATCTCTGTTATATTCTTTGTAGACTCATTGCAATTAATGGACTCACTGATTTTAATAGGCCTATACCGGTATCACTAACATTGGATGTCACCCTTACTACAATTTTGTACTGCTAATCCATTCAAGGTGGTTTGCAGTCTAAAATAAGAAAGATACAAAAGGTAAAAACCCATAATTTTCTCAGGACATATATCTGAAAAGCAACATGCAGTATGGCTCAAAAGAAGTTGCTGTACTAGCTGTACAAGTGATGTTCTCAAAAATATAAATGCAGTCCTTCCTTAAGTCACAGGGGGGTGCTGAAACATAAATTTGCAGCTGTGGATGTAAGGATGAATTTTACGTGTTCGTGAATAAATAATAGGGAGAATTGAAAGGGTCATTTGCTTTCTTTTCTTTTCTTTTGCCAGGTCGTTTAGACATAGATGTAGAATATGTGAGCGACTGCAAAAGATTGGCAAAACAATGTCGGCTCCAGGATCTCATTGAAGACTTGGAAACCAAGTGTAAAAAGGTCCATGAATTTGGTAAGATCCACATTGCTCAGACTGGCACTTTATATAAGAAAGTGGAAAGCTGCCTTTTTTCTGAATAGCTTATATTAATTAGCTAAAAATTCTAGTAATAACTTTTTTTCTGTTCCGCTGTTCTCCTAAAGTGTTCAAAACAATCACAGTACACCATGCAGATAAGCAATTAACAATATAAAATATTCTTTAACATGGTATTATTATTATTATTATTTTCTTTCCATTTCTATACTGCTTTATAATTTAAAGAAAAAATTCTCAAAGTGGTTTACAACAGGTTAAAACATCAAATAAAACAATGCAGAATAAAGCATTAATGAAGAGAGTAAAAAAAACAACAAGTATACATTCAAAGCAATGTAATTAACAGGAAACTAAAATATTATGTTAAAGATTTCAAAATAAAATATTACAAAGTAAGTCAACTACAGAATATACATTTAGCGAAGTGAAGTTAACAAAAAAATTATCATAGAATATAGGAATATTTGGAAGGGACTCAAGGGTCATCTAGTCCAACCCCCTGCAATACAGGAATCTCAGCTAAAGCATCCATGACAAATGGCCATCCAACCTCTGTTTAAAAACCTCCAAGGAAGGTGAGTCCACTGCCTCCCACAGTTTGGTCAAACACATATTTGTAGCTCGAAGCTACAAGCATGAGTCTACAAAACATTACTATAGGAAGTTAAATATAATATGCACATTTAAAACTGCATAATTAGCAAGAGAATAAACTATTATCATAAGCTTAGAACATGCGGCCTAGGACCCTTGTACCTACAGGACCACCTCTCCTGGTATGCCCCACGGAGGACCTTAAGGTCCACAAATAACAGCACTTTGGAGGTCCCAAGCCGCAAGGTGGTTAGATTGGTCTCAACTAGGGCCAGGGCCTTTTCAGTACTGGCCCCGACTTGGTGGAATGCTCTGTCACAAGAGACTAGGGCCCTGCAGGACTTGGCATCTTTCCGCAGGGCCTGCAAGACAGAGCTGTTCCGCCTAGCCTTTGGTTTGGACTCAGTCTGACCCTTATGTTTCCCTCCCCTTATGGTTTTGATTTATTGGCTACTATTAAAATGAGGCTGCATTTTAAATTGTATTTTAACCCGTATTTTAATAAACTGGTTCCCCCCCCCCCCCATTATGTTTTATTGCAATTTTATTGGTGTTAGTCGCCCTGAGCCAGGCTCTGGCCGGGGAGGGTGGGGTATTATTAATTATTATTATTATTATTATTATTATTATTATTATTATTATACCTGCTGCTATTGCTGCCAGTCCTGCCCATGGTGGTTGGCAGGTGTGGAAGCTCAGGCTTGATGACTTGTACTAAGAGACAGCTAAGATGGTCTCTGCCCTTTTCAGCAGCCCTAGCTTTTGTAGCTGGAGTCAGTCCTCCCTGCCCTCCCAGGCCAGGTGGAAAAAGGCCTGCAAGGCAGGGAGCAGGTCTTCCAGGATTCACAGCCAAGATGGGTCTCCAAGATGGTAAAGTCAGTCAAGAACAAGATCTAAAACTACACAGTGAAAGCCCACCCAAACAAAAATGTATTCAAATACATAGTGAAAAGATTTCCTGATTGAGGTATTCTAGAATTGTAGCACCCACAGAAAATGCCCTTCTGTAAGTTACCCAATGGATATTTTGAAGTGTTACAGAGAATAGGAACTTCAAAGCTGATTTTAAAGCCCATGTAGGCAACAAAGTAAGTGTTCCTAATAGTTATTTGGTCTTAGGCCATCTAGGATCGTCTTCAATGTCCCACATGCTGTACTGCAGTAGTCTATCTGGGAAGTAATTAAAGTGTAAATAACAGGCAAAGTCTGTTGCTTTTAGAAACTGTGTAGGTCTTGCACTAGCATGGGCAAGGTCTTCAGGCTTGTAGGTGCAGTGACTAAGGAGAGGTAGGATACATTCATGTGCCCTTGATTTGGTGACAAAGTTCTGTCTCCATTGTACATCAAGTTACTGTGCTATGTATATACTAGTGGGTGAGCACTCTAATGGGACATTTAATTGCTTTTAGCATAAGCCTTTGCGGCATTCTTGTTTTCTACAAAGAGTTGTGATACATCATAACAGGGACACATGGGTATGGTCCAGCAATCTGCTATTTGAATATTACCTGCCTAAGGACCATTCCCAGGATCTGGAATATAAATACTTGGAATAATAAGCAACTCACTTGTAAATAGCTTAGTTATCCATCTTTGTAGTGCTATATTCTGAAATGGTACATTATTTGACACTGTCATGGTTTTAAATGTATTTTATTGCTGTAACCCACCCTGGGATCATGAATCAAGGAAGAACAGACTAGAAATCAAACTTAAATATTTAGTGGGGCTCTGGGCCATTTCTAAACTGGATGATATAGGTTGCAGAGAATGAGGCAAGCAAAAAATATATCTCTAAACCAGATATGATTAATCTTAAATTGGATACTTGAGCAGCTTCCTCCCAGACTTAAATATATAGGTTGGTTGCTTGCTTGCTTGTTTTGTAAGGTTAACTGTGTAGATATCAAACAATAATGTATTGTAGTAATGCTTGATAGATGCAGATAGATATTTCACACCCTGTAGTGTATGTTTTCTGCAAGTGTTTTAAGAATAGTTGAATTTAATATCCCATGAGCATAGTTTAATAAAAACCATGCTCTCATCACCTTAAAGAGATAATGAATAACTAATTTAGCTATATTTGTGTTAATGCTTGATTATATTTCAGCATCTCTAATTACATAGTTTTTCAGTTCTTTTATTTGAGGTTAAGCTGATTGATACTAATAAACTCTAATTCCCAGAAATGCATAGTTATGATTTCTTCACAGATGGAAAAAGTCAAGTGGTTAACACAAGTTGCTTTACTGCCTTGGTTGTGTACTAATACTACCACCTGGTATCATCCCTGCCACACACACACACACACACACACACACACACACACACACATAACCCAAGGTCCATTGCACCAGTGGAAGTTGCTTTCTCTCTTGGACACTTTGAAAGGCTAAGGCTGTCGTTTGTTTCGCAGCACTCATATTAGACATCAGAATTTAAATAGTTGGCCAGGCAGATCATAAATTTACACTTCTTTAGGATTATTTTGTACTCTGCTTGTCACCATTTGTGAGAAACCCTTAAGTGATGAAAGGAACAGTTTAGGTTGCTTCTATATGCTGCTGTCTTCAAAACTGAAGGTGCTAGAGCATCCTTTATTGACAATCCCCTCTTAACATTTTCTTCTGCCAATGCTGCCTTTAGTACTGGTAACACTTAAGCTTTGACCCTGGCATAGCTAGCCATGTTGCAAAAACTACAAAATATACCATACTCCATTCAGCTTCCCACTTTTCCCACTGGGGAAGAAGGAAGCATTTGGACTGGTGTCCTAGAGGCACAAGTCCCTTGCTTTCATGCATCTGGACCATTGTTGATGCTAAATGAATGTTAATTGTTGCTGCTCCCTTGTCCTCTTTCTTGACACTTTATAAATGTGAGTTGATCTTACTGACGCTGAAAGATGCAGCCCATCATAGTGGTCCATTTCCCAGAAACCTGTGATAAAGTGTTTTACCAAAACTCATGACACAGATTGGTCTTTTAAAAGACCAACACATCTGGAGGGGGGGTGGTCTTGAGAGGAGGCTGCCTCACTTAGCTGTTCTGTTCTTCAGCTTCCACTTCATCTGCGTTATCTAAGCACTTCAAGCAGAAAATTGCTATCTTCTAAATGAGCTAGAAACTTCAAACAAAAGCATCTCCATATACAGCCCTCTTACAATGTTCTTTTTCCTCTTCCAGAAAAGAATATCTTGCTGCTTCTTAGTGTCTCCTGGATAGGAAATATAGGCTGACTCAGTCCTCCTTGAAAGCAAATTGCATATGCTTTTGGCTTCTGAGTTTAAATTGGCACCAGGCTGCCAGTTTCCCTTTGGAACAGTTCTGTGAATGTACTTGAAACAGATTCTACAAGTTAAAACTACAATAAACAAATTGCATGTACCCACCAAGTAGGGGAGAAATCTGTTCCTAACAACACACACATACCCAAAGGCTAGGTAATCTGTTAGGTTGATGACTGAAATAGTGCTGAGCCTTAACTTTGTTCGCGTTGAGCCTGTCACAATTGCAAAACATAAGGAGAGGATGTTAAGGAGAGGAACCAGACTTGCCACTAGGCACACAGACATTCATTTCAGTCTCTTTGCATCCGTCTTAAGGACATTCTTTGTCAGGCCAATAGTCCATCTAGTACTACAGTATATTTTCCACAGTTCCTTGACATCTGATGGAAGGGCGTTCCACAGGGCAGATGCCACTACCAAGAAGGCGCTCTGCCTGGTTCCTGTAGCCTCACTTCTCACATTGAGAGAACTACCAGAAGGCCCTTGGTGCTAGACCTCAGTGTCCGGGCTGAATGATGGGGATGGAGATGCCCCTTCAGGTGTACAAGGCCAAGGCCGCTTAGGGCTTTAAAGGTTAGCACCAAAACTTTGAATTGTGCTTGGAAACGCACTGGGAGCCAATGAGGATCCTTTAGGACCAGTGATAGATGGTCTCGGCAGCCATTCCCAGTCACCAGTCTAGCTGCTGCATTCAGGATTAGTTGTCGTTTCTGGGTCACCTTCAAAGGTAGCCCATGTAAAGTGCATTGCAGAAGTCAAAGTGGGAGATAACCAGAGCATGCTCTAGTGAGACAATCTTTGGGCAGGTAGGGCCTCCGCCTGCGTACCAGATGGAACTAGTAGACATCTGCCCTGGACACAGAACTGACCTGCGCCTCCATGGACAGTTGTGGGTCCAAAATGACTCCTAGGCTGCTCACCTGGTCCTTCAGGGGTACAGTTACCCCATTCAGAACCAGGAAATCCTCTACACCTGCCCACCCCCTGTCCCCACAAAACAGTACTTAGCCGCCATCCTCCAACCGCCTCCAAACACTCCCACAGGGCCTTCACTGTCCTCACTGGTTCTGATTTAAAAGAGGTAGAGCTGGGTATCATCCACATACTGATCAACACCCAGCCCAAACTCCTTGATGATCTCTCCCAGCGGCATCATATAGATGTTAAAAAGCATGGGGGAGAGGATGGAACCCTGAGGCACCCCACAAGTGAGAGCCCAGGGGTCTGAACACTCATCCCCCAACATCACTTTCTGGACACAGCCCAGGAGGAAGGAGCAGAGCCACTGTATAACAGTGCCCCCAGCTCCCAGGCCCTCTATCATCCTGCCTCTGAAATTTGGAGTTTCCAGTTACTCATCGTGTTTGTTTAATTGCCTTCTGAATCATCACTACATCCTGTGGCAGTGAATTCCATAACAATTCCTTGTTTTCCTTTTTCTGTCCAGAATTAATTGGGTGACCTTGAGTTCTAGTGTTGCATGGCAGCAATAAGTCCTTGTGTGGGTATCTGTCCAATATCTTTTATAGTGAAAAATTCATGCAGCTTCTTTGAAATTTCCCTATGCTCCTCCTAGCGATCCTTTCACTCTTCTGTCATCTAGTTGCCCAACTGTCTCCCTAGATTTTCTGCTCCTATTTAAAAATATGTCTTAACACATTTATAATCTGCAAATTCTCTTTTCCGTGCTTCATCAACTTCCACTTGTTTTGCCTGAGTTTATGCTGTCCTCATTTGAACTAGACACAACTTCTTAAGGGAAGCCTTAATTAATCTATCAATCAATCAATCAATCAATCAATCTGTATGATGTGCTTTCTCCAGTGCTTCTTTTAATGGGGATTAACATCCTAAAGAAACTTGAGCTCCTTGATTTTTCCTTCCAGCGAATACACCCATTTTTGCAAAATTAAGTTAATTAATGGTCTGATGTATTCCCCAAGAACTTCAGGCAGTTTACTCAGTTTAGACTTAGTTTAGAAGTGGACATGGGGTCATACGTGACAGTATTTGCTAAATAAAAATGATCCCAGTACAGTATGTGTTTTACCATTAAACACATGTTTCTTGAGTGTCCACACTCCTCAGCTGCTTTCCAATTTTTAATGCTCATCCAGACACATCATAGAATCATCTGCACCAGGGTTTTTCCTCTCTGTTTCTAGTTGAAAATATTCATTTACGTGTGTCACGGCCACCCAGGTCTGGTCCCAGCTCACAAGAGACCTCACTCCGTTGCAGCTTATTTACAGGAAAAGTTTATTGAAGATTTCTGCTTCTCATACAGTTCAGCATTGTGGCCGTACGTCTGCCACGTTAGACCGCTGAAGTCCCCTCTGACTCCTCCCCTCTTCCGCACCAACTTAATAGCCTGGCTCTAGACCACCTCTTCCTCTCCTTTCTTTTCCGCAGGGTCTTCCTGCCCCCCTGGGTTCCCTCTCTCCGTGACTCGCCTGAGGCTGAATCCTCTGCCGCCTCTTCCCCCCTCTTTCTGGCTTTAGGGCCGGGCTCCTCCCCTGAGCTCTCTCCACTTCCGCGCGCCTCTACGTTTGAACTTGGCGCGCGTACGTTGCTGCTGACCTTTCTTTCGACCGCTACACCACCCCCTGCTCTGCTCTCCCCCCTTTCCGGCCGAACACCCTGCTCCAACCCCCTCTCTCTGTTCTCTCCTAATCCTGCTCCCTCCGAGAGGCTGACGACTCCACCCCCTTTACTCCGTTCCGGCTGAGACGTCTCTTGCTTCCTCTGTCTTCCACTGGGCTCCTCTCCGCTTCTCCCTTCTCCTCCCCTTTGCTTGATTAAGGTAACCCCCTTTTGAGAATCCTCTGACTCGCTGCTCAGACTCGTGGATTCCCTCAGAATTCCGTCATCTTCTTCCTCATCCTTCTGCCCCTCCTCCCACTCGCTCTCCGTCTCCTCTGTCATCTCCTCCTCTCTCCCAGAAACCCTGACATCCATCCCCCCCTCGAAGCCCCCCTTTCCCCCCTCCCGCTCGCCGGGGACCGGTTGTGGAAACTGCGGCTCTTCGGGGGTAGGCTCAGGATACAGGTCGTCTACGTCAATGTTCTCTGCTGGCAGTTCTGTGTAAGTGTATTCAAAGTCGGGTTCTTCCCCCAAATGCTTCTCAGTCTCTGCTTCCATCGCTACTTCCTCCGGTGCTGCCCGCCAAGGACCTATCAGCCACCTCTTACGCCATTCCTCCTCTGGCTGCTCCTCCCACCAATAAGGGGTTTCCGTGTCCACCCCCGAGCACGATCCCCTGGGCGGGCTTGATTCTGGTGTTCTTTCCTCGGGGGAAGAGAAACCCCTGAACGTGCTATCTGACAATGTGGGTGTGAAAAGCCAGTCATCAAAGTACTCAGCTGGCATGGGTCTATGTGGGAAAAGTGCATGGAACTCTTCTTTCAAAAGGGGTTCGTCTAACTCGTAGCCTGGCACCCAACTATTGGCAGCGGCTGGTGTGCCCTCCCTGGCGAGAAAATATTCAACTCCCTCCTCCCCCCATCTCGAGTCCAGTATCTCTGTGACCTCGTTAAGAGGTTCTGGTCTTGGCGATTCCCCCCTCTCAGGCGCCCTCCCACGTGGCTCTGGGGGTGCTCCTGACTCTTGAAACCTGTGTGGGGTTTTGTAGGGAGTGAGCACCGACCTATGAAAGACCGGGTGCACCCTGGAACCTTCCGGAAGGGCTAGACGAAAAGCCACCGGATTGATCTTAGCCTCAACTCGATATGGCCCTAGCTGCCTGTGTCCTAACTTCTTCTTGGCCAATGACCTGGCCGGCATCGCGTGGGCTGCTAACCACACCCAGTCCCCAACCTGGATGTCCTCTCCCGCCCTCCTGTGCTTATCGGCCTGCACCTTATACGCCTGTTTTGCCAGCTCCAAATGTCTCCGCAGCTCCTCGTGCACCTCTTGCAACTCCGCTGCAAACTGGTCGGCATCTTGAGGCCCCCCCCCTCCTGGTGCCGCAGATCTCGGGAAGGTTCTGGGATGACGGCCATTGTTCGCGAAGAAAGGCGTCACCCCGGTGGAAGCGTGTTTCGTGTTGTTGTAGGCGAATTCAGCCATCGGCAGATAGTCCACCCACGCCGCAGGTCGCTGGTTGGCGTAGCACCGCAGGTACTGCTGCATGATCGCGTTGACCCTCTCCGCTTGACCGTTGGTTTGTGGATGCCTCGCCGATGTCAGGTTGATTTTGACGTGCAAGATGCCCAGAAGCTTTCGCCAGAAAGTGGAAACAAACTGGCGCCCCCTGTCGGACAAGACGGACTGCGGAAGTCCATGCACTCTGAAGACGTGATCGATGAAGAGCTTTGCGGTCTGTTCTGCCGTCGCCACCTTGGCACAAGGGATGAAGTGCGCCATCTTGGTGAACAAGTCTACCACCACTAACACCGCCGTCTTACCTCTGGAGCTGGGCAGGTCTGTAACAAAGTCCAACGCTACCCTCTCCCACGGTTGCTGCGGTGTCTCCAGCGGTTCTAGCAATCCCGCCTGCTTCTGGTGCACTGGTTTGGACCTCTGGCAGATATCACACCTGGCGACGTAGTCCGCCACCTCTCCTCTCATCTGGGGCCACCAAAAGTCTCTAGCCACCAACTCCATCGTCTTTTCTTTGCCGAAATGGCCTGCACTAGGGGCGTCATGCAACTGTTGCAGAACCTTGGCTCGAAGATCGTCGGTGGGCACGTAAAGGGCACCCTTACGAGTCAAAAGTCCATCTTGCAATTGAAACTCATCGTTGTGTCGCGACCCTCCGCGTAGCTCCTCCATCTTAGACTGTGCAAACTGATCCCTTTGCAACGCGCGTCGCACCGCGTCCAGGTCGACTGCGATGGTAGCGCACGTCCACGCCTGCGGTGCGAAAATGTGCTTTGCTGCGATTGGAGCTGCTTCCTCTAAGTATTGCGGCTTTCGGGACAGCGCGTCTGCAATAACATTGGAGTCTCCTGGGATGTATTCTATTTTGAAGTCGAAGTCCGCAAAGAACTCCGCCCAGCGCATGTGTCGCTGGGTCTGCAACTTAGCCGTCCGCCAATACTCTAAGTTCTTGTGATCCGTGCGGACCTGCACCGTGTGCTTGGCTCCTATTAAGAAGTGTCGCCACGCTTTGAAAGCTGCATGAATGGCCAACAACTCCCTGTCCCATATGGTATAATTGCGCTCCGTCTTGCTGAGCTTCCGGGAGTAGAACGCACCCGGTCGCCAGTTGCCTTGTGAATCCTCTTGCAAAAGAACGGCCCCAACCGCTCTATCTGACGCATCGGTCTCTACCCGCATGGGTCTGCCGGGATTCACGTGGAGCAGCTGCTCTTCGGAGGCGAAAAGACCCTTAAGCGTCCGGAAGGACCGCTCCGCTTGTTCGGTCCAGACGAACTTCTTCTTCTTGGAACTGAGGGTGTCAGTGATCGCCGCCGTCGCGTTCGCAAAACCTTTAATAAACTTGCGGTAAAAATTGGCAAAGCCGATGAACCTCTGGACCTCTTTCCGATTTCGAGGGCTCTTCCAGTCCAACAGCGCTTGAACCTTAGCCCTGTCCATGGCCAGTCCCTCGTCGGACAACTTGTAGCCAAGGAAATCAACCTCTCTGACATCAAACTGGCACTTTTCCAACTTGGCGTACAGCCTGTGTTCCTTCAGCCTCTGCAGGACCTCCCTCACGTCCTTATCGTGATCCTCCGGCGATTCCGAGAAAATCAGGATATCGTCGAGAAAGCAGACACACTTTTTGTAGAGGAGACCTGCTAGCACGTGGTGCATAAATGCTTGAAAAACGTGGCTGCCATTTTGGAGGCCGAAAGGCATGACTCTGTATTCGTATGTGCCCAGAGGGGTGAACATGGCGGTCTTCCACTCATCTCCTTTCCGGATGCGGATGAGATTGTAAGCTCCACGTAGGTCCAGCTTGGTGAAAATCTTGCCCCTCCTGACGGTCGCTAAAAGGTCGTCAATCTTGGGCATGGGGAAAGCTTTGGGCTTAGTCAAGCTGTTGATGAACCTGTAATCCACTATAAGCCTTTTTTGGGGCGTGTCCTTCTTCTTCACAAAGAAAACAGGGCTGCCTCCCGCTGCTTTAGATTCCTGGATGAAACCGCGCTTGAGGTTATGGTCTATGAACTCCCGAAGCTCTTGCATTTCGTCCTCCGACATGGAGTACAGCTTGGCAGCAGGCAATTGCGCCCCTGGCACTAAATCAATCGCGCAGTCGTAAGGTCTATGAGGCGGCAACTTGTCAGCTTCCTTCTCACAGAAAACCTCCAAGAATTCCTGGTACTTGTGAGGCACTGTTTGCACCATACCCAGATGCAATGGCTGCTCAGCTTCTCCTCCCTGATCGGTCTGAAAGCAATGCTGAGCACAATACGATGAACAAAAGTTGATCTGCCTCTGGTACCACGCAACCGCGGGACTGTGCCTCTCCAGCCAACTCATGCCTAACACGATGGGTGTGTCCGATAAGTGGGTGACATTGAAACTAATAAGCTCTCGATGGTTGCCAATCTGCATCATCATGGGAGGGGTTTGCTGCACCACTTGCCCCCCCAGCAACTTCCTGCCGTCCACCGTGACCACGTTCAGAGGCGTCGTTGCAGGCAGGAGCGCCATGTTGTGCTGCTTAACGAACTGCAGTCCCATGAAGTCGGCGTTGCTTCCCGAATCGATCGTTATTGGAACCTCGAGGAGTCTCCCATCAGGCAACTGGAGTGTTGCTGTGAGCAGAACTGCCGGTTTGGGAGGCAAAGGGTCCACGCTCTGCAGTGATGCTGGGGGCTTGTCTACAGATCCGCCTGGCTGAGCCCCAGTAGCTCTGCTTCCAGCCAGGCACTGTCGTTTCCCTGAAGCTGCTCCCCTGGTTGCACCTCTGCTGTTACAGTTGCCAGCGCTGCAGTGTGCTTCTGGAGCCTCTGGGGGCACTCTTTCGCCATATGGTGCGCACTGTCACAGATGTAACACTTCCTGGTTCCTCTAGGAGGCTTCGCTTTGGCTGCACCAGGGACAGGGCTCTGGGATGGCCTCTGAGCCCTAGCACCACCAATCTCCATTGGCTCCTCTCTGTCCTTCCCCATTGGCGAGGGGTGCGCACGGCTGAAGTCCCTGTGCACAAAAGGGAGAGTCCTTGCTTGCGCACGCGCTTGGGGCCCGTCCTCCTCATGCCACGGACGCCCCTCATGTCGAATTCCAAGAGCTAAAGCCCGTTGCACCACGTCTTCTAGGGTCTGGGGTCTGTCCCCCCTAGCGATCTCATCCTTGATGGGGGGGCTCAATCCCTCCCAAAAAAGATCTCTGACCGGTTTACTGTCCTTTGGCCAATCTAAGACGGTGAGCAATGCAAAAAATTTAGAGTGGTATTGGCGCACAGTCGCTTTCCCCTGCCTCAGCCCGTGCATTTGACGGCGCGCAATGTCCACATCCACAGAGGATTGAAAACAAGAATCCATCGCTTTGATGAACGCAGTTGAATCGCGACGGGCCGGTCCATCTTCGCGCCACAAATTGCGTAGCCAAGCCCTGGCCTCCCCATGCAGGTGCGAAACAATGAACCCCACTCTCTCCTCCTCATCTTTAAAATCGTGACGGAGTAAGTGCAGTGCATATACAACGTCCGCTCTGAAATTGGGATAGTCTTGCAAGTTGCCATTAAAATGGGGAACTAGGGCACCCCCCCTCCGTCCAAGCGCAATGCCCTCCGCTCTGGATCCTGGGGCCCCCGCCTTGTCCGCGCGCTCCCACCTTGCCTGCAAATCCTGGCACGTCTTCTCCAAGTCGTCATTCTTCTTCTGCGAAGCAATGACTGCCGATGTGAGAGCGGTAACCTGATTCCGCAATGCAACCAGCTGCTCCTCAGCGCTCATGGCTGCTCCCGTTCGTGAGCTTCGCAAAAAAAAAATTTTGCTTTGAGAGAGGGGACTTACTGTCACGGCCACCCAGGTCTGGTCCCAGCTCACAAGAGACCTCACTCCGTTGCAGCTTATTTACAGGAAAAGTTTATTGAAGATTTCTGCTTCTCATACAGTTCAGCATTGTGGCCGTACGTCTGCCACGTTAGACCGCTGAAGTCCCCTCTGACTCCTCCCCTCTTCCGCACCAACTTAATAGCCTGGCTCTAGACCACCTCTTCCTCTCCTTTCTTTTCCGCAGGGTCTTCCTGCCCCCCTGGGTTCCCTCTCTCCGTGACTCGCCTGAGGCTGAATCCTCTGCCGCCTCTTCCCCCCTCTTTCTGGCTTTAGGGCCGGGCTCCTCCCCTGAGCTCTCTCCACTTCCGCGCGCCTCTACGTTTGAACTTGGCGCGCGTACGTTGCTGCTGACCTTTCTTTCGACCGCTACACCACCCCCTGCTCTGCTCTCCCCCCTTTCCGGCCGAACACCCTGCTCCAACCCCCTCTCTCTGTTCTCTCCTAATCCTGCTCCCTCCGAGAGGCTGACGACTCCACCCCCTTTACTCCGTTCCGGCTGAGACGTCTCTTGCTTCCTCTGTCTTCCACTGGGCTCCTCTCCGCTTCTCCCTTCTCCTCCCCTTTGCTTGATTAAGGTAACCCCCTTTTGAGAATCCTCTGACTCGCTGCTCAGACTCGTGGATTCCCTCAGAATTCCGTCATCTTCTTCCTCATCCTTCTGCCCCTCCTCCCACTCGCTCTCCGTCTCCTCTGTCATCTCCTCCTCTCTCCCAGAAACCCTGACAACGTGTGTTTATAAGTTTCAAATCAATAGGTTGGTTGGGGTTATTGAGACTTTATTGAGGACTGAAGGAAGCTTTTTGTAGAGATTAAGTGTTCAGTACAATATGATCTAGTGGAGACATAGGCAAACTCGGCCCTCCAGATGTTTTGGAACTACAACTCCCATCATCCCTAGCTAACAGGACCAGTGGTCAGGGATGATGGGAGTTGTAGTCCCAAAACATCTGGAGGGCTGAGTTTGCCTATGCCTGATCTAGTGACTCTGTGCCAGCAGATCTAATCTATCTCCCTTCCTCTTCTGTCTTCTACCATAACGTAATCCTGATGTAGCTCCTCACAATTAACAAAAGGAGGGGCAGGGAATTGTCATTTCCTGAGATTCCTGTTGAGAAGTTGGTAGTCTCTCATGTGAAGGAAAGAGCGAGAAAGAAACAGTCTTTCCTCCTACCCACCACCTTCATATGTTGGAGCAAAGTTTCAAGTGGCAAAAGGTATAATTTCACTATCTGCTGACAGTAATGGTGTATCTGTTGAAAGGCATTATATTGCCTGTTTAGAATCACAATTCTGAGGCATATACAACTCGTTAATTTGGGGCAGGAGGGTTGGGAAGAAAGATATTGTACTGTGGCAGTCTTCTTTCACCCACCTCTCATTGTTGTGGTAAGATGACATCCCTGTGTAATCTGTAAAATGTCAAGAGCGGCAATTTATTATGGCAATGTGAGTCACCTGAGATTTGGAGACAAGTTCTAAATCCATTGAGTCACGCTTGTCGTACCACCTCTTGTTCCGATGCAGAGTTAACTTAGCCAGCTCAGGAATAACTTCCTTTTCTTGCTGAACTCTCAAGTATAAACCAATGAAGACTTTTGGTATATTGCTAACTAGTTTATCATGGCATGAGCTTTCAGCTCTTGGTTACAAAGGTTTATCTTTCCACGATAAACCACTTAATACCAAAGGTGCTGAAATAGCAGTTTTGTTCATATTATTATAAACAAGTTCTCTGTATTAACAAAAGATATAAATAACATTCCCTAAAATAAAGACCACGTGAGCTGGGTGTAGGAGGAGGAGACAAATAACACTGTGTAATAATCACAAGCTGAAATCAATATGGCATCATAAATACATACTACTTGTTAATGATTTAGTATTGATCACAGCAGCTTGTTTTACTGTACCAAGCTATTCAGGTGCTCCTTCTTCATACAGCAAGGCTTTGGAGACTCATAACATGTAGGTAGTACTTACAGTAAGGAATTATATATGTGTACATGCCAACAAGTGCCCAGACATGCACTAAATGACCACTTTTTCATCAACAGTTATTGATCTATTCCCTTACTTTAATTCTTGAAATGGCTATGTAATAAGAACAATGAAATGTTCATAGATGATGAACACAGATGATGGCTGTGTTAATATGAACAACAAGGAAAAAGCAGCCAGGAGCCTCATACTTGCATGCTCCCTTCCCTCTCTCATAGCAGAGAGATGGATTTAAGCAGAACTTAGTTTCACTTTCCACAAAACATGGCTTGCTTTTATGAGCTAGAGATTGTTCTTTAAAACAAGCTATGGTTAGTCTTTGAACAAGCCAGCTTCAAACCATGGTTTATGAAACTACAGTTGTGTTATACTATAGCTTCCAGTTCATACATAACAGCAAAATTATGGGTTAAAGCAAATTCTGGTTAGTTTAAGCAAGCCAGTTTCATTAACTGTATGGTTTGAAGTTGGCTTGTTTTAAACCACTATTTCTCATTCGTTCATATTGCCAAGTCAGGTTCCCTAGAAAGGGAAACTAAATTCTGATGAACTCATTCTCCAAACCATGCAGGAAAAGTGAGCATGGTAGCTCAAGGCAAGGGGAGGGGAATGTCTGAGCGTCCCAATAGATCCTTCCTGCTCTTGGATTTTATGCTGAACCATGCTTTAGTGTTGTGTGCAAATTGGGCGATTATTTCCATATTTGCGAGACAGGCTTGCTTTAGGAGATTCAGTTAATTGCCAGGGCAGGTACAAGCTCTGTTCTGATCTCGCCCAACATTGTTTTTGTGGTGTATTCCTCCCCCACCCCTTTGGACCATAACATCAAGTGCCAGCTTGTTTTCATGCAGTGCAGTGAAGTGGCTTGGTGCTCGTACAGTAAAGCAATCCTTTATTTCCTAAGAGTATTTGATCCCCTCAGCATTTATGAAGGCCCAGCCAACCCTAAGCCACCCAGAGTTTGGGAACGAGCAGCACCACTTGACATTATTATTATTATTATTATTATTATTATTATTATTATTATTTGTTGTCCTTATGCTAGAAGGGTGTTCAAGTATTTTTTCCTCTTTTTGAAGAGAAGCTCACTATAGTAGTAATCCTACTTGGCATTTATATAGCCTTTTTGAGAATTTAGAGCACTCTGTTTTACATTCCTTCTGCAATCCTTGGAACAACCCCGAAAAGTAGGTCAGTGTGAGCCACCGCACTACAGAGCTGAAGGCAGTGGCTTTTTCAAGGCCCCCATAGTGAGGGCTGACGTAAAATTGTAGCCAGAGTTTAGCATGTAGGAGAGAGATTGGGAGCGAACTGTGTCCTTCCCAAAGAATCATGCTAAATGATGATAAGCTGCCCGATTTCTCTATGCTCCCTGTAGATGTTGGATCCCTAGGGTAGATAGAGGAGTTTTGTTTAAAGGCTTATTCCAGAAATGACTAAGTGGTTGCATGGCAATTACCAGGTCAGATGGGTTAGTGTTTTTCTCTGAAACTATTTTCACATGTCCATGAACACCCCTAAAGAGGGGTGGAACAGGGATGCGAGGAACCTGAGGGCTTCCAGGCATTGTTGGACTTCAGCTCCCATAATCCCTGACTATTTGACATGCTGGTTGGGCTGATGGGAGCTGGAGTCCAGCAACATCTGGAGGGCACCCATTGGCTCTCCCACTTCTGATCTGGAAGCAGTTTCATATTCATTAACCATATCAAGATGCGTAATTTAATACCATCATCTTCATGGGATGTGAATGCTGCTGAAGAGAACTGTTCTTGTTTGTCTGCCTACCACATGTGATCTGTTTAATGTATGAATGGGTGATGGGTGATATCAATAGAATTTGCCATTTTTAAAATGCACATGTTCAGTTGAATCGCTAGATGTTGTTGGGCACTGATAAACTCCCCCCCCATCTTATCAGTGGTATTGGTGGTGTGTGCATTGGTGCCTGATCACAGATCCTAATTTGGCAGAGCATGTGCATACACTCTGGTCTTGTGGGGAAGATGGCAAATAAGAACTTCCCTTTGGCTCTCAAGATGCCTTTTTGGCCAACTAGTAGGCATTATTCCCCCCTCCCCTCCCCCCAGCCGTGTAGTCATAAATCTAAATCTCAAAATGCATGCAAATCTCTTACAAAGGAAGGCCTACTGCTCTGTGAAAGCAGTAACAGAAGCTGTCATAAGCATGAGTTTCGTGTGGGAAAATTCTGCTTGTTTTTCTGTAGCCGGAGCTGTTCAAAGAAGGAAGAAAACATAATGCTTAGCAGTCTCTTCCATATTTTTTTTTTAAAAATGCTTTATTTATTTGCCTAAAATTTGCATATAAGGGGTGTGGGCCATCCTTGAATTTTAAAAATATCCCCAGATAACTTTATCCATCACATTCCCAAGAGGATGTCCATATAGTCTTCAGGATTCTATACTTTGGAATATTTTTTTTTTGCCTCTTCCAGTTTCTTCCAAGCCGGGGACCTGTGTGAAGGTGCTGACGATTGAGCCCCCAGGTAACTCGCGGCTACAGGAAGACCTGGCTCTGCTAGCAGACTGCGCCCTGCCAGCCGAACTCAGGGTAGGAAGTATATGTTTTTCCCTCCCTCTTCTTGCAGGGTCCTGCCAGTTAAGCCCTCAGGAGTCCTGCACTTCTGCAGTTTGTTCTGGTTTGCTCTCTTTAGGCTGTGCAGCAGCCACTCCGCTAGTGCTGAACTTTGGCAGCTCCTGCTTCCATGGTGTCAGGGCACCAATCTTGCTGGATTCCCTTACATCTACTCCTTTCTGCTCCCTCTCAGGCATCCACGTTGCTGTGTGAAAGAGGAGATAGTTGCGCGGAATATCTGCATGGGAGCTTCCATGCTCCTCTGTACTTTTGGTACATGACTGAAAGTGTGTGAGAGAGGTTCCCTCAATTTAAAAAATAAAAAATTAAAGACCGGGATGGTCTGCCTTGCTATGTCTGGGCTATTCCACTCTCTTACAGCCTGTTATTCTCCTATATTTGTTAGTGTGAAAGGGAAGTGGCAAATGCCTTGTTTGTTCCTGAAGCAGCCATTTGTCTTCTTTGCTCTTCTTTGGGAGTCCAACATACTGTGGTCTCTCTCCATGAAGGAATACTCTAGATTAGGCCTGTTCCATTGTTGGTCTTCTGTAAGAGTGTGGCTAAACTATCCTGACTGTCTCAACTTTCAGGAGCGCTTATGACCGGAACATGAAATGTGGTGACATATAAGCTGGGCATTAATTAATAGCACTGCCCAGATCATTTTATTGTAGAAGTCCTCAACTTTTGATCAAAAGGTCTTATTTTCATGGGAAATTGTTTCTGGCCTCTAATGATATGAAAACAGTGAGGTGGGGGAGATAAGAGTGTGCTGCATGTATCTTGATCTTCTGGTTCTACTTGCTTTGGTGTTAGGAATGTGATTCCTGGATATTTTGGATTCTGAGTGCCAGATTGTCCTGCCTTATTGTTCCCTGGTGCAACACGGTTGCTTTTTTATGGCTTGGTACTTTGCCCATTGCAACATGGTGCAGATCATGGATGCAGGAAGGGCTCTTGTGTTTAGGCTTTCTATTGCACATTCTCGAATTCCATAATGACCCACAGGGACACCCAAATGTAGACTGAGTTCAGTCCAGTGCCCATGGGGAAGATGCCTGATTTCTGTTTTAGATTTGTGGCAGATAATTGAAGCATGTCCATTTGCCACTGTGGTGAAGCCCATGAGCAGATACCCTGTGACTGCATGTGGACTACACTGATCAGTGTCTTAATTCTCAGGTTTTCTGTGCACATATGTGTGAATTATATGTAGAACCCTTTTTCATTTTTTTATTTGTTTTAAATGGGTTCAGCCCTTTTATTGAATTTGTAACTAAAGTAAACTAATAAAATATAGCCCTAATTTTAAGCAGTTCCTGTGCATATAAATCTGAACAGTTTATTAAAACCTCCTGCTTTCCTGTGCTTAAGACAATTCCATGCGGTAAATTCACACTGAGGAAAGGGAGCTCTCTTCTACTGGGTTGTCTCTTTGGCACATGCCAAGTTACCACTGTGCTGCTGCCACTGGCCATAAATGGAGGGAATCTTCTCTACCCCCTCCAAATGTTTGCTGGTAGGGAGGGGAAAATGCCAAGCATAGGAAAAAATTGTCCCTATTTTTTTCTGCTCCCACCTCAGAAGTATATAGTGAAGCAAACCTGCCCATTTCACTGCTTGTTCTAAAACACATTTTCATTCCTGTTGCCTTGGACAGTTTTGTTTTATCTTTCTGGTTTCAGGACAACTATACGTGTAACACAGCTGATTTGGTTAAATATAGTTAAGGCAAATTGGGACTCCACTGCAGAATCATTGGTTCCCTTCACCTACCCTCTCCCTTTCGGAACCCAAATTCACCTCTTCTCTTCCCTGCCACCTGCCCAAAAGCCAAAGTGTGGTTTGAAACTGGCTTCAGGCCCTGGTGAGCCTTAACTATGGTTAATGTCACTTAACTAAATGTTGGTTAATGATGTGACGGTTAATTATGGCTAAGAACTACTGGTGGAATTTGGGCTCCATAAGGGAGGGGGTAAGAAAAGGAACATAGGTTCCTACACCCTCACCCTCAATGTGGTCAAAAAATTGGTAACACATCATTACTATTTACTAAATGTATATATCACCCTTCACCCGAAGGCTACAGGGTGGTCGACAACATAAAAATACAAAATGAGAACACAAACTACAGAATAAAAAAACAACCAAAACAAACCAATAACCCCCCCCCCACACACACACACAAACAAACAATTTCTCCTGGCACCTAGAGATGCATAATGAAGGTTCCAGGTGAGCCTCCTTAGGAGAGCACCCCACAAGCGGAGAGCCACCACAGAAAAGTCTTGTTCTCATGTGGCCACCCTCTGGACCACTCGCGGAGGGGCCCATGAAGAAGGACCTCAGATGATGATTGCAGGGGCTCCATCAGTTTATATAAAGAGGCAGTCCTTGTGCGTGTGCACCTTCCCTCAAATAGTCAACCTCCTGTAAGGTTTTTTTCCTTAAAAAAACACACACAACCACATCGGGTATAATACTCCCTGTTACAGGATTATAGTTGTTTTTAGCACTTTATATGAAAAAAGAAGTTTGTTTTTCCACTCTTGGCTGAAATATCAAATATCGAAATTTGGCATATTTACCCGCCCAGCTTTCTTTCAGGAGCTTTTGGTACATACCCAGATTATCATGTTTCCTCAAGATTAGTCATTAAATATGTTGTGTTTTGGTTTGTGTGTTAATCTTCACTGTATAAAACAACAGGAACAAGAAGACAAAGCTGCTGTTTGTCCCACAAATTTTGTTCAGGGAATAACTGACAGCAGCTGTGTATATCAGTAATATTTGGGAAGGATCGATAATCTCCTAAGACTAAATGTAAATATCCCTGTCCTACAGTTCACTTACTATTCTTTAAAAACAAATCTTTGTAATCTCAGTTCTCTGCATTTTACTATGTTAGCCTGATTTGTTTTTCAAACCATATCAATAGCAAAACACCATGGTGGTCAAATTATACACTGAAATCCCAAAGCCATCTTTCCTCTCCCCAATCCCCGATCTATAGTTATTACAGCTCTACCTATTAGAAAAATAGGTATACATGTGTTTAATTTACTACTTAGGGAATTGTCATGTGTTAATTTTTATGCCCTTTACTTTATCTCTTAATGTAATAAAACCCGGACTCCGGATGCAGGTTGGCAAAAGTTCTGCAGATTTAAGAGAGATTTGGATATTGTAAACTTCTGTATATTCATCTTCTTAGCCAAATTATTGTTTACATCCTGCTCTGCAGCTCTAATGTTTTTAAGTTGTTATTACTGATGACTTTATTTGCTAAATTCACTGAAATGAAATTAAAAACTTTTTTAAAAAAAGTAGAGGTGCTTGTCCGAATGCACCCTCAGTCTTACAAAGCTTAGTTAATGCCTTGTGAGAATACTTTAGGATTTATTGCTTAAGTATGGAGGAATGTTTCTGTCTGGTGATAGGTATTTATTTTAAAAGGGGTCCTAATACAGAAGGTGTCATAACAAATATTTTTTCTCTGTGTATGTATAGGTAGGTTTTGGAGAGTTGCCTTTTGACAGCACTGACAACTTTAGCAGCTGTCCTGACGTTTGTTTCCGGGTGGCAGAATACAACTTCTTGTGTCACAAGGTGTGTATTCATGTTGACTTAATTTACTAGGGCAGATTTTTCGCTTGCATCTTCCAATTTGGCACATACCAAGGTATATTTCTAAAGCCAGACAGATTTGTAAAACTATGTGGTGGGAGCAGGGATTCTAAGGAAGTCCTCACTGCAATTCATGAGCATGCTGATTGTCTAGTACACAACAGAAACCCATGCCTGCCTACTCAGAAGTAAGTCACACTGAGTTTTGTGGGACTTAGTCCCTGGTACAAACTGTCCCACTGTCTCTTGGAGGTGATTGGTATTAAATGGTTCTGCCTGACAGCTTTTCTCAGCCACATGGCTGCAGAGCTATGCGACACTGAAGACGACAATTATAGAGCTTCCACCTGAAAATGAGAAGCTCACCGCATGCTTTTTCATGTTCCCAGGTCTACTAAATGAGCTAGTGTGAACTGCCAGTACCTGCTATGCTGGGGCCAGCAGTCTGAGCACATTTGTAGCCACATAAGTTGAGAATTGTCTGTATGTTTCTACGTTCTTTAAATGTGTGGGTTTCCTAAGCTGTATTATATCACTGATAGGTGAGCTGCCTTGGACTCCCTTGGGAGGTAGGGCAGGATGTAAATGCAATAAATAAACCTTAGAAAGCCAGGAGGGTCAATAGAAACCATTCATATCTGGTTGCTCTCCTGGTGTTCAGGGCAATGCTGTGCCAGGGAGATTCCTTCTTTCTTCTCTTCTTGCAGGCATTTTTCTGTGGCCGCAGTGACTATTTCAAAGCACTCCTAGAGGATCACTTCTCTGAAAGCGAGGAGCTACAGACCCAACCTAGCATCCCTGTAGTCACCCTCCATAACATTTCAGAGGAAATCTTCATCAGGGTCCTCTATTACATCTACAGTGATGACACAGAGGTGAGTTTTCAGTTTTCACCCTTTCTGAGCACAGCCCATTTCTAGAACGTTTGTTCTAGCCAGGACAGCTGTGGTCCTGGGAGAAAAGTGCCAGAATTGCCACTGTGTGGTGGGAACAGAGTATTAAGCTTATTTAACGAGGCCTGTTAACTTGCAAATGTCCCAACCATGGGATAAAAGAACCCTATCTTTTCCTGTGAAATCATAGAATCATAGAGTTGGAAAGGGACCCTGAGGATCATTTAGTCCAACCCCCTGCAATGCAGGAAAATGCAGCTTTCCCATATGGAGACCGAACCTGCAACCATGGTGTTATCAGTACCATGCTTTAGCCAACAGCTATTCAGCTTACCCTGGATCTTTCACTTACCGTATTTTTCGCCCTATAGGACACACTTTTCCCCCTCTAAAAATGAAGGGGAAATCTGTGTGCGTCCTATGGGGCAAATACAGGCTTTCGCTGAAGCTTGGAGAGCGAGAGGGGTCGGTGCACACCAACCCCTCTCACTCTCCAGGCTTCAGGAAGCTATCAGCAAGCCTGGGGAGCCCGCGGGAGTTCCTGCGGGGCTCCCCACGCTGCGGATAGCAGCCAGCCGCCCGGCGCGAGAGGCGCTCTGAAGCAGAGCGCCCCTCGCGCCGGGCAGATATCGGCCAGCCCCACAAGCTCGGGGGACAGCTGGGAGGCGCAGCGCCGCCATACTGCTGTTCCCCGACCTGGTTTTGGGGGGGAAATAAAGGGAAAAAATTTCCTTTATTTCCCCCCCAAAAAAACTAGGTGCGCCCTATGGGATGAAAAATACGGTATATTTCACTGCATATTAATACATCACCATAAAAAGCCATGCAGCAGTCCCTTGCTGGCTTAATAAACATTTCCCCCATTTTCTTTCCTTTTCTAGTGGGTCTTACGTCCCTCCCCCCCAAATGCTTGGATTTTATTTGAGGTTAGACGTGAACTTTATTTACAAGGCTGCAGTGCAGCCATCCGTAAATGACAAGAAACAACCACCATGGATAAAAATATATCCTCTAAGTCAACATGTCTCTCATACTGACTGCTTTCTTGCCCCCATGTGGTCCATTTTTTCTGATGCCAACTGGGAGTACTCGCTCATCTGAGGAATTCTGTGACAGCACTAGAATACATAGGGTGGTCAACCTGCCACTAGGGGGCAGTGCCAATACACAGTGAACTGGGTAGAGATGCACTGTTTTCTCCTGTTTGTTACTGCTGCTTGTCTCATTCAGAACAAAAGGCGTGGTTGCACTTTTCCCAGAACTACTAATCTAGATTGAATACTGGAGTGTGTGAATCCTGCACTTGTTGCACAGGAATTGGCATAGGATGCTTAAGGAATTGTTGAGTGTGTGTTTTGAGTAACCACAGGTCTGCAAATGTAGGAGATGCAAAACTTCAGGGTGGTGTCCATGCTGTCAAAATGGTTGCAGGCATTTCCCTGTCGACCAAAAGTTGACACAGAGCTTTTGGTCACTGTGGAGCAAAAGTGTTGCCGCTGTCAACATCAGCAGTCTGTTGTGGTGCTGTCTAAGCAAGTGAGTGGCGAATCTTTGGGAAAAGGAACACGGCGGCAGCAACACTCAGCAAGAACGGTTTGGGGGATGAAGCCATCTCTGGAAGAAAGACTTGTCAAATGTCTCGTTAATATCCTGAGATGTGCATATGCATTTTGGCTGCGGTCTCTCGTCAGCTACAGGACTGACAGGTGAAGTGGGAGGTGGTAATCTCATTCCCAAGGAAATTGAATCCCTGTCATGCAGTGAGCAAGCTCCAGCTCACTGCTCTGAGCTCAGAAACGCAGCAAACTGGAAAGCAAGAGCACTTTCAGAACTGAAAAATAGCTGCAGCATTCCCTCTCCTCCAGTGGAATTATACATTGGCTGGCTCTCTCGGAGCTGCCATTTGCCTTGTTTTGTGTGCTGCTCCTTTAGAGAGCAGGGCTGGGGGACCAGATGTTGCTGGACCCCATTGGTTGTGCTGGCTGGGATTTTTGGGAGTGTGACTGAAGGCTATAGGTTCCCTACTCCTGCCTTAGAATACTTACATGTTGTGCTGGGGGGGTGTGGAGAGACTGAGAGCCATCTTCAGCTAGTTGTTGTCAGACTCTTATCCCTAAATCTCATTGCATCTGGAAGGCATTTCACACTGTAGGGAAGTGAGATGCTAAAGGGTAGAATGTAGTGAGAGCACACTTTGCTCTGCAGAATACTCTCTGAGACCATGAATCTCTTTCCCCCCCTTGATCTGTCGTCCTGCAGGGCAAGAAGCAAAGCTGCCAACCAAGCCATCTGTCCTTGTTTTCTTTCAAGCTAAGGAACTCTTGAAACAATTATCTTCTTCTTGACACACACACACCAATCCCTTGCTTTAAGGCTAGGGAAGTTTCTTTTAAAAATCATGACCCATAGCACAAGCATTCCTGTTCTTGAGTAATTCCAAAATTTGGGTATGGATTACTACTGAACTTCTTTGCATTTCAGATGTTATTTTTATTAATTACTTCCCCTTCACCATAACGTCCCAGGGCAGGTCACAACAATTTAAAATAAAATACTAAAAACAGTTTAAAGCAAACAGGATGGGTCTTACAAATACATATATCAAGTGTCAAAGGTCAGAGATGCATCTTCATCAGCATATGATGGAAACTGCATAGCAAGGGCACCAGAAACACCACTGTCAGGAGGGTATTCCACAACTTAGGGGCTGACACAGAGAATGCCCTCTCCAGTTCCCCAGCCCTGCTGAACTTCCGAAGGCAGTGGAACAACCAAGAGGGCCCAATAGAGTTTGTAGGAAAGGAGGTGACATTTCCAATATTTGGGGCCTAAGATGTTTGGGGCTTTAAACACTGAAATGAACTCCTTGACTTGGGCCTGGAAATGAAGTAGCATCTAATGCAGCTGTTTTAAGACAGGGTTGTACAAGTTCCAAATACAACCCCAGCCAGTACTGATGCACTTGGGCTAGCTGAAGTTTCCAAGTGGTCTTCAAGGGCAGCTGCTGGTAGAGTGCAATAATCCAGTCTGGAGGTTACCAGAGCATGGAGTACAGTGGCCAACATCTCTGTTGCAAAGTTGGCTGTAGCTGGTAAACCAGTCAGAAACAGCTGGCAAGCCAACACCCCTAGCCACCGAGGCCACCTGGACCTCTAGGTGACCCAGGTGTAGACCCAAAGTACAGAATTGCTCCTTCCAGGGACATGCAAGCCTATCCAGACCAGGCTGTCTCACATATTCACTACTGTAGATTCACTGCTCAGAGGTATGAACTTGTCTCCCTATATACTCCACTTAGAAGTGGGATCTTTTTTTGTTTCTATACTTTCCCACAGTAATGCCCAGGCTAGTGTTCATGGGAATGGCCTCCAAAAATGTCCAGAAACTTCTGCTGGTTTAAAAACTGGTGACCAGTGTTGCATCTGCTCCTTGTAAAAGGGGTATGATAGAAGTGTGAATAGTAATAACCAGGGACAGAGTGTCATGAGCATTTTATGCCACTGCCAAAAGAGCTGTATTGCCTCCTTCTTGGTTACTGGGCACATTTTTACCTATAAAGTTCAGCACAACCTGGGACTGGGGTGTCTGAAGCAACATTCTCACCCAGCAGTGAATTTCCTTGCCTGTCTGAGACCCTTTCCTGGCTGCTCCCTGTCTTCTGAGGTTAGGTGGTTGGAGAGAGATTGCTTTGTCAGGGTTGACACACACATTCTAGAATTACTTCCTGATTTGTCTCTGGCACTTTTTGCTATTATCTCTTAAGCACTAGATGAAGACTTTCTTGCTTTGTTAGGCTTTCAATGGCACCTGCCTTGCCTTTTTATGCTATCTGCTTCCCCCGGCACGTGTCTTTGTTTTCAATGGCTCTTCGTTTTGTGCCATCTGTTGCTGTTTTTATTTCATGGTTGGCCACCTTGAAACAATTCTTTTTAAAAAGGTACACAAGCTATAGTGCTAAAAGGTGGCCTGTACATCTGTACTCTCCTTAGGTTCACTTCCTGCTGACTTTGGTTTTAGTCCTCCTCCTAAATCATTTCTTTCTTTCTTTTTTTAAAAAAGACACATCTCTGGTAAATGTTTGCCATGTGAAGAAGTTTCAAAATGCAGTGACTGAGGAGGGAACTGAACAGTGCAAACTCTTCATCCTTGGAATAACAGTGAAACGGGCCAAAGCAATAGACCTGCATATCAGACATTCAGGATTTTCCCCCAACACTTTTTCGAAGAAAAGAATAGGGAGATCTTCCCCTCTGAGCCCAGTACAATGTTTAGCTTGTTAGCGCCAGACTTCATAATACCTACAACAATTGGGGATGGCTCTGCTTTGAAGCAGAGTGAAGCAACATACTATAGGTGGTATTGGTAGAGAAGAGATGAGGCATAGTTTGGGGTCTGAAGGATGCAGAAAGAAAGAAGTGTTGTTGGGCACCATTTAGGCTGTTCTTCAGGCAGCAGAATGCTCTGGGTTAGCACTGACATCATGAGTTGTCATATTTGTGTATGGCAGTGGAAATAGCTGTAATGGCCAGTTAACTGTGCTGTGCCAGTTTACTATAGTGTTCTTTACAAAGAAGAATAATTTAGTTTAGTTTCTTCAGTTCTTTTTTTAAAAAAGATTTTCTTGGCTTACAAAAGTACATGCCTTGTCTCTTTAGTTTCTTCAGTTCTATGTAACTAAAGTCCAGCAAATCTTTGCAGAGAATCCACTGGAGCATTGCTGCTTTCACTTTCAAACTGCAGCAAAACTACTTGCAATGGGACTCCTAGAATCATAGAATTGTAAAGCTGGAATCGACCCCGAGGATCATCTAGTCAAATCCCCTGTAGTGAAAGAATCTCAGGTTACTGATACATGGTCCCAATTAAATGAACATCAAGGATTTGAACTGACGAGGCAAAGAGGAATGGCAAAGTCAGATTTGTCTTGGTGTTATGTTTCGGAATGCTTGGATGAGTTGCTTAAAGTGTCTGGGAGGAGGAAACGTCAAAGCCAGGCAATTCAAATCATAGCAGTGAACTTGTAGTGAATATTAAGACAAATTTCCTGGGCCTAGATTTTTTGGAAGAGGGTGATTGGTGTACATGGCATGGGGCTTAGCAGCTTGCAGGGGCCAAGGAGCTAATGGAGGATGGAGGAGAGGAGTGTTATCTATTGCACCATTGCACACTGGCTGTGTCCACATGTTTCCTCCAAACAAATCATGACCTCAGGTTTTACTGACACAACAACAAGAATTTTTCAGAAGTGGTGTTGTAAAGTATTTTCACTGGTATGGGTTTGAGCTGGCAAAGCTAATTCTTGTGTGTGAGTATTTGATTTGGTTGTGCTTGTGCCTAGACTTTTAAACTAGTTATGAACTTCAAGTCTTTGGGCAGAAAATAAATAAATTGCATTTAATCATATATATGCGTGTCACTGTTGCAGTCAAATGTGATTTCCAGACAGGGTTTTAGTTTTGATACCGAGCCCATTTTGATGGATGCCCTTTTGTCACGGCAGCTGTCTCCTGATAATGCCTACGAAGTGCTTTGCGTCGCAGACATGTACCTGTTACCTGGGCTCAAGCGCCTTTGTGGGAGGACTTTGGCCCAGGTTCTTGATGAGGAAAGTGTTGTCAGCATCTGGAAGATCGCAAAGCTGTTTCAGCTGACCCGGCTGGAGGACCAGTGCACAGAGTACATGGCAAAGATCATTGAGAAGGTAAGGAGGGAAGATTTCCCTAGGGATGGGTTGTATGCAGCAGCCAGCAGGTAACCAGCATTCATCTCTCTCAAAGCCTTTTAAGCCTGGTGTATGCATAAGTTGGCCACATTTCTTAAAAACAAGGCATCGTGTTCTCTGTAGAAGAGAGTAGAACAGCAAGGGATGTTTACATGGAGGACTTTGGATCAATTGCTTGCCTGAACTAGTTGTTTGGTTAGTTTATTTGAAATGTGAAGATTTTCAGGTGCAGAAGTAACACACGAAAGAGCTCAGTATCCTAAGTAGTCCTAAAATATGGTGGCACGGTTTGTATTTTAGAGAAGGTTCTCATACATATAAACTTTCTGTTGATTTGTATCAAATGTAACAGATTCAAGAGTCTATTACTTTACTGTAAGCTTCCATGGAGGAGTATTGGCCTAATAGTACAAGCCATATCTTCTTGTACTGAATCTTGGTTACAAAGATCAGTTTGTCCCACAACCCCACCAGGTTGTACCTTAAGCATTAACTGCTACATGCAGACCTCAGTTATGTGCAGAGTACATACATCCTGCTATTTTAATCCCATATTATATTCATGCCGTCTCCCCAAGAAATGCTTAGGCAAGGATTATTTGAAATACCTCCCAACTAAATTGGTGCAGAAATTGTGCTTTAACTGGACAGTACTAACATGCATTTGTGCCAATGTTTGCCCCAGGAGAAGAGCAAGAGTGCTGCCTTCTTTCCATCTCCTTTCCTGCTTGACCAGTTGTAGTATTGACAGTCCCATACTACAGGCCCATGAACACAGGTTCACAGTCTTGTCTCTGCTGGGCATTTGGGAGCCCGGTCAATTCACTGATTCTTTTTTTTAAAAAAATAGCTCTAATTCGCACACCCACACAAATTGCAACTGTTCTTAACAGGCTTTGAGAAAGGTGTGAAATTCTTTCTTGACTGTGAAAGCACATTGAAGAAAATGATTTCTTAACAGATCCACTTATACAAAAGTTCCTCTCCCATTTTTTTCCAGTGAAAACAAGCAGGAAGTGGTTCTTAGTGGGGAGCCCTTTGTTAGCCAAACAAAAATCAGGACTTCCCATTTAAGTGCACCACTGTTAAGAATTCCAAAGGATTCTGTTTTTCCTGCACCTTCGCCGTGCTAGTACAATAGGCCACCAATATTTTTTTTTAGATGATGAATTTATATTGGAATATAGAGGCACAGGCCTGTGGAACCATGCTTTTTGTAGCTTTTGGTGGGTATCCTACTTCATCAGCCTTTTTCGCTTCTGTGAAAAATTGTTATAAACACCTGTTCCTGCTTTACAGTGTATGGGAATCTTTGTTAAATGACAAAGTCAGTGGGCTGGGACAGCTAGTGAAGAAGTTGACTAAGATTGCTTAGATTAAGGGGGTGCTATGTAATGGTTAAAACACCAGTTCTAGAGTGACCTTGTGTTGGGTAACTTTTTGTTTCTGAGGTTAAATAGTTCAGTAAATGGTGGGATGGAGGGAGCAAGAGGGATGGGTGGTTCCAAAGAGAAAGCCTTTATGTAGTAAACATGTTTTTGGTTTTTTAAGGTTTCAGATAGTCGTGCTGCCATTTTTTAATGGCAAAGCTGCATCCCACACCTAGGTCTGTGTTTTTTTAAAGAGATGCTTTCCTTGCTTGCCAGGTCTTCATCAAACTATTGAGCTGAATTAGGCCTCCTTATGGAAAAGGTGGACTCTTTTGTGTGGTGTTACAATAGAATGATTCTTCTTCCCACTATTCTGAAATTTAATATTATGCTTTCAGTGTGAATCTTTTTTTTTCTTTTTCTTTTTTTTGGTAACTCATGTCCATATGATGCATAATTGTACACACTGAATCAGAATTTCTTCTGTACTACTACCGCTGTTTAAAATTCTAAATGACATCATTATGCTGAGGACTCTAATGTGCTTATCAGCCTGCCAATTTCCTTCACCACTTCTCTTTCCAATCCAGCTAGTGGAGTTTGAGGAGTTTGCTGTGGCAGTGAAGGAGAATGCTGAGGCAGTTGAAGAACGGCAGGAGACAGACTCAATTCCTCTTGTTGACGACATCCGTTTCCACATAACCAGCAACGTGCAAACATACAGTGCAATTGAAGAAGCCAATCAGAAACTGGAAGCTCTGGATAATCTTCTGGCCAGCATAGGACTTGAATGCTAATCTGGGACATCACCCTGTGTGACTTCACAGTAGATCAGCTCAGAGTTCCCTCCCCTCGCCCCCCTGGGTTTTGTAGCTGCTTTCCCCTTTTATGCATAATTTCAGTTTCTAACTTAGCATTCTGACAATTGCATACTGATCTACCTTTCTTCTCCTGAGAACCTGGTCCCCGGAAGCAGCTCAGATTTGAAAACATTGCTGCTTGTACATGATAGTGCTGACGGGTGATCTGCAAACCAAATTTAATGAATGTATTGATTGGCATATTGTGAGGCTGCCAGATGTTGCAGGCCAGCGATGCCTAGTGAAAATTGGTGCAGCCTGCAAGAACATTGGCACAACACCTTCCTGCAAGCAGATTAAATTCAAGGCAGACGCTGGTTAAGGAATGAATCAGACTGCCTTTCATGATCCATATTTTACAGGATAATTAGGGAGATAGGCACTTTTACTTCTACAGGGCTACAGAAATGTTGCGCTTGTGCAGTGGTGTCTGCATTTGCCTGCTGCTTGCCTTGCAGAAATGGCTGTGTTTATTCATCCTGCAGCCTTATCTTCCAGATTTGCACAGTGGGGGCAGAGCAGAACCTTGGCTTTCTAACCCAGATGCCTTATTATTCAGCAAGCTCCTGTTCAATTCAGGTGTCCCATTTGTTTTTTATTCCCCATTTCTGCAGTTCTTACTGGAATACAGTAGTACTCCACGAAATTGCATGGCTCGACTTTTGTCTCGAGTGCAAACACACTTGGCCACCTACTCTTTACATGTTACTTCTGTAGAGGATGCTCAAATGTTGACGTTTAGCAGAAACTTTAGTCATGTGTCTGTTCCACTTCAAGCACAGTTGTGGCATTTTATAGATATTGCTGGGTTTAGTTCCGGTGGTTCGCAAATCCTGGTTTGGAGTATGTGAGTGTATGTGTGGCATGCAGCATTTCCCCCTTTCTCAAGGAAGCATAACTTATTGCCCTATTCAGGTAGTGGGGTGGGGTGGGGTAGAACTGTCATGCAACCATCTTCACTCCATGACCGCCCAGTGCCAACGCACTTGACCTCACATTGGCATAGATCCAACACGTTGCGAAATTAGGGTCTATGAATCACATTACTCTGGTATATGCATGTTGGTGTACAGACAAGAAAAGCAGTGTCTCACTACTGCTCAAGAGTGTGTAGTATGTCATCTCCCCCTGCCCCTCCCTTTAGAGATAGCAGGAGTTGGAGGCAGCTACAATCTGGGCTTGCATAGTGCTCATCCCACCATCACTAAACTCTACTGAATGGAGTCAAACATCTGCTTGTAACAAAGCTAACCAAGGCATTTCCTTTAAGGCTGCCACAAGTTAGTAGGTTTTTTTAAACACAAACCCTCTTAAAATCTTCCTAGCAAGCGCTACTTTGAGACTTTGGCAATTGGAGAACATTTTGGGAGGAGGTGGAGATGTGAACAACTCAGGAAAGGGCTGTGTTGCTTAACATGGAAACTTTCCTAGCTAAGATAATGCAGTGGCTCTGTACCACATAACCTTAAGAATTATGTGCTGTATGAATATAAATATGACAAGGAGGCCCACTTTGGATTATCCTGGCAATGTGAGGATGATTATTCATATATACAAATACTATTAAGCATGAGTACAATTGCATTAGTAGATGCAGTTGCTCTGGCTGATGTAATACTGGGCCTTCAGCTTTCCACTGATAAGTATTCACAATCAAAGTGAGGTCAAGAACTTGTTTTTTCACTTTCCATTGACGGGTGTGATGAAGTGAGAAACTTACATTGGGTCTTTTCCCATTTTCCTATCTGGCTTCTTGACTTGAAGAGGATAATGACATTATATAACCATGTAAGCAGAGTCAGAGCTTACCAGAAGTTACTGCCTGCCACATTGGAGATTCATCTTCCTTTAAATGTTTTGTGATAGAATGGGAAATGGTAGGGTGGGGGTGTCCTAGATTCTACACCTGTAGTTCATGTCCCTAGAGAGATACAGTAGCAGGACTGAGGTTTTCGTGTTCTTGGCTCTATCTCAAGGCATATATATCATCCATATTTATGTGATGTTATTCCCATGCAGGCTCTCTTAAATGAGGCACTTAAACTCTGACTTATTTCAGTCTCTGCTATGGAATACATAGCCATCCCAGTCTCTAAACAAGTCCCCTTTGAGCCGCCACAAATCTACAGTAAGGGTCCATGCAGTATTTGACAAATGAAAACTAACTTGATGTAGAATTTGACACTTCTGACTCCTGATTTTGTGCCAAGGAAAGCACATCTCTTAAAAGAATGGTACTTGTTCGAAATCATGTGGAACAGTTCTGTTATGCAGAGGCAGCAAACTAAAAGCCTGGCCAAGGTATTATTTTCCCTACTTTTCACCAAAAGTAGTCATAGGAGTTAAGTTTGATGCTAGAGTGTTTGGGATCTGAATTGGCTAGGCATAATTTCTCTCCATCGTGTTATGGCAACAACTTGGAAGGGCACCTCACAGAATAAAAGGGCATCATATTGAAAGGGGCACAACTTTATTATTGAGCTGCTGATTTCATTCTGTTCCGTAGTCTTCCTGTTATCATGAAAAAGGCTATCTGCTGAATTAGCAAACAAATAAGGTTTAACCTTTTAGAGTTTATGCCAATACTGAATTATTGGGGCAAAAACAAACCAGAAGCACAGAAAGTTTTTTAAAAAAAGGCATACTAGTATTTCTTCTTTCAAGTGTCTGGTAAAGTAAATGTGAAATATAATTAGTTAATTGTCAAGAAGCATGGCACCTGAGTGCTCCTGGTGAAATGACTTCTGACTCTTTCTTTTAATTGTAGAGCCAGTGAAAGAGTGTCAGGGTGGCCTTTGTTTTCTTGCCTAGTAACAAAGGTTTGCCCAGACTGCTAAATATGCTGGAGAAATTAAGAATGGATTGCCAGTGTGAATGAGTTTTATAGTTGCATTTCTGAGTTCAGCTCCTTGGTGAATTGTCCCACCACTCCCAACTAACTGTTTGGTAATATTTAGATTCTTGCCCTTTGCAAGAGGAAACAGATACTAGGAGCCACACTTACAAGTAAAAAATTGCCTATTTAAATAATTAAAAAAATGAAATTAATGGATTTCTAATATTTATTGAACTTGTTTTTCTTGGCTATTGGTTGTAGTTATATTGCAAGACAATTTAAATGTAAATTGTTTCCTTCGTTTACATTGGTTCTGCCCTCTGATACTTGTTAAAAATACAGAGAATGTAAAGCTTTTCAGAATGGCAATATAAAAATAATATATTTAAAAGCTTAATATATAAGCATGTGTGCAGCAATAAAGAGTTTATTTCATTAGATCTGGTTTGGCTGTGTGTCATTAATTCATTATATGAATGAGTGCTTAAAAAGGTTTCTTACATGCTCTCTCCCCCCCCCCCCCTTCCCAGGCAGTGGAACTGATGAGATGGAACTGTCAAATGCCCCACAAATGTTTTTCCACCCTGGCACCATCTTCAGATTAATATGTTGTGCACATTATGAGCAAAGAGCTGGGTGCTTAATAGTGGTGACTTGACACCATTTAATTCCGTGCTTCTAGTAATGATCCTGAGGTAAACATACTACCTATAGATGGAGTATTTGCATAATTTCATAGTTCCTTCCTGAAATTCTAGTACCTCATGAAACTCTCCTCCCATGACTCACAGCTTGTGGTAGCAATCAGGGTAGGAGTAAGAAAGGAGGTTGGTGTGAGTCACTCAGAGGGATTTACAATACAGTAGTGCCTCTGGTTGCGCACGCTGCGGGTTACAAGCTCCGGTGTGAGCGGAAATCACACGCCAGAGGCGCCGCACAGCGGAAGGCACATTTTCGCTAATGGCGCCTCAGGTTATGAGCGGTTTCCGGTTACGAACGGATTCCAGTCGTAAACAGAGGTACCACTGTACCTGGTCCTGTCAGTGAAAACATTTAGGCCTAATATATGGGACCACATGCCACTGGTGGTCTGAACACAGTACTGACGGTTCCGTGTGACCCCCCTCCCCCGACCTTGAACAGTAGTTTATTTTCTCAGTCCTAGCACGTACGGATTTGCCTAATTTTATTTTAACAGCAGCATTGAATATGGCTAGTCTGTGAAAGCAACTTGCCCATGAAATGCAGGGACTTCATGACTGGGGAGAGGGGAGAAGGGAAGAAGAAATGTCCGCTTATTCTTGTATATTCCAATGTAACTACTAAAAAGGCATGTACTGAAACAGAAGGGACAAAACATGGACATTGCAACGAGTCTTCCGAAACACTGTTAACATATATGAGTTGCACTCAAGTATTTCTTGTATTATTATTATTTAAATTTGTATACCACTCTTTATCCATATATCCGTAGAATGTGCTATCTACATTCACCTTGAGAATGTCTTGTCATTGCAAACCTAGCTAGGACCAGTTCTGCCCCCACTTCTTGTTTACTCTCTTGCCTATTTCTCTTGTGGAGCCTTCAGAGTTTGCCATCACTGCACGTCCAGAACTTCTTCTGAACTTAAATCCACCTTGGAGACATAATTTTAATTAGAACAAGATAATCCACTGGTTAACCTTTTTAGCAGAAAATGTCCAAAATGGTGTTATTCAGATTTTCAGTGTACAAGATCCTAAGCAAACTGTTTTCATTCTTTTTTGGTATTTTTCAGAAGAGGGTTATTGATGGATGGATGGATGATTAGATAGATGATAGATAGATAGATGATAGATAGATAGATAGATAGATAGATAGATAGATAGATAGATAGATGATAGATAGATAGATGCAGTGGCGTAGCGTGGGGGTGCAAGGGGGGCCGGCCGCACTGGGCGCAACATCTGGGGGTTAGGGTTAGGGGGCGCAAATCCACGGGTTAGGGGGCACAAATCCATGGGTTAGGGGGCACAAATTACTTGCCTTGCCCCAGGTGCTGACAACCCACGCTACGCCACTGGATAGATGATAGATAGATGATAGATAGATAGATAGATAGATAGATAGATGATAGATAGATAGATAGATAGATAGATAGATAGATAGATAGATAGATGATAGATAGATAGATAGATAGATAGATAGATAGATAGATAGATGATAGATAGATATAGATAGATAAAATAGAGAGAGAGAGAGAGAGAGAGAGAGAGAGATAGATAGATAGATGATAGATAGATGATAGATTAGATAGATAGATAGATAGATAGATAGATAGATAGATAGATAGATGATAGATGATAGATAGATAGATAGATAGATAGATAGATAGATAGATAGATATAAAACCAGGAAAGTTGAGGAGATCCACCTTCAGGAAAGGGTTAATTACCTGAGTGCTTCAGAAAGGTCAAAACCGTGAGACTGCTGTGGAAGTAACACAAATGAAAGAGAAAAAGAAAAGTAAAAGAGAAGAGTGCTGTTGCTGATGCTGTCTGGTTGATGGGCTGGTAAGTAGGTGAAGGCACTTCCATTATCGCTGTCTTTTCACTCGAGGGCTTTATAGGAATAGTGCTAAAACTAACATGAATAATTAAATAAGCCGGAGGTGCCTGCTTTAAAAGGGCACCAGTCACGAGACTTCAAACACTGCCATCAACGTGGCACATTTTTAAAAGGGTATTTCAATCTCTTGACTTCATGAGTTGAATGAAGACCAGGAGTGAAAGTAAGTGGTCACAGGAGGATAAAGAAATTGTTTGAGGGAAGAAAGTGTAATGCCTACGAAGTCAGGCAGACTTAGTTCCCTCATTATGAAAGTGGTATGACGAGCTTTTTAGCAGGAGGAATAAGACATGCAGTTTACAGAGGTGCAGACAAGTCCCAGCCACACTTTAAAGCAGGATACTGAAAGTACATTATCTTACTGGAGAAGAAGAAGCAAGGGAAGCCGAGAATGTGTTCTCTTGACGTGGATCATGGTAGGCAGTGATATCGGTGGCCATTTTGTTCCATTGCAAAATGGTGTGTCTCTTTTGAAGGATCCTTTGAGAAGAGTGCTTCAAGACAGTATTGTGATGCTCAGCTGGATCCCATTGAGAAGATTGGGTGAATCTTTAGAGCAGGGGTGCCCAAACTTTTTTCAAAGAGGGCCAGATTTGATGAAGTGAATATGCATGAGGGCCGGCCAACGTTGTTGAGTTTTTTTAAGGATTTAACCCCAATGTTTCTGAACTTTTTAAAGGATTTTACCTCAGGACATATACTGCCATGGGGGCCAGATTAAATCGACCGCCGGGCTGGATTAGGCCCGCAAAACAGACTTTGGACATGCCTGTTTTAGAGGCAGATAAGGCACATAAGCGGTCATGAGTCCCTTCAGGGGGAAAGATGGGGTATGTATGAACAAACAAACAAACAAACGACTCGTGTTCTCATCTGGCACAACCAGTTATTAATGTTGACTCCCTAGAACTCTTGCTTGACAAGGCCCCAAATATTTTGCAGCCAGTAATATTAGTCCACTCAGGTTTTAACAGCATGATAAAAAGATGTGTGAAGGCTTCAGGTAACTGCCCCCTCCCCCTACACACACAAGGGACATGGAGCTTGACTTGGCAAGTCAGAATGTAATACATGAACTAGTCTACCCAGTATGCATTAGTGGTGGAAGCAATTCCCGTATTGCTGAAGAAAACAAATGAGAAATGTGCCAAACCTTCTCTATTCTATTGTAATCCAATGGCACTACCTGTGTCTATGATTCTCTTATACCAGTGGAACTCCTAAACAGATGCATCTCCTAGATTTTTCCCCCCAGTACACATTCTCAGCACAATCCCTTTAACATGGTAGTCTAGCTGGTCTCAGCTAATGAGTTGTGTAAGTTCAGAATTATTAAGAAGATGGAACCAGACTCAGTTCTGATTTGCTACCTTAGGCCATTTGCATCAGAGATGGGACTTCTCTCTCACCATTGGTTCAAGCAACCATTCATCTGAATTACTAATCTCTGATTCCCCTAAAGACAGGAAAGCACCCCAATATTTGTCTCCTTGTAATCATCCCAAATTAAGAATCAAAACATGCTCTCACATTCATATCACCTTTCATGCAAGGAACTCTGCACATGTTCTGAAACCCATTATCCAGTTCAACCAGGTAAAATATGACTAGGTAAGTTTGAGTGATTTTATTTGTGTGTGTGTTGCTTTTCCTTGAAATAAATATATGGGCATTTAGCTTCCTTAGATTAAAAGGAATTTAAACATTTTCCCCATGTGCTAAACTACACAGTTGTTAAACTACCCCTCTGTGTTTTAAGGACAATTCACAAGGTTCTGTAAGATTTGGTATCCTCTGGGCTTTGAAAAGAGTCAGTGCAAAGCTTGTTACTATTTAGTATTTCATGGGCTAGGCTTAAGGGAAAGGGTGCTGATCAGCTGTATTTAGGATTTCTATCAAATAGTGTGATAGTTTTGCAGTCGTTCACAAGGCATGGTGACTCTGTTGTAATTCTTTCAGGGGAAAACCTTTATAGAAAGAGTTGGCCCCACCTATAGGGGAAAATCTGCCCCCCTCTGCAGATTCCTCACATGGCAAATGACTGTAAGAAATGTGTTGCCATCCTCCAATGCTATTTTTATATCACTTCCAAAATATGTGAAATAACTATTTCCAAACTCTACCATATTTGTATCTTAAATTTGCATTGGGTACAAAGTCTGCTGCTAATCTGGATCCCCCTACAAGAACGCAATCTGTAGATCCATCTTCCACATAGGGAAAGGAAGCCAAAATCTAAATAGAGACATAGCGCCTGGGGAAATAAGAATTAGGCAGGTGCTGCCAAACCTGAAAGAGAGGCTTATGGCACTGAATTGTACAGAAGGCTAGACCCAAAGGGGGGGGGGGACACACAATAAATTAAACATGGTATCTTTTAAGCATTCAGTATTGTTTAAAGCTTCTAAGTGTGAACTTATTTAAACAAAAACATTTCAGACAGTGCTGTGCTTGTTACTCTGGAAACCTTGAGCAGAAGGACTGCAGTGGTGCATTCCCAGGACTGCCATACATCCGGGTTTTCCTGGACACATCCGGGAATCGGGCTGCAAAATGGCTTCGGGGCAGATTTTTGCTGAATCGGCCAAATATGGCAAGTAGGGCAATTAAAACAAAAATGCTATGCATTTCCAAGGTCCAGTTCTTCCTACTGTTCTTTTAAATTATGATGGGACATTCTGCCTCACAGTCTAATGCAGAGGTTTTCAACCTTTTTGAGTCTATGGCTCCCTTGACCAACTGTATTCTTTCTGCGGCACCCCTGTGGGGCTCAGGAGCCCAGCTGTGTCACCCCTTGCCTGCAGAACTGGCAGCCTCTCACCCTTTTTTGAACACCTTCCCTTGTGGAGTCTTCCCTCAGCCTCCTCTCCTCTCCCCTCTCCTTGGGAGTCCTCTGGGCAGCTAAAGCTGCCGCCCCTGGTTTCTGAGCTGCTTCCCCTGTCCCAAAGAGAGGTGCCTTCTCACACTGCCCCACAGGGCAGCCCCAGAGGCACCATTCGCCTGGGGAACTTGTAGCCAGGGCTGCTACAACAAACAGCTGTGCAAGCCTTTGAGAGGCAGAGACGTAAGAGGGCATCAGAGGAGGGAGGGAAGGAGAGAGGCCTGCAGCAGCACCCCCCACCATCATTCAAGGCACCCTAGTTGAAAACCACTGATGTAATAGACCCAGGGTGGAGAAAGGCGGGGGATGGCCACTTGTTTGCCTTTGAACTCTGTTCCAGCAGTGACTGCCTGAGAGCTCAGGCCAGTGTTCTGGTCTCTCCTGCCAAATTTTTGAAGCAAGATGAGGGTCATGTTCATACTCAGCCGCTGACTCCAGATGGCTTCAGGGGAAGGTAGGAGTTGTAATTTAAAAACCCTTTTCCTAAGTGTTTTTGGGTGTTTTCCCAGTTTATGGAAACCAGCTCTGATACTGTTCTTCCACCTGTCTGGATGCCTGCCCCGCCAGCTGGGGATATGAGAAGGGTGACCTGCACATTCATAAAGAAAAGCGCATCATGCAACATTCCTTAGACTGTACTGCATCAGAATGCAGGCGGCAAATGTATGAATAAAAGATCCTCCATGGCAGACACTTTCCGAGTCAAAAACTTGCATGTCGGCAGACAAGAATCCCCACCCCAACCCCTCTTAATGCACTAGTTTTCTGTGCAATTATTCCTACCTGTATCTGAAATGCTGCAATATTGGGAGCACTACACCCTGTGTATCTTCTTCTTCTTCTGTCAATGTAGATTTTTATTTACAAGCCATTAATTCATAGGGCTGCTAGCATGCCTGGCAGTGTGCTACAAAATCTTCAAAGCTTCATAAACTTATTACTTAAAATAACAACACCTATACCATTAAATGTCTGGCTTAGTTGCCCATGACATTTGCTAGCCAAATGTTTCTCACCCTGGCCAGAGCAATAGACTCTTATTTGGGGTGGCATTCTTTCTAAAAGCTTATCCACATCTGAATATGACAATGAGGACACATCACATGGCTCCACCATTCACAGTTCAGCTGCGATGTGAGATGCCAGGTGGGAATCTTGGAGGAATCTACTGCAACAGTGCATAGCCCTGAAAGTAGTAAATAGTTATATACAGTGGTTGTTGCTGTTTAGTCGTTTAGCCGTGTCCGACTCTTCGTGACCCCATGGACCAGAGCACGCCAGCCACTCCTGTCTTCCACTGCCTCCCGTAGTTTAGTCAAACTCATGCTGGTAGCTTCGCGAACACTGTCCAACCATTGCGTCCTCTGTTGTCCCCTTCTGCTTGCGCCCTCAATCTTACCCAACATCAGGGTAAGATTCCAGGGAGTCTTCTCTTCTCATGAGGTGGCCAAAGTATTGGAGTCTCAGCTTCAGGATCTGTCCTTCCAGTGAGTACTCAGGGCTGATTTCCTTAAGAATGAATAGGTTTGATCTTCTTGCAATCCATGGGACTCTCAAGAGTCTCCTCCAGCACCATAATTCAAAAGCATAAGTTTTTTGGCGATCAGCCTTCTTTATGGTCCAGCTCTCACTTCCATACATCATTACTGTGAAAACCATAGCTGTAACTATACAGACCTTTCAAAATTCCTTCCAGTAGCACCTTAAAGACCAACTAAGTTAGTTCTTGGTATGAGCTTTCGTGTGCATGCACACTTCTTCAGATACTTTCGTGTGCATGCACACGAAAGCTCATACCAAGAACTAACTTAGTTGGTCTTTAAGGTGCTACTGGAAGGAATTTTTTTTGTTTTGACTATGGCAGACCAACACGGCTACCTATCTGTAACTTATACAGACCTTTGTTGGCAAGGTGATGTCTCTGCTTTTTAAGACGTTATCTAGGTATACAGTGGTATCTCGGGTTAAGAACTTAATTCATTCTGGAGGTCCATTCTTAACCTGAAACCGTTCTTAACCTGAGGTACCACTTTAGCTAATGGGGCCTCCTGCTGCCGCCGCGCCGCCAGAGCACGATTTCTGTTCTCATCCTGAATAGAGTTCTTAACCCGAGGTACTATTTCTGGGTTAGCAGAGTCTGTAACCTGAAGTGGTTGTAACCTGAAGCATCTGTAGCCCGAGGTACCACTGTATTCCAGTTCTCTACTGAATCTCCAGAAGAAAGACATTTCCCCAGCTTCCAAACTGATCCATGTGGGGAGCTGCTTGTGTAAATAAGTGCTTGCCATTTGCATCCAGTGGTTTTTGTTCTTGGAACTATAGTGCTTTTTTTGTTTTGTAGTGAAGCATAATTACAGTCATCTATACTGTAAGTTGCTTCGTGCAAATTGCTCATCTAGTTGAAGTGGCTTAAAGTGATATAATATAGCCTCTGTAATAAGACCACTTAGTCTAAAATGACCTGAGGGCAAAGTGCTCACATAACTCTTGCTTTTCCAACTGACATTGAGTTAGGCAAATTTTGGTCCAGAAAATTGGGTGTAGATTCTTTTCTCCCCACTTGTCATGTTGGCTGCTAGAGCAACCTGTCAAGCTTAAGTAATTTGCACAACTCTGTGGGATTCACTTTCACAAGATAAACTGATATATTTCACACCTCAACTAGAGAAGCTCCTTGCAGAGGGATTACAGTCTCCTATATGAAAAAAATGTTTGAAGCTTGTTTAAATAGCCAAGGACATCTGATGTTTGGAAGATATACTAACTTCTGCATGATGTGTTATGACCACATGGGCAGAATATGCATTTCTGGTCTATTACAATCTGACTCCCAATAATCTCACATTTTCATTTAAAAGTTGCAAATCCTCATAGCTGCAAAGAGAAGCGTTCAAGAAAGGTGGGCTTGGAGAATGGAGACTAGTATTTAAGAAAAAGACCTTTGTAGTCCTGAGAATTGCTGTGCTGTGTGTTTGCCACTGCCTCTGCCTCACAGTGCCCTTCCCCACCATCTTTCCATCTGAGAAAAATAGATGTTCAACCCCTTCTTGACTCCAAAGAGTAAAAATAAAAATATAGTACATCATTCTAATTTGCACAAGATGCACTGACAATGCAATCTGTGTTTCCAGAATGCAGAAGTTTTGAATGGTAGTCTGTACAGAACTCAACAGCCATCGCAATAGTTAAAAAAACCAGCCTTGACCATTGCCCTGTTAATTTATTATTGTAGCATGAATGTTTTTAATTCCACCTCCTCACATTCAGATTTCTGTTTCTGCTCTGCTGTTGCTATATCCTTTGAAGCAGAGGAAATAGCAAGTTGAATTATTTCAGTTCAGTCCAAGTACCCCCTTTCCCCCCAATTTATTTAAGCTGAATGTCAGCATTTGAGGATAATCTAAAAAGCTAGTGTAGGGAACCTACCAAATTTGGCCCACAGAGCCAAAAAGACTCCCCACCCCAGTCTAAACATGAAGCTTTGTGGGACTTTTGTTGTTGTTTCCCTAAATTATCAGAGTTATTTGAAATATTCGAAAGCATTCCATGCCCAGTTTAGCTTGCTCACTAATGTGCAGATCAGAATAATGGGTTTTGCATACCTTGGGATGTTGTGACTGTTCTCAGCCTAAAAATGCACACTTGCATATTTTGGGGGAAGAAAATCACATTTAGATACATTTTAAAAAGATTGGATTTTGAGAAGTATTTTTAACCATAGATTTACGCAATGGAATTAGGGTTAAAAACATGCAAAAGCAAACTGTAAGTGGGAATCTGCCTATTGCTGATCTGAACACAGAACCACAATCTCTAAATAGCACTGGGCAATTCCATTCATACACCCAGGGACCATTTCCTTTATAACTTGACACTATGCCTGTGGATCTTTGCACATTTCAAATTGCATTGCCATGGCTCAGTGGTAGAGCATATGCTTTGCATGCAAAGGGGTCCGGGTGCAATCTGCAACATCTCCAAGTAGGAATGGGAGAGACTCCTGCTCCCCATGTCGGTGGGTACTGAGCTAAATACACCAAAGCTCTAGCTCAGTAAAAGGCAGCTTCCTGTGTTCCTATGCATTTTAGTTTTGCCAGAGCAGACTATGCTCAGAAAGTAGCTGAATGATATCTGTACATATACATACTGTTTATATATTCTAACTCAAGCATTTTTGACTGGACCTTAACATTTCAGTGCCTAAGGGGGATTGTCCAAATGACAGCCTTCCCTCTTCTTCTCTGTTGCCTTTGGTACAAGCAGCATAATAACACATGACAGTTTTCTGTCCTTTAATGGTGTTCAGATTATTCTGCCCGAGGCAGCTGCCTCTCAGGGCCTAATGGCATGGCCAGCTCTGTCTACAATACACATTCATGTTTATGGGAATATTCTGCTGCCAAAGGTCCGTATTGGACATGCTCATAGATTATTCAGGCAACTTGTTTCTTGAATGTAATGCAAGTATGCTATGCATTTACATTGTCTCCAGCACAGTTCACAGTGTTTGCAAAACATTTAAAACAATAATGACGATGACCACATTTCTAGCCAAAGCAATTAAGCACCTCTCTCTGCCTAATGGCTGGGGGTGCAAGACAGAATTTCAGCAGGTGCAATTTGTCCTGCAGGATTGAGGAAAGTTGTACCCACTGACTAAAATGCCCCCTGACATGAACTGGCAGGACTATGGGAAGGAGGAAAAGGATATTAGTGAGGGGTGTAGCCAGGATTGGGACACACCGGGGCAAGGAGAGGTTGGTGTAGGAAGGACTCACGGGGTGATGGAGGATGATGAGGGGGTGGGGGTCAGTGCACAGGAACCAGAGCAGCAAGGACCCATCACTAGAGCCAGACTGGCCCCTGTCTCCACAAACAGGGTGGGCTTTGAGGTGCAGGGAGCAGCAGATAGTACACTCTAGGAGGCAAGGTTCAGAACAGGTGAGGGTCACATCCTCATCAAGCCCAGATGCTGCAGTCAGCATGCAAAGTGCAAAAGGAAGCAGAGCTGAAGTGTTGTGTCTGCTCAACTGCCCATTTTGAGGGACCTTGACTTGGATGCTCCTCTATGGGACTGTACTTCAGATTTGACTCTGGACAATATCTTGACTGTGGAAATTCAGACTCGGCTACTTGGATCGAACCTGAACCTTGTTTCCTGACCTGTGGGCTTCACTTGTGTGGATCAACCCTCAGATTTTGGACTCGGCACACTGACTTGCTGCAAGGTAGGCCAAGAGACCAGGACACTCCTCTACTAAATATCTGCTAACTCAGGGGTGGGGAACCTGCGGCCCACCAGATATTGTCAGACTGCAACTCCCAGCAGCAGGGCCAATGATCGTAATTGAAGGGTGGGAGTTTTCGTTCAACAAATATCTGGAGGGTGAAAAGTTCTCCCATCCCTGTATTTACTAAACACACCCCGAGCAGCACTGACAGATGCCCAAATAGTGTGTTGTGATAGAGACTGTTCTCCCTGAAAGAGAGGGGAGTGGTTGTGGGCGGGAGCCCGAGCACCGCCCAGCAGGGGGCGTTGCCCCTGCCTCCAGCTCACCTGGCTGGCGCTCACGCCCCCCCCCGGTGGCTACCCAACCAGGTGCCGCGGTGGGGGCGTGTTCAGCAGCCTTTTGCTGCAGCGTCAGCCTTTCCCTGGCCTCATTCCTCATTCCTCGTCGTCGTCCCACTCACTGCGTTACCCAGTGCTGAAAAAGTCATGCATTATTCCTAGGGCACTCAAAGTGTCTAGCTGTGTAACCTAAGGTCCTCTACAGCCACTCTGCCATTGACAACTAGAGTGGCGAAGCTAACTCTGCAAATTAATGTGTAAGTCCTTCAAAGCCATGCTAGTGTTCTAGTAGTTTTGGTGTGAGTGACAAGACAAGAATGGTGTTCTGCTACTTGTTGGCACATGGAAAATTAGTATAGGTATAATGAAAGGTGAATTCCTGGATCCACATTTAGGACATGATTGATGTGTTGTGAGTTATGTTTTATGTGTGATGTAAAAAACGTAAATTAATAATAGTAAAGAATTAATGGAAACAAAACCTCGGCACAGATTTGAAATAAGTGGTCAAAAACAGTGCACTTTTGAAGTGTTTGGCCTGTTATCTCAATTTCAAACCAGCTATATCGAGTCAAATCTGCTCCTTTATCTTGGGAACAATCGTGCAAGATTTGGTTAAGAAGTGTATCCAAATGCATAGCAAACAAACAACTTTCCAAAATATGTAGTAGATGAGTCTTCACCACACTCATCTTGCTAACTAAACCAAAGGAGTTCGTAGGACTGGAATATGCAGCAATTCTTAAGACTTGCAAGCAGAAGCTGTTGCAGGAAGTGCTGTTTTCAACAGCTAAAATACACTAGAGAAGGGGAATAGAAAGAGCCCATCCAGCCAAGGAGTCTTTATTTAAGGCTGTATTTAATCCTGCAATCTGTTGATATTAATGTTGGATATAAAACTTGATTCCCTGTTGTGGCTGGTATCAAGTGGCTGGGAGCTGGGAGCTGCCTCCAAAGAAACAGCTTTGCTCTCTTCAGCCTTTGCCCCCAGCTGCTTCAAAGGCACCTATTGGGGCATCTTGTCTGTGAGGCGTGCAGATGTCCCCCACAGGCCCTTGCATGGAGAGGAAGCTTCCCAGGAAGGGAGCCTCACTAAACAGCTGCCAGGCGGGAATGGCTCTTTTGCCACAGCCCTGGGAAAACGTCGGCTGCCTGGGTGTCCTGTCAGCAGCGCCTTAGCAGTTCTGTCACACACAGAGCTCTCTCAAACAGCAGTTTTTAAAAGGGGGGGGAGGAGAGAGAGAGACAAAGCAAAGGTTGGAAGCAGAAACCCTGTACAGCACCACCTCAGCTGCTGCTATGCCCGTGTGTGCAGCAAACCTCGCAGCGCAAAAAGCCTGCGCTAGTTTATCACGAAATGAAGGCAGCACCTTGGAAAGCCATTAACCTCGGAGGAACCTCATTTGCTTACAACAAGATTTCTCCTGTGAATGGAATCGGAAGCTTATGTGGAAATACCGTAAATTAAGCAGCTTGGGCCCTTATTCTTATTCTTTCCAGCAAAAGAGCTCCCCCCACCCTGCTCTATATAAAGGACTGGAAAAGCCTGGATCGAATGGTTCCATCCTTCTCCCTTCTGTGCTGCTTCTGCACATGTGTGTGTGCATGTCTGTGTGTGTGTGTGTGTGTGTGTGTGTGTGTGTGTACACACACACACACGTACACACACGCACGCACTTCAGGAAGCTCTGTTCTGGGAAGCTCTCACATGTGCACAGGTGGCAGTGGGGAATGAAGTGGATGCTTCACATCCCTTCAAGAGTTCGTTTCCCATGTCCCTCCTTCTTCCCTTTGAGGGGGCCTTATAATGATCGTGCTTCAATAAGGGATGGACAAAAGAAGCCACCTGTGCTAGGGTGAGCAGGACAGAACAAAAATAAAATAAAATGCGCTGATCAAGTAGGCCTTTAAATGCTGCAAAAAGGGTGGCGCTTTTCTCAGCATGGAGATGTATTGCTGGGAAAAGCTGCACCTGCAGATTTTCTGCAGCTGTATCAAGGCCCAAGGCTTCTATCTCAGCCTCAACCGATGACAGCCATATTTACTGACGCTGCTTTGTTCTTAGAGGTGTTAAGGTGGTCATCGTTCCTTGATCTACAGGGCTTTTGTTTCTTTAGAGCTGCTAGTAACTACCGTAATTTTGCCCTATAGGACGCACTTTTTCCCCTCCAAAAATGAAGGGGAAATGTGTGTGCATCCTATGGGGCGAATACAGGCTTTCGCTGAAGCCTGGAAAGCGAGAGGGGTCAGTGCGCACCAACCCCTCTCACTCTCCAGGCTTCAGGAAGCTCTGCGCAACCCTCGGGAGCCCAGCACAAATTCGCGCCGGTCTCCCGAGGGTTGCGCAGAGCTACCTGCATTCCGAAGCCTGGCTTCAAGCAGCTCTCCACAAGCCTGGGGAGACCGGCACAACTTCCCGCCGGGCTCCCTAGGTTTGCGGATAGCAGGCTGTTCTCGGTGCTGGGGTCGGGGGAAGCTCGGGCTTCCCCCGTGCCAGCCCTGCTCCAGGGGGGGGGGATTTTTTTTTCTGTATTTCCCCCCCAAAAAACCTAGGTGCGTCCTATGGGACGGTGTGCCCTATGAGGCGAAAAATACGGTAATTATTATTATTATTTTTGTTAAATTTATTAGTTTCTTTCTTTCTTTCTTGACACACAAACACACAAACCAACTTTTCTTTTAGCTACACTTCCCATTTCCAACTCTCCATACAATTATGGAGATGTACTAAAATTCATCTGCGGTGGGTGGGCTTTAAAATTTGTATTGAGTTTGTATTCATTTGGTGACGTGGTTAAAAATTATGGAAAATCAATTTAAAAAATAATTGGCAAAAAAAATGCATTTCTGGATCAAAATCTTTGGTGCACAGTTTAAAACCTACCTTAAAAAATAACAAAGCAGAGAAAACGTAGAAAAGGACATTCAGAACAATCAGGTTGGAGATGAAACATCTTCCTTGTGTGGGGAAGGTTTAAGTGGATCTTATAATGCTTGACGTTTTGACAAGCTTGCTACAAGACTGAGAACAGTGAGGATGGATTGAAGAAATAGATTTATCTCATAATGCTAGAACTTGGACCACCTAATTAAATGGATCAATAGCCAGTTTAGAGGGGGATTCCCCCCCCTCACAATTTGATAACAGCTGCTAGTTTAAACGGCTTTTTAAAAAATCGTAAGAAGTAGGCCAATCAATGTGTATTAGCCATGACAGCTAAAAGTTGAAATTTTGTATTCAGTTGCTACTGGCCTCTCATTACCAGATGCTGAGAACTAATAAGGCAGGATCATGCTCTCTGCAGGTGGGTTTCCTAGACCATCTGGCTGCCTGTTGCTAGAGGCAGCATTGGACTAGATGGTCCATTGGGCTGTTCCAGTTAGACAACACTTTGTTTTTATGGAAAATAGTGTAATGTTTGTGGTGTTGAAATAAAGGTTCTGAACTTGTTCAAAAACTCTCAGGCATATAGGTGGAATATTTGTGCTACCATGCACAGAATCTCTCCACTTTCTGATTATGTCAACACCGCACAGAAGACAATAACAATAGCTGTCTCTTACGAGCTTTATAAGAAAGCATAATTGTACTTCTGAGATTGCCACTAGGGATGGGGAAAAATTGAGTATGTTCACATTTAAAGACAAATCTACCTAACTCACACCTTCCGAAACAATACTTGAAGCAAAACACAACCATTCTTTGAAGTTCGCACTTATCTGAATTTTGCAATGCAGATCTCCAGCCAAGTAATGTGTTCAAAAATGCATATGCCAGGGGAAAGTGTGTACAAAATGCATATATTTGTGAAAATGACACACAAAATACAAGAAGTTGCTTTGCAAAAATGTGCCTTTTAGGAGGGGTATAAACTTTATTATGGTCGCAGATCAGCATAATTCCTTTTAGAATAACTTTGCACTAAAATGCTAAAGAGGTCTAAAAAAAATAATGAACAGGTGTGGAAATATGGGGAACTGAACTTAAGAATGGGAAAGTGAGAAACGGAAGAAAAACTGAAATTGAGAGATTTGCGTATGCACAGTTGTTACTGAAGTGCAACTTGGAAATATGTGGAAACAAAGGATACCTGAAGGAACTAGGCTCCTATTTGCTTTAGTAAGCATGTGGTGCTGGTGGGCAGACCTTAAAATGACTTCATCAAAACATTCTTTGCAGTGCAAGAAATTTCTGACAAGATCTAGGTCATGCTGTCTTCATCTCAAAGCTGTTCTGTGAGTTGTACTCAAACTGATTTATCCCCTGATAAACAGCAACATTTGTAATTCTGGCTTGAAGTCAAATGAAACATACTACCTTAACATGTTGCAGCCTGCATCTGATTAGATGCTGATGCAAATGTTGGATTCCATACTTCATTCTCAATTCCACATCTGACATTTCTGGGATAGCAGTAATGCCGGTTCCAGACAGGAGAAAAAAACCTGAGTTAGAAAAACCCAGAGGACTTTATAGAAGTGGTTTGCCAACATCAATACAGCTTTTGTAGAATTAGCTACAGGTGTGGGGTGGTCATGTGGCTTTATTCCTCGAAATCGTTCCCTCCACCCAATATTTCTGCATGTTTTACACACAGACATTAGCCACAGTACACTGCACAATTGTGTGCATTTAAACTCGCATTAAAAGAAGTGGCATTAAGACCACCTGCTTCTGTGTTGCATGCAGGCTCTGCTTTGCAATCTATTATTGGGCAAGCATACGGTGTGAAGAGGCTTGAATTTGTCTTTGATACTCAAGTATCAGGGACGCGGGTGGTGCTGTGGGTTAAACCACAGAGCCTAGGACTTGCCAATCAGAAGGTCGGAGGTTCGAATCCCCGCGACGGGGTGAGCTCCCGTTGCTCGGTCCCTGCTCCTGCCAACCTAGCAGTTCAAAAGCATGTTGCATTGTGAAAATAATATTCAAACAAAAACCAAAAAGAATTGAGTGAAAATAGAGGAGGACAAGGAAAAGATGATTTAAGATGCTTTGACGATATAAACCCAAATATACTGGACCACCAAATAGGATGCAGAAGTCTTCAAAAAAACAAAAAAAACAGCTGACCAAATGTTCCCATATTTATCTTCTTCGTACTCATGTTTATACACGGCCAGTTCAGATGAGGATAGGGAGTGCAAATCATTAATCCATCACTGTATACAGGGCAATGACGTCATCTTCCAGTGCTAAAATGCAATGTGTTTGGCTAAGTGTACTGAACGCAAGGCCTATAGGTCATGGCCTCACGGTAAATTCCAAATAGTGGGGTTATAGTTCAACAAAACATGCATATTTTTGATATATAGCAAGCCTTTCAGGAAAGCTAAATTAATCATTACCAGGAAAACATCAACCCCAAAATGGCTTGCAACTGGACAATTCCACATTATGTTGATAAGGAACCCAGTTTCCACCTCATATCACCAAAACCTCAGAGAGGGAGACAACATTGTATAGTGGAGACTATGAGGTATCCACTAACTCTAGTGCACAAGTTTTTGTCAAGGGAGGATCTTTTGATAGTAGTGCTTTGGAACACTCCTTTTCTCTTCATCATGGAAATAGGGTATGTCCACCTGAAATCTGTCAAAGAATCACTGATATAAACAGGCCACTGGTCTTCAGAAGCCTGTTAATCCACCCAGGTCTTCTAGGTGCTCTGAGAGTGCAGATAGTCCAAAACAGACAGAAGGTGTTTAAGTAGGAAAAGTTCATGGATTTGTAATGTATGAGGCTAGAATTCTTCCTCCTGTTCAAAAGTTGGCCTGAAGTCATAGCCCCGCAGCTTTGTAAACTTGTACATCATTATCAGGAGCCTGAGATGCTTTCAGGGTGGACACAGCAGGTTAGCCACTGGTCAAATCAAGTTTTACTTGGACTAAGTAATGTGGACAAGCCCACAGTTCCAGTTTGTACCTTGAGACACCTCTGCTCACCATTGTTTGCAAGCTTATCGCCTTATGCCCAGGTGTAGCAGTAACCAGGTACTGTATCCCATACTTGTTGGCTCTTAAGAGAAAAGATGCATTCTTGCTGCTTGCCAGCAAGTTGGCTTCATTCTTGCAGATTGACTGACAGTGCAGTGAAGCTGTTGCTATATGTTTAGACACCTGGATCTCATCCCCACAGGGCTGGGAATTTGGAACTGAGGTCTGCAAAGTCTGTGCTGCCTCCAAAACTCACACCCCCAATCTTTCCCCAAATTGTTGCCTGCTTCCTTGCATTAATTCCACCAGAGGAAAGTGCGTGTCCAGGCTTCACAGAAGCAAGTGTCCCAATATCTGGCTGTAGTAGAATTTCATCTACCCTGAGCAGCATGCAAAATGACGAGTCTCTCACACCTCTTATGAAGTACTAAACCTTCAGAGTACAGAGAAATAGTTAAAACCCACAAGCACCATTTGCTCTAAATGTTGCCTCCTGCAGGCTTGGCTAGATCTTCTAGCTATGCTTGCATTCTGCTGTCTACTTGTCATAAAACCCCACCCAATTAATTTGCTTGGATATTCCAGTTCCCATCCCCCCCTCACCTTACAGTGGAACTGAACTGTTGCCTTGGCAGCTTGAAGCTCTCTCTGAAAACACTTGGCTCGCAGCCTCCCAGCTCAACAACCCCAGAAAAAAATATATTAGGATGGATTCCTGATAGGAGATAGCAGATGCAAAAATGTGGCAGATGATGAGATTTTCTTAGAGCACAGGTGGTTGCCTTTGTTACTGAAGATATATGATGGCTGGCTGAGATATTTAAAAGCGAGCGTCAGCCAATGCTAGCAAAAATAAACATTAGGTATTAAGGGCGAGGGTCCCTAGCACAGCAGGGGGGCAAAGGGGATTCTATCTTGCATCTCTTATTGGTAACAGGTTTTATTAGCTGTTCAAGGTTCAGCATTTCCAAGGATGTAGATTGCAAGAAGCCTCCTAAGGGCCTCTCTAGATGTCATTTTTAATGTGCATTCATGATGGATCTGTGCAAATACTAGTATTGGGATGGTTATACGTGATCCTTTTTTCCACAGTTTGTGCCTGGAAAAGTTTTGGAGTGGACATATTGCTTTGTAATTGGGAGTATGTCCCTTGGTTTCCTGCTGAATTACTGATACTTTCCATAATGCTCGTAACTTTCCATAATGTTCAAGAGTTGTGGTTGTTTTGTCCCACTTTTGTTGTGCTTTATAGTGCCCCTCCCAAAGGCAATAATTCAGTACAGCAAAGTAAAAAAAAAAGTGGAATGTGTGGGTGGTTCAGTATAAATCCACCACTGTTTAATTTACCAGTGACGTTGCAGAATACACATTTTTAAAAAAATCCATTTGGAGAGGCCCTAAAACAGCTTAAAAGGATATAATTGGGATTCTAAGTGTACTGTGGGCCTTGTTCACTTAGGCTGGGAATGACATGGCTTAAGAACACCTGCATTTAAGAGCAAAGAAGTATCACAGGAAGTGTACGTGCATTTCAGAAGCTGGACAGAGGTTGAAGTGATGGTGCAAAGTGAAGGAGCGGAAGCTAGGCAGGTATACTCAATGAAGGCGCCATATTGGAGACATGGGAGCTCTAATAAGCTTAGAAGAGTCTGCTGGCCCATCTACTCCAGCATTCTGTTCTCACAGTGGCCAATCAGATGCCTGTGGGAAGCCCACAAGGGGAAAATGAGTAGACATTTATATGAGCAATCAATGGCATTTTAGCATTTATTCTTTGTGCCCATGCTCTTTCTTTTCAACCATGTGAAAGTGTACGCTATAGTCTTCACCCATGTGGTGTTCCCAGCCTGCACTTCAAAATGGCTCTAAACTGCTGGGAAGACAAAAAGCCCTCGCTGACACAATCCAGTGCCATCAACAAAGAAAATGAGCACGTGCTAGTATATCCTGTTCTAACCTGGGTTTACATTCCCAAAGACCCCAGTCTTTAGAGTGTGGTAAAGACTTGAATTATCATTTGTAGAATGTCCCTGAGTTACTCCCCTTTGGTTAACGAGATCCCTGGTCTATTTATCAAATATTAACTGGGTAAAAGCACTGTTGTTGTTTACAAAAGAGCAACAACCAAACACCTTGGCAGCTCATGATATAATTGGGTAGGTACAAATGCTCTCAATCATGCCATACTCAAAAAAACCATATCTTTATTATTAGTGTTCATATACATATTATTTTTCTTTTTCTCTCAAAAGTATCTAAGTTGTACACATTCTCCTCGCCGTAAATACAGGCATTTCAAGTGTGTATGTATGTTGAGTGTCTAGTACTGTGTGAGTCGGAGCACAAATGAAACGAGCAGAAACAGTGGCACAGGAATTACTTGGAAAAATAAGTTATCTTGGTAAGATAATGTCATCAAAGTGGCAAGGTGACTGATATAAAAAGAGCAGGCTCATTATAAAACGTTGTGCCAGACATGTTATGGGAAGGCTGGTTGTCATGCCACGTCCGGTGCATATGATGGCGGTTATATACATTAGTTACACACAACTATTGCTCTGTCATAAAGGAACTAAGTTCTCAAAGAGGGGGAAACTCCATTGGTCCCCAGCACAGCAGTCTGGAAGCTGATACAAGTTCTGGAGAACTTTGCTCTCCAGAAACTGCATGCATCAAACAAGTTAAAATTGTAGATGCTTCTGGTGAACTCTAGTTTGTGATTTTAAGGTAGGGCAGGCCTGTGCAATTTGTCACCTGCCAAGCTGAATAACAGCTCACTCACCAATGTCTGAGACTCTGTAAGACTCCCACTTCTGCTGCATGTCTAGGATTGTAAAAGCAGAAGACTTTGCAGACTACAGGCAAGGTTGTAGTCAGTTTGGTGGGTCACAAGTTGTGCAGGCCTGAGGTAGGGCAGCCCCAAGGAGCTTCAGCTGGTTTAATGTTGATTAGCAAGGCAGGCTCCTGAAGATCACCACTACAATCTCTCTCTTTTTTCTCAGGGCAGGTGCAAGAGGCCACAGCTATGGCCATAATGCAGCCTGTGGCTCTGCCCTTGTTTTCCTGCAACAATCCAAACGCTGCCCCTGGCTGCCAGCTGTGGTTGCTCACAAAGTTACTTTCTTTAGAACACTGCAGAAGTCCAACTTCCCAGGATAAGCAAGCTTAGACTTGACAGGTTTAACTACAGCAGAAATGATTTTTTGTTTTAGAGCCTTCACTGGTGTTGATCCAGCACAATTCAGTTTATGAACTGTTGTTTATTCTGCCCAGCAGGAATATAAGTCTTTTTTCGAATTCCCCAACATCTAGCAAATGAGTATTATTTAAATTGCCCCTCCCTCTTTTTGAAAGCAATGCTTAAGCAGTTAGTTCTATTCTTTTAAAAGCTCCATGGCAGATGGAAGCTCAATAGGCCTATGCGAAGGTGGCCAGCTTCTATTTGCTCTTAAAAGAACATAACCTCCCTAACTCACTCTCCAGGTTGCATTTCCCCAAATGCATATTCCTTAGCAAAATGAACAAACAGTAGCTATCACTTTCCCAATAACAGTAGCTATCACTTTCCCAATAACAGTAGCTATCACTTTCCCATTCAGTGTGGTTTTTCAAACCTATGCATGACTTTGACAGTTGAATATGGTTTCCAATCCATTTGTCTCCAACCTGTGATCCTGAAGATCACAGCTACTCCTGCCAGTCCCAGCCACCACTGGCAATGGTCAGGGGGATGGGGACTATAGTTCAAAACATCTGGAGGGCACCAGGCTGGGGAAGTCTGTTCTAACTCTATCTATTGCTTCAAAGCTCAGGAGTTACAGCAGGCTTTCTCTGGACAAATTTATTCAAAGGCACTGAACATAGAACCTCTTTTGGGCATGTATACAATAGAGGCCAGCAGTGCTCATGTGTGTAGGAGTTAAATGCGAAAAAGCACTTCTCCTCCAAGGCAGCCAGCATTGACCTAGATTTCTCACTGTGGCTAAACTCCCAGTTGATCTGAATAGGTGAAGAATTAAGCTAACATGCACATCTTTGGAATACGCTCCACCTTGATTGCCGTTTTAATGTGCAATATGCATTTTGAGTGCTTTTACTTCTGTGCCAACTGCTGCTTATCCATGCAGCTTACCTGATTTTTTTTTTAAGGCTTATAAATGCAAGGGCATTCACCTTAGCTAGTCACCAACCTTGCAATACTGCCTGTTCCCTCAGCTTGTGGAATGGGAAAAGAAGCCTATTATGAAGCCAGAAGAACAATAGTGTATCTAATTCACTGGGCTTTTGCCGCTGAAATAATTCCCACCACCCATATGCAACGGCAAGCATGCTGTTCTCCCATAGCCCAGTCTCCATTTTAGTAACCCACAGGCCACAACTACAGCTGCACCGGTTCAGTCAGCTGAGCTCTTATGGTAGGGCAAGTCCTCTGTGATGTGAAATGACTGATAAAATCTGCAACCAGTAATTAATCCGGGGCCTGTCAAAGGAAATTTTAAGCACCCTGAAATGGTCACAATTCTATAACAAAAGGGGCTTTTTAAAAAAAAATCTGGATGAACTGCTAGGAGTTGCAAAAGTCTGTGCAAACCAGGCGACTGTTACTCCTACAGTGCTCCTCTTGCTGAGGTCTTGTGATGTGTTAAGCTTCTGCCACTCACACCCTTATTAGAGAACAGATCAGAGCTAATTAAAGTTAGATTCGGGGGCTGTTTGTTATTACACAAAGTTCTCTTTCACAGTTCCCAAAAGGAACTGGCTTTGGAGGTGGGAAGTGAAACTGTCATAATCTGGGCGGTTTTGCAATACAGACTACTGGTCCAGCTGAAAAATCTCAACAGTGGGGAATGCTGTGTTGTTCGCCCCCAGTGCAAAGCTGAAAGACCAGCAGGTGAAAAGAGTTCAAACTCCTGCTGGGCATCTATTATATAAAGTCCTATCCACTATCCATACACCTCTAGAGCAGAAATGCATGGAAAAAGCAGGACTGGCACTCTTGTAGAAAGATCATGGTAGGCACCCAATGGAAAACTTTTAAACTGATTCCCTTTCCAAGTCACTTTAACAGGAGACTAGCTCAGCAGTGCTAACTGGGTTATTCTAGAGGGGAAAATAGTAGTAAATAGAAGAATTCTGCTGCAAAGCAAAGTTGGCAGGCACCTCATCCTCACTTTGGTTAGGGTGGAGGGGGGCACTTTTACACAGACTTTCAACAAACATGGCAATTTTGGGCTGGCTGAAAGCACTGTTTCATAGCTAGGTGGCATGTTTTTGACTAGCCATGGGCTGCTCCTTCATATTTTCCTGGTGCAGATGTGTCTGGGCTGGCCAAGCAGCTAGTCTCAGTGAAAGCTAATACCCCAAAGTTGTTGCGGTTAAGAGATTCCACGTAACTATCTTGCTCTCAAATCCCCTCCCTTAGAGATGCGTACCATAAACAGCCCATTTTATCCATTTCCTCACCCCTCGTCAATATCTTCCTCATATGCAACAAGCACTTTCACCAACAGGTGGCTTTTTTTTTAATTCTTAGCACTGCCCATTTTCCCCTCCTCAAGTAAGTATAGCCCTAGTCAAGCTTCCAGGGCCCCCGTGTACCACGGACTCTGAGAATCCAGTAACTTTTACAATCGCCTCCTGTCCCCGACTCTTCCATTACTTTGGCTTCTTTCTTTCACTCCTTCCCCTTATTTCCTTCCAACCATGGACAGAATAAAAGAATAGGGAGACAAACACTACCCTACCCCCAAAGGCAAGTTGTTTCTGCCTGGCCCATCCTAATTAAAAGGAGAAATAGGAGTGTGAGAACTGTGGAAAAGCAACGGGTGGCTACTCCCTGGTTTTCAAGTGGCAATTGCATTCATATTGCAACATGGCAGAGTTAAACTTGTGCTGCCTGGAAATCCCCTAAAGGGACACATGTTGCAGAAGTGACATCCCCTGCCTTCATTCTATACTCTGTTGTTCCTCCTCCTCCTCCTCTAGATACCTCTGAATGACCTATAGAGACATTATATATTATCTTTAATATTTTTCTTTAAATATAACTTTTGACTTTACACCTTAAGTTATCAGTTAACACAAATAACAAGAAAAGCAGCCCCTACGCGTATTTACAGATTACAGTTCCTGCACAGAAGAAGGATTTGGTTTCTGGAAGCAGAAGTAACATCATCAGCATCTCTTTTGTGTGCTTAAGAGTCTACGCCTTAAGGCTTGTAGACTTCTCTGTTAGTCCTGTTCCTCAGTGGCGTCATTTTGGGGGCTGATCACTAAACAGCGCTACATCTAGAGTGCTGCTTGCGCTGTTCCTGTGGTCTGCTGGACTCTTCCTTGTTCTCGAAGCCCTGAGGGCTGAGAGGCCCTTTCGGCCTGGCCTGACCCTAAATCTAAACACAGTCATGGCCTGAATTCACACAGGAAGAGACTCCGCCAGCAGCCTAACTTCCTTCCTAGCTCCATCTCCATCTGATAAACGACGTTTCCCTTTGGGTCTGTTCTGTAGCCTTGGAAGTAGAGGAGGGAGGAATTGTCACCTGGCAAGAGTAGAAACTGAATGACATGGAAGATGCCAATTATTTTTTAAAACATTCCGAAGATTATTGCAATATTAAAAAATGGAAAAAAATACCTCAGCACCTCAGGAACTCCCTGGACAACAAAGAACATGTTTAGAGAGTGTTGTGGGCTTTGAGGGGGGATTCAAGGAAGTCCCTTAAAACAGCACCCCCAGCCGGGAAGTCTGTACTGATACAACATTCCCATAGCTCTTTCTCCTGGGAAGAAAGTGCCCTTTAAACGGCTGCGTGGCAACCCCCCTCCCCACAACACCACAGGAAATGTCTGTTTAAAAATAACGTGTTTCAGGAGTCCCTTTAAGAGAAACATTTTTGCCCCCGAAAAGAGGTTGTAAAAAACAGAAAAGGGAAAAATATCTTCCCGGAATAGCCCAACAACAATTTAAGAAGGTCTCAAGCCAGCTTTTCTTTAAGAGTGACGGGCTTCTTCAGCAGCTGCTGAGAGTTTCTGACTAATCCATGACTGTATTTCCTTAAGGACAGATGCAGTCACCTCAGGAAGCTCTTTGTGGAGGGCATGGTAAGCCTCGTCATACACCTGCAAAGAGAAGAAACAAGAACGGTTAAAGGCACAAAGCCATAGCTATGCAGACCCATCAATTTCAACGGGTCTTGTCTGAGTAAAACTTAGTTGAAAACGACCCAATGGATCCAAAGATGTTGGCACCATGTATCAAAACGACCAATTTGGGGGCTTTCTGCTGCCTACTGACAGTGGTAGCTTCCTGTCTGCCAGGGCAAAGGATAACCCACCACCACTGGCACCCACAACTCCTCTCTGTCAGTGGAGGTCCAGAGAAGAGGACACTATGTGCCATCCTAAACCTCTGCTCTCGCCACCATCAACAGCAAGGGTGGGGGTTAGGATTGCACAACAGGCACTGTGTAGCATATGAATGAACTCCACAAGCTTACAATAACCCCCTCGCATCATGCAAGCAACTGTGGCCGTCTGTGGCCTGCTAAAATAGAACTGCAGTTTAGACTAGCACTTTAACAAGTCATCTTTCCTCTAATGCTCTGTTGCACACAGAGTGGTAATGCTAGCGTCACAAAACCAAACAGAGATTGAAAAAGAAGCCCCACATCTCTCCCTTGTTCAACTATCATAACTACTGTTTGTAACCATGGATTGAAAGCAGGTGCCAAATTTCAGCATGCACCATCCCTTTTGTACAAAACTACACTGCATGCACTGTAATTCTTCATAAATACTTCAAAGTGGCTCGAAAGGCAGCTTGTTTCAAGCTGCTCATCAACACCTGATAAAAATACATTCTATCCCTCTTTTTTGTTTACTCTCCTATTGCTAGAGCAGATGTTCATTCAAACATCGAATGAATAAAAATTAAGTGTAATTTAAATATTTTATGGATGTGAAATCCTAGTAGGTATTGCACTCCCCATTTTTGTTTTTCTGCACATGCTTCCCATTACTAACAGCATCAAGGGAGAGCTGGCTAGCCTGTTGTACTAATTGCTACCTCTTCATGTTAACTTCCTTGTGTTTTGGCTGAAATCAATAGAATGTTCACCCTACTCAGAATAGACCCAGTGAAATTAATGGACACGGCTAACTGGGTTCATTAATTTTAGCAGGTCTACTCTAAGTTAGCTGGGTGCCATCCAGTGGTATTTATTTCCAAATAAATGTGCTTAGGCCTACTTAAGCATTGCCCCAGAGTTTAACTCATTTTACCCTGTGGAAGATAGAGAAGTTGTCACAGGCCTCTCCCCCAGGTGAGGTTTTCCTCTACAGTGCCTTACATCAGTCAGAAAGGAGCCCAATCGAACTGCCAAGCAGTAAACACCGATCCCTTAATCCTACAAAAAAAAGCCAAGATAACCTTGAGAGTTTTATCCTGGCTTGGTGCTGTATCCATCAGCAAATAAGAGCCTTTGATATCGCAGAGTTTGTCAGGTGAACCATGGAGCACCAGCAGGGGAAGAGTCAGTTTGGGGAGCGCACGCTCTATTTTGGCAATGGCATTCAGCAACTGGATGACGAAGGAGACTTTCATGCCGCCATGGTAAACCAGCGGGTCTGTGGTGTAAGAGTCAACCTGTTGAAATAAAAGGGACATTGAATGAACATTTTATGGCTTAACCAACTCCTCAACGGATACTTGCTTTAAAGGCAGCACATTTTAATGTACAGACACCCTATTCTCATGTGGTGAAGCCTCTGCAAAGGTTCTCAGTTTTGACCACAGTCACATGAGAGGTTTTAATTTGTATGCTGCCTTCTACAGAAAACCATGTTCAAAGCAGGTCATAATATACAGCAACAAAAACAATACAATTCATTTTTTGAAAAATCAACACAAAGTATCAATAAGCATCTCAATTCCAAAATATTTCAAAATTAAGCAGGACATAGTGATACATCAATTATATTAACAATAAGAGAGCATCAACCTCCTTTCTCTTTTGACTCATCACAGAATTCCATGGACTCTGCTGGGAGATTAGCTCCTTCTTCCCTCAGTTGGTAGCAGCCATTCCATCTCATTACAGTAGAGGGGGAAGAAGAGGGCCACCACTGGGTCTGGTGGGGCTCCTGCTGCCCCCACTCCCTGTAGTGGCCCTTGGCCCTTCTCTTCCCTGGACAATAGAAGGCAGACACAGCAGCAGCAAAAAATAAAAGCCAGTTTAGCCAGCGAATGCTACCATATACCGTTTTAATTCCCCCACAATGCCTCTGGAGCTCTATGTACTATTGCTCCAAAGCAGCGCAGTCTTGGGGCCCCAAAAGCATTGTGGGGGAATTAAAATGGCGGCCACCTGGGCTTAAGCACTGGGCAAAGGAAAACCAGTGGACCAGCAATGAGAGGAGCAGGGTGGCTGGAGCCAGCATGTGGGGTACGTGGTGCACCCTCCTGAGAGTTCAGGCCACTGGAAACTGCCTGGCAGTGCTTATCTCCGCGGCTGTGTAAAGAGTAAGTATGAACAGCAGATAACATGGTTTTTCTGAAATGGACTTTGCTCAATACTCATGGGAGATGCTGCTTGTGCCGGAAGTTCAGTTTCTTGTTGGTTTGGGGTGGTTGCTTTGATTTTTTTGAAGGCAGATATGCTTTCTAGTCAAATACTGAAACACAGCTTGGGTGCAAAAGTGTCGTTAGAAAAATGTGGGGCACAGTCATTCTGTGCCTCTATTTCTCCTACAGAAATGTTTTTCTTAGAAACGCTGGGTTGTGTCCCTGTGCCTAAAGGGTACGTGGGAAGGTTGTGGGGAAACCCAGAACAGATTTTGTTTGCCTGGACGGGGGAAGAGAAGAGGAAAAGGAAATCCTTCTGTACAGGTGGAAGTCCCTAAGTCCCTGCACCAATGGGATAACTTGGTTGCAAACAGTCCACTCTAAATAAGTAGGCAAGTATGAATAAAGGCATTTCTTCCCTTGCCTTTATCTAAACCATGGGTAGGCAAACTAAGGCCAGGGGGCTGAATCCGGTCCAATCGCCATCTAAATCTGGCTCACGGACGGTCCGGGAATCAGCATGTTTTTACATGAGTAGAATGTGTCCTTTTATTTAAAATGCATCTCTGGGTTATTTGTGGGGCATAGGAATTCGTTCATTCCCCCCTGCCCCCCCACAAGTTCTGAGGGGAAGTGTTTGCTGACCCCTAAACCCTGCTTCTTCACTGTCCTCCTCCCATTTCTGCTCAGGAGAAACCTTGCTTTAGAAAGGTCTGGCCTCCTGTTCAATGTGCTTTCAGGGAAGAAGAAAAGAGATGGCTAACGGAACAACTGAGGCGAGTTCATGCAATTTTTCCAACTCCCTTTCTCAGCACCTGGGTGTGCTCTGACATTTTCACCCGGGCCAATTTGACTTTTCTCCTCCAATTTAAACAAAAGTGCTGGGTTGCTCCGGCTACTTAGCAACTGGCTGCAGACTAAAAGCTGCCAAGTTGTTTGTTTGGTGCTGTGACACAGCACCACGTGCAGGCAGCCCAGCCTCAAGCTGCTTCCCCGACAAAAAAGCAACAGATAAAGAATTATTGGGGGAAGAAAAATCACAAAGGAGTGGGTGGGCGGAGTGACAGACGTCCTCTTCCTACAGAATAAAATAATGTAGATAAATTCATATGACGTACCACCTTCGCCACCCTCATATGCAAAGCCTAATGGGATTTTCTTTGTTTCTTCTTCCTAACCTTGTTTTATGCTGATTTTTTATTTTTTAATCCTAACCAACATTTGCTGGGATGTTAGTGACCAGGGCAGCTGATGTGACCATGTAGAATGGGGCATATCTCTATGAAAGGATAGAGGAAGAATGGGCAGAGATGATTCATCCCAAAATGGATGCTCCTCAATGCCTGTCAGTTTCCCTTAAACGCTTGTGTTTTCCTTCTAATGTTAGTAAACAGGATGGAGTCAAAGGTGTGATTCACACATGACCTTAAACCAGTGTGGTGTAGTGCTTAAAGTGTCAGACCTGGTTGAAATCCCCACTCGCCTGTGAAGCTCACCTTGGGCCAATCACAGTCATACCTCCTAACCTACCTCACAAGGTTGTTGTGAGGATAAAATGGGAGGGGGAGAGCTATGTATACCACCTTGAGCTCCTTAAAGGAATCGTGGGATACAAATGTAATAATTCCACCATCCACTAAATAAAACCATAGTTAAAGTTTAGCTGTTAACACAAACAAGCTGTGTGCTACTCTAGGCTGCTCAACACCCCCCCCCCTCCATTTTACTCCTCCCTCACTCCTGGCAGTGCCTTGACAGGAGCAAGAAACCACAAGCCCTGGAATGGCATCTTTAGTCAAAATGGTGACCAACCATAGACAAAAACCTGTTGCTCGATATCAGGAGCCACCATGCAAAATTTAGATATAATATCCTATTTCCAAACACATTTTCAAATGCATAATGAACAAACAAGTTCCTAAAACATATAGTAAATTATACTAATTTTATGAAAACCTCATGCTTTTTCTTAAAAAAATGCAGCTATAAAATGACGCAATAACAGCAGTAGTAATATGCTGCTGGCTCTTGAATTTGCTCTGTGATTCAGGGAAAAGAATGCGCCCTTTCTAGCATGTAATCAGTGGCAATCCCACAACATGTTATCACTAAATTAATCTTTGATGTAAGTGGTAAGATAAATAAACATGCACTTATTTGAAAACGTTCCTGTTTATCCAGGCATTCAGTGACTGAAAAATACGGTCCCTAGCAACCCTGAGGTCACTGAAAGAAATAAAGGTTTTAACCACAACTGTCTTTTTAATCGAAACCGTTTTCAACTGTTTTAGGATGCTTCTTTTTTAAAAACAACAACAACTGTGGATGTGCTTGCCTCCCTGGGCTCCTTTGGGAGGCAGGGCAGGATATAAATGAAAAGAAATAAAAAAACAAAACTATGGTAGAAATGCAGTTAAGTACGTACAGTAAAGCAAAACCAAGAAGAAAACACAATAGACATCACTGGAACATTGTGAGTTGCTTTGATACTGCAGAGTAATCATGGAGCTTGCAACTCCCTCCCAAGCTTCCAGCACAGAAACTATTGCCTGGGTTCATCTAACCAGTCCTGTTAGTGAAACCACTACTTACTGCTAGTGAAACGGGGCTTCCCCCATCTCGGGGGTGGTGGCCAGGGGAACCCCCCAGAACAGGGTGCAGGGGGCGCGCTTTCTTCATCAGGTAAGCACAAATGCTTGCACCAACAGAGTGATCTCCTTAGCGCTATGTTGAATTCCTCCTAATATCCTGATCCTTTCCTGATACAGTTCTTCAGCCCTAAAATTTGGTCTAATGACCTTTTCAGAGATTGGGAGGGGAAGACTGGTGTGTGGGAGAAGGTTGGATTCTGGAGTCCCATCTGCTTTGTAATGATCACTCAGGTCCACTGAACCAGGTGGATGTATCTTAATGTAGATGGAGATGCACATTATAATATGGGACCAATAGGGATTGTTCAACTAGATTCAGGGGCTATTGGTTTTTAAGGCAGGCAAGCCCCCCCCCAAGTATAAACCTATAGCAACACAGCCTTTGCATCAAACACATTTTAGATTATGGTGACAGCCTTGCTTTCTTTTGAAATTGCACCGCAACACATCTGGAGTTTTGCATCAGATTTAACAAGCAAGAAAACATTTTTGATCAAATGTCTCAAATCCACCATTTACATTTCAGTTCCTGGTTTGCAAAACCAAACTGCTATGAACACAAACAAGTCAGGAAATTCTTGGAGGACATCCCAATGATATTTATAGAGACTAGAAATTGGTCTGGCAGATGAATACGTGCAGCATGTAAATAGTGGCTGTTCCCAGTACAATCTAAACTTGTATTCTGCAGGTTTTGAGTGTAGATGACACTAAAATGCTGGGGATTTATTTCTGTCAAACTACAGATAGGTCATTTTTCAAAAGTAACCCAATGTCAGCAGACACGGCAATGTATTCAAATTGCTTGGAAGTTCTGGTGCACAGAGACGGACAAACTTTGGAGTCAGAGATCAGCTGTGACTCACCTTGGGCATTTTTGCATCGCTGGGCTCTGTTATTGCTACTGCTACTACTACTATTTCAATTTATCATCTGCCCTTCACCATAAGTTCCCAAGTTGGGTTACAACAACTGAATATACAGCATTAAAAACGTTTTAAAACAAACTATAGCCATAATAATAGGGAGGGTGGGTCCTAATACACACACCCTATAGGTGTCGGGAGGTGTGTCTTGAGAACACTTGTGCAGAAAGAGGCCCTAGAAAGGCCTGGATGGGCTTTTAATCTGATACAGTCTCATGTGCATATCAGACAAATTCCCATGCTGTTCCCAGCAGATTCTAAATTCGTATTTAGTAGATTCTGAGTGTAGGTGGAACTAAGAAACTGGGGACTGCTCCATGTGTGTGTGTGTGTGTGTGTGTGTGTGTGTGTTAGAGAGAGAGAGAGAAACTGTCCAAACTTTTATAGGTAATGTTTTAGAAGAAATCAAATCTCAGCAGACTAGACAATATTTTCAAATTGCTAGGTATTTGTAATGTATGACGACACATCAGAGAGGCGTTCCTGGTTCCAAAGCCATTTGTTAAGCAGTAGTGGTCAGTGCGGTGGAACAGCATCACAGAGTTGCCTGGCCAACACCAGTGTTGCTACAGGTTAACTGGGCGGTGCTGGGGCAGGACTGCATGGCCTTACTGGTAGAGCCAATCCAACATCTGCACAGTCCTACCCACACCATTGCCCTTCCTAGCCCCAGCACTGTTCAGGTATGCTGTGCCAGTGTTGGGAGGGTGGCTACACAACAACACCGCTCCATGTGAGCTGCTACTGCTAGCACAGATCCAATACATTGCACATGTGTACTGTAAGGATTGGATGACTTCCATGAGCACTTGCCAAAAGCTGCCTTCTGGAGAGATGGCCCATTGTTTCTTCCTAGTCAAATATTGTCTAGCCTGACTGATAATGGCTCTCCAGGCTCTCTCAGGCAGGGATCTTTCCTAGCCAGATCTGTTATCAGAAGGGCAAACTACAAGTTACACTCACTATGTAGCTGTGCCTTTAAGTATTTGATTTGTTTTCTACACCAATTGCTGGGACCCTAGCATGGGGATTTGGAAGGCTTTAACCCTTTGCCACCTGCTGTGGTTCTGATCTGGATTATTGCCCCTGTGTGTCTGTAATTTGCGGGGGGGGGGGGGGACACGGACCATCCCATACATTTCAATAAGAGCATTTTAATTTTTTTTTTACTATGCAAGCTACAGGTATGTTGCAGCCCCTCTGCCAGCAATTTAAGTTAAAACATCCCTGTACAGAAAAGCCCAGAAACACAGGAAATTTAGCATGCAGTCTGGCTCATGGACTCTTCAATGAAAGATACCAAAGTTTGAATCTGAGACCCTAAATGCAGAGCATGTGCTCAATTACTTAGCCACATACACCCAATCCTCCTTTAAGCTGCTATGTGTGGACCTCTCTGTTAAGTACAAGTGTTGTTGACTATGTTGACTACAACAGGCTGGACGTGCTAAGAAGCATTTTAACCTTGCTGCATTGCTGGCATCTTGTTGGCACTTTGCTGTCAGACACCTTCTTAGCATTTCCAGGGTGAGAGCTCCATCAGCATGTATTAATCATTGCAATGCAGCTTACCTAGCGAGTTAGCAGCATTCAGTATATTTACAGTGCATCTGAGAGAAATCTGAGCTGGTAGGAATGTGTGTTCACTAACATGCTATAGTCTCCAGATTTTTTCAAAATCCCAGAGTGCCATTTCCTGTCAGTTCAGTTGATCTTTACTATGAACTACAACCCCATCTAGCAATCCTTTGTCAGGCTCTGCTTACATTCATTCCCCCCTCCCTGTTTGCCCACGACCGTGTTCTCCTTTAAAGAACATTTTTATTTGTTACTGTTTTGATGCTAAAGCTGCTGTGGACATCTCTGGTTTTACTAGCGGCTGCAGATGCAGGTTTGCATCCTGTGCTTCAGGAAATGTCTGTAAGCATCACGGAGGTGCTTTTCTACAGAGCTACTGCAAAATGCAAGGTTGACTACTGGGCAGCCTCCACCACTGGTGCATCATGGCAACTATGCAGTCAACCCATTTGCTTCCATATTAAGATGAAGAACAGGGACACAGAATGACAGAAGGAATTTTCCCTGCTTCACAATACTGATGCAAAACATATGAGGATTAAGTCATTTCAGGCTGGATTAAATTTTTTCCTCCTAAGTGCCGTTTGAAATTCTCTCACTGTCTATACAGACAAGGTCCCATCCCTTTTCCAAGGGCATTTCATCAGTTTGCACCAAGATGCAACTTGGCCCTTGTAGTTCAGTCAAACTGCTGAGGCAAGAACAAATGGACAAGACTGGGAAACAAGAACAGACACCGCAATGATTTGCAAGAGCAATAAAATTCTCACCTCTTTCTTATTCCGGGAAATGACGTTTGGGTCGATAGATCCCAGGGACAAGTTTGGCAGAACTAAGTTAAGTATTTTAGCTGCAAAAACCTGAGGGAGATGAATGCAGTTAGTAACTTGGACAGCAAAGAAGAGAATTGCAGGAGCCAGATCGGCAGGTGGCAGAAATGGTTTGAGGTTCTCTGTTGCTGTACCACCACAACAATGTTATATTCCAGCTGAGGATCCGGTCCTAAGTGCCAACTAACAGCTCTAGTACAAATACACTGAAAAGGCAGGAAAAGTTCCCACGGCCATTTACAAGGACAAGCATGATGCAACAGGCAGTGTTCCTCAACACATCTTTGTCCCGCTTCAGGACTCCTGCATTTCTTCCTGGCACCAAAATAAGCAGGGAGAGTGTCCTTGCTGAAGAAGCTAATACTGAGGCAGTGTTTCACTTTTCAATGCAGTCCAATTTTGTCTCATCACCATTTACTTCTAATTTCAGTCTATTACAATGCAAATTGTCGCCTGTGCAATCCACCCAGTATTTGCCTAGGCTGCAACTCTTTCTGCGAAGCACATTCTCTAGGGGGACACAAATAAACAAGAACAAATGTGCAGGCATTGACTAAGGAAATCTATTGCATACCTGCCCTCTGGGAGTTAAATGCAAAAGGTCTGAACTTCCAGAGCATACAAATGCCCACAGAAGAGAAGGAAAATGTATTTCTTTCTCCCACTAAAAGCATTTTGCAATCAAGCCCAATATTTAAAATTCTCCTCTGATCTTTTGAAAATTACCTTCTAATTAAGTGGTGATTGCTTGGAAATGTTGACAACCAAGAAAACAAATAGCTGGGCCTTTGTTTTATAGTCTCTTTGAATGTCAAATACTGTATGCAGAGATACTTCCTGCAAAGTATAAAGTGCGACCTTGCTAGAGTACAAATCCATTAAGTACACCCAGTCACATAACATTCTCTCATCCTCCTTCATCAAAGTTGCTATGGATTGGGAAATTATACTGTATTAGAGCAAAGATAAAAAGGATGAAATGAAGAGTTTCTCCAAGGTACCAAATATCAAAGCAGTCACAGAGGCATTTACCGGCATTGCAAATGCCATTGCCATGGAACACTCCTTTTGTACCAAAGCTTCATGAGCTCCATTTAGCACATGGGCCAAGAGAGAGATTTTAGGACATAAATGTATTCTCCAGAAATGCAAATGTGGTCCTGCAACTTCAAGTCACTTGGAAAAGTTCACCTTTCCACTGGCACTAATATTTCTACATGTTAGGAGACCCCCTCACAGAGCTATATTTCCTATCACCCTTAATGAACTACAGTTACCAGTATTCTTTTTTTGGGGGGGGGTGCCATGACTATTAAAGACGTATAAGAGTGCTTTAAATATATGACATGAATGTGACCCTGTGCTTTGTTTGTGCACTACTACTTATACTCTGCCTAGTGTGTTTTGTCTAGGCTCAGTTCCTAGCACTGGCCTGAGGAGATGAGATGTTCTGGCTTCCTGGGGGATGATACTAAGTGAAGCAACAGGCTTTTAATTAAACAGCTTTGTGTAACAAGTACCTTGATAGATAAAATATCTGAGGAAAAGCTAATGAACTCATCTGAGCAGGTTCTTGCACAGTGTCTTCTGCCAGGAGTTGTGGTTGGTAGATTTAACTCATTATGGTGCATATCCATCTACATCAGGGTTTTCCAAACTTGGGTCTTCAGCTGTTTTTGGACTACAGTTCCCATCATCCCCAAGCACTGGTCCTGCTAACTAAGGATGATGAGAGTTGTGGTCCAAAAACAACTGGAGACCCAAAGTTTGGGAAACCCTGATCTAGATGATGGTACATATAAATGCACTGCATGCGCTCTTAACAAGACAAATAAGGTGGGATTCAACTATGTTTTATTCAGAGTGGACTAACGAATATGTCCAAGTTAGGGGCATCCATTTCAATAGATCTTCTCTGAGTAAAACTTAGCTGAATTCCACTGATATAAATAATGAAGATTAGGATATGTCCCCATTCTAAAAATCTAAATTTTACCATTATAAAGTCTGAGTAGAGCATCAACTGTATGCATGCTCCCATGCTTACCATTAACAGATGACGGGACTGGCTATAGGGATGGAGGCTACTTTTCCAATCTCAGGGCATCCCCCCCCCAACATCCACTTAAATGCAAGCAAATTCAAAATTGCTTGTTGTGTAATACTGAGACTAAACCTATGAAGCTAAAGCTAAACCAGGTTGAACTTCGCTCCCCAAGCCCACTAATCACATAAATGTATGTCATTAGGCAGAATTATAACTGTCAAGTGTCCTTCCACTCATAGTGACTTTACAAAGGTAAACATGAACCTGGAATATGGAAATAACTGGGGAGGGGGGGATTGTAAAGGTAAAGTGACAGCAAAGGGCAGTTGTTAGGTCTTTGCAGGTTTCTCTGCTCCATATCTCTCACTCTCAATGATGCCTCATGCGCTTTCTTAAAAGGCAGCCACTGGGATTTTACTATTCACATGTTTCCAACACATATTTAGCCCCATAGTCTTCGTAGTGACCATGAGTTTTCCTCTGAAATTCATTAAAAATTAGTAAGGGCCTTAAATCAATCCTTTCCCCCTTTTCTTTTCTTTTTTAGTGCAAATTGACATGTACAGAGAGGAAGGACTGGTGGGGAAGAAGAGCTACTGGCTGGAGACTGTGTGAAGCTCAGCTGACATTTAGCTAGTGTGTTGGAAATTAATTTATGCCTGTATTTTTACCTTGATCGGTGTTGCTACATCTGGGCTTGCAACTACTAGAGGAGAAATTAATACCATGCCTGAAAAGTCATTTGGTCTTTCGCACGCGGTGAGGATGGAGATGGCTCCTCCCTGAAATGAAAAAGCAAGCAATATTTTGAGTGAAAACACTGGCAATTACAATGAATATTATAGTCATAGGATTGTAGACCTGGAAGGGACACCAAGGGTCATCTAGTCCAACCCCCCCGCAATGCAGGAATATTAATCCCAATAGAGCAAAGAGGGATTCGAAGTATTTTATAGGCAAGTACAGTAACCAGGTCTGTTACTGTACCCAGGTATCTTGTCGAATTGCTCTAGTGATGCGCTACAATTGAGCCAAAGCAGTTAACTTGAATTTCCTTCTACACACAACAAAAAACAATTTTAGATAAGAGTTTCATCCTCACATGCCACTGAGTTCAATTGACAACTATTTTTTTGAAGTGCCAACATGGGATCACAATGCCTGTGAAGCTGGCAATCTCAATTTTTATAACATGGATACAAGTGTGTATCACAGGTGTGATTCACCTGCCAATCCCAGCAGAGCAATTTTTGTGCTTCAAAGGGGGTTCCAGTGCTGCTGCAGCCACTGCAACACTCAGAGGCACAACTATATGAAAGAAGGCACCCTGTCAATCTGCACGGAGCTATTCTGTGATAGTTACATCAAGCTCATCCATATATAAATCTCAAGTTATACATAGTTTAGCAGAGAGAAATAAGAACAGTAAACTACTTTATTTACTACCCTCCCACCTATGAAATTTAAAACAGTAATTGGGGTGGGGCAACAAGGTGCAAGAAATAAGGGTATGGTTGTCCTGGTGGTATGGAAAGGAAGGATGCCTCTGATGTGCATATAAAGAATATGGAGGAAGAACTGACACAATCAAAGGGGCACAAGATGGTTGTATGTTATCAAGAAAGACAAGGTGAGTTAAGGAGCCATGCAACTGGAAAAGGGGAGATGGCAGAAAAAACAAGCTGGCCAAAAAAAATCCAGGATACCAACAAAAGACAAAGAGAAAACTAAATGAGTAAGAGAGTTGTGCAGCTAGACACTGAGTAAAACCTCAGCTATTAAACACACACACCCAGGCAAAGCTAACTGTTTTCTGTCATTCAGACATTTCTTAAAACTTTCGGGGGGGTTTTCCTCCTCCAGAAGCTACAGCTCAGGGTCACAATGGCTGTACACAACCTCTGGTATCAGTATCAGAAGCAGCATGCCTTTGAATGCCAGTTGCTTGAGAGCTCAAATGGGGGGAGCGGTGCTGCACTCATGCCCTGCTTGTGAGCTTCCCACAGGCATCTGGTTGGCCACTGTGAGAACAGGATGCTGGACTAGATAAGTCCTTGGTTTGATCCAGCACGACACTTCTTAAATGTGTGTGTGTGTGTGTGTGTGTGTGTGTGTGTGTGTGTGTGTGTAGGGCTCCTTTGCTTGAGAGGGGGCTCTAACTGGCTGCCTCACATAGAGCAGCCAAATTCATGTGTGAATGGCCTGCAGGTACCTTGGCATTCAGAGCACAGCCAAAACCCCTACTTTTCCCTTATGCATATGAGGTATTTGAGAACTAAGGCTGAATCATTTGGGCCTAGTAATTCTTACTGCCCAGTTATCCTAGCCGCCCAGAGTGGCTGGGGCAACTCACTTAGGTGTGCGGGGTACAAATAATAAAAGCAGGTCTGAAGCATGAAGCACACATATGCGAGTTTTCACCACAGCGGCACAGGTCACAAACACCTCGGTAGGAACTAGGCTCAACAGAGAAAGAGAGTCCCTTACATTTGCTGTGGGGAGGGAGGCCTAGTATGGTGGTCTTTAAAAATCCTGTGAAGGACTGGACTCTAGAATCTTTTTGGAGACAGAGGCTTTTGCAATTAGAGACTAAACTAAGGCTTTAAATACTTGAGTATTGTTGGCTAATATTTGACCAGTCTTTTGACAACATTGTTTCAACTAATCAAATGGCAAGGCTATCTTTGATCACAAATTAGTACAACCAGGACAGAGCATATCTCAGGCACCAATAAGCAGGGAGTGCTCAGTGGGAATTCCAAACAATTAATTGTCTTGGTGAAATTCTATGGAGCTGGAGAGTCATAATCCTGTTTACATGTAGAAACGACAAGAAGACTATGTAAGACTTCATTCTGATGAGGATTTAGGAATCAGACTATTGCTATAGTCAATTTGCCTTTAAAGGTATGCTATGAGCTTCAAACCAAACATCTTCATTCAAGTAGGTCGCATTCGGAATAAAAACGGGTGAACTCAACCAGCTTGTCTCAAAAATCATTTTTGTTTTGCTTTGAACTTTCCTTGGGAACACTCAGAAACTTAAAATTAATTATTTTTTGTGTGCTGAATTCTGCTACTACCCATTCCAAACAAAGAAAAGTCTTTCTAGAAACAGGAGAAGGCTGCCTAGCCCCTACTGAACCATAAATGATGGTCCTGAGCATGTTCAAAGTTTTCATTTTCCTGCCAAGGAGCATGGGATTTGTAGTCGTCTCTGTTTCCTAAGGCAAATTCAACTGAATTAATTAATAGGGGTCCTGTTCAAAGGGGAGTGAGGCTTTTAGAACTAGGGGAGTTCATGTTTCAGATTTCCCCAGTTGCAAAACTGCACCCACTAATCCTGACTCAGTATTTTCTTTTTAAACTTAACAATAGATAATGCACTTTTCATGTGGCAAGTCTTTGAAGCATAATGCCGTGGGATATGGGGATGGCTAACAGCATGGTAGTAATGCTAGATAAAAGGAGAGGGCATCATATTGGCTTAGAAGATCTTCCAGGGGCCTTAACTAATGAGCTGATCCTACTGGTTGCCACTCTATAGAAAGGAACAACACACCGAATAACTATCCCGTTCCTACTATTGATGCAGGAGTGGACACTGGCACTCCTGCAGCGCTGATAGCTGCCTCCAGCCCTTGCTTAGCTGTGCCAAGCAAAGGCAATTACATAGCAAGGAGAGAGCCAGGGCCAGTTTTATGCCATGGGATCTGGCTCAGAGGTCAGAAGTCTGGGTTTGCTTTGCAAGCAAATGCAACACTACAGGTAAATATACCAACCCTTAATGACTGGAGATGCAGATTAACAGGGCATGTATCCCCATAATGAAAGTTGTTGAACTGCATGCTCTAGAGCCCTATACTGGCATACCATTCCTCTGAAGTGTCTGGCAAGTGGCTTAAACAGACTACCTTTTGTATTTGCATTCCTGATCCTTTTTATGTTTTGCTTATATACACAATAATAATAATTGAACGTATAATAATTGTGCATATTCTGTGTTTTAAAACTCATTATTCCCATTCATGCAATAAGGAAACAAAAAGTCTTAATCAAGGAAAGCAGAATTTGGAGTTAAGTAAATTGTGCATATTTGTATATATTCGCTTATTTTGCATAATTCATGCTTCTTTTGTTAAATGGCAGAGGGAGCTATGCTGAAGCTCCCATTTCGAGATCACAAGTAGTCCTGCTCAGCAATTACTTTGGTTTCTGAAGTTTTCTCGAGGCATTATCAATTTTTAGGTTATCTCTAGCTTATCTCCACAATCACAGGGACTAAGCACCTGGGGGAGCTTGCTTTGTTTTGGAAAAGAACACAGAGATGTCCAGGTCATTATTACGTGTCTACTATGAACTTCCATGCTTGCATGGTTTGTGAACAAAGACAACACATAACTCTGGCTCCAAGTGCCACATTAACAGTCACATGTTTTTCCCACTTGCCTTCTCCTGGTGCTGAATCTCTCTGACCATAGCTTTTCCCTAGTGTAGGCTAGCTCTTCTAGGAACCAACAGAGTTCTGCTAGGTAGTTTCTGCTCCTTTAACTGCCATCTGATTTACAGTTAATCAAAACCATATGTGGAGAAAGGAGTCTGTGCCTACCCAACATTTCAGAGTGCCTGAGAAGAAATTGAATGGGAAAGCCATAACTCTGCATAGAGTGGGACATCCCAGAAGGCAATGGGCTTATTTCAGTTCCTCTTCCTTTAACCATTAATAGTAATTAATGGAGTAACAAGAAATAAAACATACCTAGCTTTGGAAAAGTTGTGTCTTCCCTACTTACTACATCAGCCTTGAGCTTGATTAGTCTCTCAACCTTGGCCATATTGTGGCCAGTCATGTGGGTTCTCTTTCTCTTTGCCTCTCACAGCTTCTCACCAAAAAAGCTCACCAAAGTGGCTTGTTTAGTCACCACACTGGTGCTCCATTGTTACACTAACTACGGTCCTTGAGTTGTAGAGAAATATATTGGCCAAAAACAGTAAGAGGGGAAACAGCTTAACTCAACTTGCAAAGTGGTGTGTGAGTGAGAGAGAGAGTTCTTGGCTTGGTAATGTTGGGGAAAGACTGGGGGCCATAGTGAGGCTGAGAAAATGTACAGGGTAGCACAATATCCCAAATGCACCTAGTGTTTTACAATTGTCTTACATTTCTGGAAGATCTGTTTGCTCTTTGGAGCCCAAAGATAAATAAGAGTTGGGAGTGCCGTGTGTGTGAATGTGACCCCCATCCCTCATGATCATGCCTGTTCGCAAGTAACTCTATGGGTGCAATTACTGCTTTTAGCAATTATCCATGTAAAATGAACATAAAACGAAGAAAAAGGGGTAGGGAAACAGAAAAGACCAGAGTGGGGGAAAGTGTCCTCTGCTCCTTGGTAGGAAGCCGAGAGTCCATTAAGGAGGGATAGAGCAGGACTGCTTACCATGGAGTGCCCTAGAAGGAACACAGGGAGGCCTGGGTGGTCTTTCTTCATGAGGTCAATGTGCTGCAAGCTGTCTCTGACAAACACATGGAAGTCTGACACAACCATACGGTCTCCTTCACTCTGCCCATGGCCAACTGTGGAGGGGAAAGGAAAAGTGACCTGCTACATCAAAAATATTCAACACCTTTAATGTAAAGATGCTCAAGGCAGCATCGTATCTGAAATTCAATGGAGAAGGGGGGCGCTAGAGATGTGCAAAGAGCTCTTGTGCATTGTCAGGGATGACCAATGGCAAAAACATCTTTCTGGTTAGCTGTAATCATATGAAGATGTAAACATAAGGCTAAACCACCGTAGCCTGGACCCAAATAATGCTGCAGCATGCAAACAGATCTGCCCCCACACTCTTGCCTGGATAGCTAGCTCTGTTCGCTCTCAGTGTTGGGGACCTGGATTCAGCTGCCCTCCAGAATGTGCTTCTGTGAGTGGCTCTCCCTTGTTAGCTTGGGGATGCATCTGCCCACAGATGCACAGAGTGAGGGACTCATTGACTGGCAGCCTGCCAGAATGTCTGTCAGTTATCATGACTGCACAAATACCTTGCATATGAACGCACGCAGAAAGAAATTTTCCAGGAATTACACAAAGATTATTGGCACCCACTATGCGCTGCCAGTGTCTAAAGCATTCAGCTTGAAAAGAGATGTTGATTGTGCTGGGAGCAGCTAAAAAGGCATTTCTGATTCAAAGGCAGCAGATGTCTTGATCCAAACCTGGATACTGGAGTGAGTGAAGGAAATGGCTGACAGTTAAGGAAATGATGAAAAGGGTCCACAACGCAGAGAAAGAGGAAATGCATGAGCAACAGAAGCTGAGGAGACACATCAGCTCTTACTGTAAATTTCAGGGCTAGAATCTAACTTCAGGGGGGTTGGAAATGCAGATGTTAAACATCATAAGAGATGCAGAGGAAAGAGAGAAAAAATGACATTTCCAAATTTTGTCTATTACTTTTCAGCAAGGAAATTTTATGCCCTCATCAGACATTCAGAAATCATCTTTGGGGAATCTCAGAGCCAAAAACAGACATTAATTTAATTGCATGGCTAGCGGTCACATCTGTTTTGTTTTGTTGTTTTAAATGCAGTATCTGGCACTGTGAGGGCGAGGCTAAGTCAACTTTCATTTGGACCACAGAATGTGGGGTGAGGCGTTTTAACTCTTCCTTCTCATTCCCAGTCCAAATGAAAATCACCCCCTACACTACAATTAGTATTAGGAAGAACATTTCCCATTGGCACAAATGGGAGGCAGCTTTTTCTCTCACACTAATTGTGGCACGGGGTGATTTTCACTGGGATCAGGACTGGGAGGAAAGGATGAAATCTCCACTCTTGACACTCTTTGGTCCCAATGAAAATTACCCCCTCTACACTGGTCATTACAGTTAAAGTAGCGTCTATTTTGATCCATAGGCAGCCCGTGTGCTTTAATTCTTGAACCCATTCTTCCCCTACCCAATTCTATAAAAACTCAATAGCTCCCTAAAAGATAACTGATGAATTAAAAATTACAGATCTCCTGATAACTATTCAGAAACATCAGTATGAGTAACTGTACAGAGGTGCATGATGGGGCAAAAAACTCTAATTTCACATATGCATTGAAGGGGTCTGGATGTGGATGCCTTTAAAAGGGGTTTGGGCAAATTCAGGGAGGGTATGTCCTACTTTCGCTATTGGAGGCAGCATGCATCTGAATGCCAGTTGCTTGGAATCGCAAGTGGGTTGTGCTCAGGTCCTGGCTGTCGGCTTCCCATAGGCATCTGTGAGAAGAGGCTGCAAGTCCAGAAAAGTCTTTGCTTTCTTATGCTCTTAGGTAATCTTGGAGGAAACTGTGTATGTGGCAGCAGTGAAAAATTCAGATTTCATACTACAGATTATTAGTATGAAACCGAATCACAGAATTATTTGCAGCAAGATGCAGGGCTGGCTACTATCTATGAGATTAGACAGATTAATAGAAGATGTGTATATCAACAGCTATTAGCCATAACAGCTGAAAGCACCTCCACTTCTGGGACGAAACAGTGGCAAAAGGCTTTTTGACCCCTTTTCTGGACTATCTCAGAGGCATCTGATTTGGTACAGCAGGGGTCTTATGCAGCTCACAGCCTGAATGAGAACTGATTGCAAATTGTAGGAATATGGGCCATTGCTCTTAAAAATAGAAAAATAATTATTAGCCTCCCCCACTACCCATCTCTTGCCAGATAAGGATTGTTTGCAGCACTGGACTATTGAAATCCGTAATTATCCCTTGAGGAACAGAACTAGAGCAGCAATAAGCACTGATGATAAACTGATCTGAATAGGTGGGCTGGTGCCATATCACTGAGCCAAAATTACAGCTCCTGCATTGTAGCTCTAATTCCCAAAGAGGAAAATGCTGAATAGCCAAGCTGGGAGAGGAGGAAGAATTCAGATCATTGAGAGACTTCTGTCACTCATCAGAGGAACATTTGGTATAAAGTGTTTCTCTTGTTGCACCACAGGTTTTTATCTAGATCTGCTCATACAAATTCTGCAAGTGCTTCTTCAGTTCTCCATCTAGTGAGATCTCACTCTTAAAATGAATTCGAAAACAGACACAGCAAAAGGCTTTCCTATTAAAACACTAATTCAGGCTCATTAGACAGCTTTACATTATCAACAGATTTGTAGGAAGCAAGCGGATTGGCTGGGGGAAGGGAAGCAGGTGAATTTTTAATACGTTTAAAAATAGAAGTTCTGCAATGTACCGTTCCAACTCCTCAAAACAGATAATGTACTGGGCACTTTGCTTGACTCTTAAGTCTCGTGGGCCAATTAACACACAGCTTGGTATCTTATTTTGTTTACTTAGGATCAGAATAGAGGTGGAAATCACAGAAATTCAGAAGGTTGGCAGCTGTGCCATGTGGATTCTGGGTCATAGCTGAGTGGAGAAACAAGCAGGCAAGCAAACAAACATATTTTTTACACGGATCTGCCCTTGGTTTGGCTGGAAACCAACAACCACACAAGTCTTCTACACATGAATGAGGTAGCCTTGCAAACAGTTTTACAAAACATACTAGCCCCTTGTACCCAAATGGATTGTAGCTGAAAAGGAAAAAGATCCAGTCTCGTTTCCTCATTGCCCTCCTTCACCCCCAGAACCCTGTAATAAACAAAGGTCAGTTTGCCTGTCACTTTGGGCTGCTTTCTTAACCTAACTGAGCTGCCTTGATTGAATAGAAGTCAGGAGGAGCTCACCTGCAGCAACTTCCACCATCACTGGAGCTCCAGAACATGCCATTTGAGTCTCAAAGTCTGTTACCCCAAGAATCTGTGAGCATTCAGGATTTTAAAAACATTTTTTAGGTAACTGAGACCATTTTCTGAAGGTTTCCATTAAACATAGTGCTGTGGTCTGTGGTGGGATCGTGGTCTGACCACAGTAGTAGTAAGAATAACAAAAAGGCTAAGGAGAGCAAAATTTAACACCTGAACCATCCCTCAGAAAGATGAAGCTGCCATATGCAGGTCTTTATTCTGACACACTTCACAGCAGGCCTCCTTGACTGCTTTGTAAGTAGTGAATTCAATCTAATTCCAGCATCTTTCAAGTTCAGAGGGAGCCGCTACAATAACACTCCAGTATCTTGGTATGCAGAGGCTGTGGACTTTCATCCAGTTTCCTAGGATTACTTGGACATGTAACTCAGCTCTCCTGTTTCCTCCGAGATTCTTTTTGAGAAGAGAGATAATTGCTAGCATTGTTTCTTCTCTCCGTTAGTTTAATTACATACACCAGATGATGATCCTTCTACTGCACCACTTGACAGATTGTTCCATTGCCTACTGGATTCAGAAGCCTCAGCCTCATCTCTCCTAATTCCTTTTAAAGTAAGCAGTCCTCTCCCCACTCTCTAGTGTTTACACTTCTCCAGTTGCGCAGATTGCTACTGTTGTTATTGTGGACATACTCCGGTTCCCTCAGCCTGAAAAGCGAGATGAGCGCTGCACCCCATAGTCACCTTTGACTGGACTTAACCATTCAAGACTCCTTTACCTTTACATTTTTTTACCTTACTGTTGATATTCTAATAAACCAGGGGTGGGGAACCTTTGTCAACCCAAGGACTGCATTCCCCCATCAGCAACCTTCTGGGGTGGAGGCAACTGCCATGTTGTGGGTGGGGCCAGAGGCAAAATGAGGGTGGAGCTACAGCTGTGATTCTTACCTTTGGACAGCAGGCTACATTCCAGCCACACAAAAGTAAGAGGTTTCCACACACACACACACACACACACCCCTCTTCATCCTAGAAATCAAGACATTATCACGATTCAATGACACATTCCACCCAGGCCAAAGCACTTAAGGAGGATGCAAAGCACAGTTGGTGACCAAAGTGGCCTAGGGAGAGGGATTGTGGCGTGCAAGAGCTGGTGCAAGGGGAATTGAGAAATTCCTGGAGGACAGGATTCTGTGGTGCCTAAAGGGAATCTTCATGTTCAGGGGCAATATGTGAATGACTTCAATAGAGGGATGCAAGAAGGCAGCATTTTCCATTCCTCCCTGTAGCAAGCAGCAATGTTTCCATTCCGCTGCAGCTCATCTTTTGCCCAAAAGGACCTTATTCATCTTGCAGTCCGCTATGGCAAAATTATGGAACTTACGTAACTAATTACATAAATTATGACAATCACATTGTCATTACGATGCACCTCATTTCAATGCAAAGGAAACATAATGAAATGTAATTGCTTGCTAACTGAAAGCAATACTATTTGTATTCACTGGATTTATTTCATTCTGGACACTGAACAAAGAGGTGAATACCTGCAATTTACATTCCTGTATCCACTTTCATCAGAATTCTCCAACATTCCTACTTGCAGGTGCCGAAGGCATACAATGGGGAAGGGTGGTTGTTGCTGTTGTTTTTGGCTTTGTGCCCTGCTTGTGGCCTGTAGGTTTTCTAAAAGCATCTAGCTGGCCGCTGTTAGGAACAAAGATTTTGCTCCCATCAGACAGGTTTCTTCTCATGCTCCTATTAGGTTCTGGATCCTTTAAATGAATATCCAAGCTACATAACCAGGAAGCATATTATTTGCCTTTGGTTTCCAAGAGAGCCTTTATTTTAAAAAAAATCAAGATAATTGAAGAGTGTATTTCACCATTACTTCCTCATGGGAAATAATAGTGGCTAATTGTGATTTTCAGGTCATCTGAAATCTCTGAAAGGTAAACAAATATTTTGCCAATCCAGAGAAAGCCAGGGTTCAGCAAAAGAAGTGGCTAGACCAGAGATGGGGAAAGAGCCATTTTAGTTTAGTCTTCTACCCAGCAAACAAGCTTTCCCATTCCCGTCTGTCCTCTGTTTGTACAGATGTTTACTTCAAGTTTAAATAAAGAGGGAAAATGAATATGTGCAGCATGACCTCTCTTTCCTGGATGGCCTGGGAGCCATGCAAAATATTTGGATAATGAGAAGTCTGGATAAACAAGAAAGCAGCTTCCTTGGAGTTATAATGACAATGAACTATATGGAACACATACACATTGGTGGTAGGTGCAGGAAGAGCTTGGGGTAGCTGAAGTTCATGGGAAGGGGAGGATGTGTGGTAACTTAGCCACTGGTTTCAGCTGGATCAGTTCTGTACACATTATTTTAGACCATGTCAGAAGAATTCCCCACAGAATAAAAGCACGTAAATCAAGAAGGGTTTTTTAGGAAGGGAGTGGAGCTTGTACATGAAACACTGGATTTAACAAAATACATGGCATTTAATTATTCAAGGAACAAGCAACACAGCTAATTCAACCATTGTACCAAAGAAGGAGGAAATCCCAAGGGCGGGGCACCTCTTCAACATCTGGAAATTCAAGGGCTCGCATCCTTTTGGACATGCAAAGTCAACATTGTTCTTACAGAGCACAGGAAGCACCTCAAGCAAGCACATACATAAGGACACAGGCAACATCAATCTGGGAAACATCTTTTAACTCTGAGCAGAAGAGAGAGCTTTAAAAAGCCTTAGTCTACGTGCAGCTATTTAGTTTTTAAAAACAAGCAAACCACAATTTCTATATTGCTTTGCCTCTTTAACAAACACTATTGTACAAAAGAAATACCAATCTGGCAACAGTGAAGATCTGGCATTCGGCTCCAAGAATCTGAGGACGGATCCATCCTAGCTCCATACCAGGAAGCAATCCTACCCTTAAGCTAGGGACCATCAGTGCTGCTGTGTCAGCTTTGGATAGAAGGTGAATAATCTGCACCTTTGGAGCAGCCAGAGAACAGCCTCACTAAGTGGTTATAGCTTATTTTTAGAGACAAGTGGATCAGATCTGGTTTAGTACTGGGAACGTGTTGAAGCTTCAACTTTTGCATGTTGTGCTGGAGCAGCTTAGGCAATGGGTGGTTTCATTCTTCCCATGTGCAGAGCTACATAAATGTACACATAGCTATCATTTTAGTGGGTCTGATGCATTAATTAGTGCATCGTGTAGATAGAAGACTCTTTCATGGTTTCCCTGCAACAGACTAACATGCCTCTGAAAGGTGTTTCCCCCTGTTCTGTCCCCGTCAGTCCATTTGGTTGGCTCAAACTTTTGCAAGGTCCGAATGGGCAGTGCAGCACATGGCTGACTTCTAGCTTTGAGTACGGGGGTGTTCTGGGACTTTAAAAAATGGTATCCCGCCTACAGGCTCCAAAATGCACTACAGCACTGAAAAAGCAACAGATTAATCTACAGCCTGGATGCATCCAAACCACTCCCATTCATTGCAAACCCAGAGGCCTGCTTCCCTAGCCATTTCAACCTGTCCAAAACTAGTCCATGCCAATGTTCAGTTGTCAGCCTGTGGCAAAGCAGTCCTAAGAATTCTCCAATATGTGTGACTTTCAGCATGCTACTTCTAAGCCACATTTAGGGTCAGTGTGCCAAAGCTGAACTGCACAAGCACTGGTGAAAACCAACCACTCTATGGCTGATGCTGCTGGAAACTAGCAAAAGCTGGCTTTCACTTGCAGTTACCATTGGCTGAGCTCATCTTCTATTTTCTGCAAAAGCGTGTATCAGTTCTACTTTTTATATTACTGATGTCGCTTGGCTGGAACACACAATCTTTGTTTCCAGCACGATCAACATCCATTTCTTTTCAGTGTTCGCAAGATTACTTTTCTTCTCCCGCCTCACACAGTACAACACATTGAGAAGGATCTCCTCCCACCAGGCTCACATTTTTGGAGAGCAGAGATATTTTTAGACTATTGCCTGCACAACACTTACATTATTGTTTTGTTGTCTTGGGAGGGAGGGGTGGGAAGAATAATTGGAAAGAGGCAATTTTCTAGGCTAAAATTATTTCTGCCTTATTGCTGTGCAGCAGAAAATCTCTCATCTGGTAAATCCACTGCAAGGGGTTCCCCCCCTCCCCTCCAGTGCTAAACAAAATGATCCCCGATATCAGAAGGAACATTAATTCCCATCGGATAGAACAGCTCGGTAAGAAAAATGACATGCCTCTGCTTCTATCAATTCAGACATGGGGAATCAGATATGCAACTCCTGCTAATATTTTCATAAATGACCTTTTTTCACCAGCAGTCTCTACAAAACCTTTTTAAAGCAAACAGACAGAGTGATACATTCTTGGCGAGGTTCACCTGATAACGGCAAGAGTACCACAGAACTGGGGTGGGGGGACCACACCAAATTATTTCAGTGAACAGAATCAGGGGCAATAGAAAGGCTGCAAAACAGCAAACCATATCCCTGAGGTTAATATTTTGCATTTTCAATGGCTCTGCTAAATGCACAACTCATGATTTCTTCTTCTCAGAATGTCCTCAGAGCTTGCTCATCCAATGGCTTTTCAGCTGAGGCTAGATTCCTGGATTGATCCAATTAGTGTTTAAGCGTTCTCCAAGAATGCTTCCTGGGTGGCTTATTCTACCATCCATGCACATATATTTCCATGCACATACACGGGGATCATATCAAAAGTAAGCCTTTCGGTTGGAAAACATTGCAAATTATATAGGTTGGCATCCCTTTGTCTCGGGAAACAATGGAAGAGCACGACTTCAGGGGTGGAGTCAAACCATTGGAGAGTCACAGCGCCTGCTGTGGCTGTAGAGACCAATACGAGAGAGAGAGAGATGTTTTGTTGCAGCTGGGGCAGATGAAGGTGTCTGTTGCCTTGCATCACGCCAATATAGGCAACCTCACCTGGCTGAAGGCATACACGCTCCTTTTTTGCACAATGAGTCCTCAACCGGAATGCACAGGAAAGCCATGTGACTTTTTCACAATTCTTCATGAACAAACTATTATCGCCTCTTCCCTTTGCTAATAGGCAGCATAAGGTGAACAAAATATATCCAGGATTTCTCAGGTTCACTGAATATAATGAGTTTCCTGCAGAGAGATCAGAGACTTCTTACATGCAGACTAGTCAGCGCTGGGCCACGGGCAGCCATGTATGGTGGAGCATAGATGGTACATGTCCTGGCAGGATTGGAAGCAGGAGCAGGAGCAGGAACTGCACCAGAGCACCTCAGGCAGGGGTTAGCAGAGAAACAATACAGAAGGTCAATAGAAAGGAAGAACTGGTTTCAGGCAGATGAGGAATCTGATCAGAGGCTGGAACAAGCAGGTTGGGAAGCTGTAAACAGGTGGATAAGGAAGCTGCCTGGCCAGCTGGCAAGACCAGATCTGACTGCAGCCGAGAGAGAGAGAGAGAGAGAGAGAGAGAGAGAGAGAGAGAGAGAGAGAGAGGCTTGACCTGCAAGCATCTATAGCCAGAAATAATCAACAAGTTGTCTGGGGAATGGCCAATAATGGGACTACCCCTTTCTTTCCCCTCTCTGTAGCCTCAAGCTGCTCATTAAAAGACTGAAAAGAGACACCAGTGAATACCTGACAGCAGTGTCTCTTGCTTTAGAATAACATTTCATTGTACACAATTGTATCAGAAGCCCATAAAGAAAACCCACATCACAATAACTTGTTCTCCATTTCTTTCAGGTCAACAATGTGACTACATGTGGACAGGTAGTCTGGCCATTTTTTCTCAATGTGCTAGTAAGCTTCGTGAACTTAGTTGCAATGCTCTCTAAAAGAACCAGGTTTCTTAACATCATTTGTTGGAACAGGTGCACTGTTACAGTTTAATTAGGAAAACTGGTTCTGGGAAGGTCCAGATCAATTGCCAGAGCCTCCTATGAGGAAAAGTCTTTGGGGGTTTTATATTGCTAATTTCTCATGCTAGTCACTGCAACAATGTGGATAAAGACCACAGACTGAAATAATTACAGTGCATAGTTATTTTAGAGAATGGGTGGAGAACATTTTTTGGTCTGAGGGAGGCATTCCCTTGTGCACAACTTTCCAGGGCCCACATTCCAGCGCTGGGCAGGATCAGAGGAAAAGGTGGGCAGAACAACAGTTGTGACCTTTGTCCAGTAAGCTGAATTTCAACTACTTAAATGTGAGAGGGTTCTAGACAATCTCCCCTCTCCATCCTCTACCTGGGCATGAAAGACCCACTACCACAGTTCAGGGACAAGTGGTATGGGGAGGGACATGGCCTGAGGAGAGCCCTGAGTGACATATAGAGAGACCTATGGAGAACTGCACTTAACCGCTACCCCAGGCCCTCGTGTTTCCCACCATATTTCAGAGCTTCAAGATGTTGAACATGGTGCTTTTCTGTTATGTGCACTACGATGACAGCTTTCCCTTTACACAAAATCTTCATTATGGCAACATGTCTCAAGTTTTAAAGAGACGCTACCTACCATTTTGTCTCTGTTGCTTTTAACTAAGAACATTGGACAGTGTGGGGGAGGGGGACACAGGATTTACCTTTAACAACTCAAGAGTTTTAGAAACAGCTGAAGCACAGTGCCAGAGCAGTTCGGTGGTGGTGTTAGATTATTTGCTGATCACACCATGTGTTTTCACATCATGGGCATTGAGGGCATCCATGCAGCTGTGCTTTACAGCAGCACATGCTATCAAGTCCCAAATGACAGCTTGCTTAGCTGGAAAACATTTCCTTTTCAACAAAACTCATCCATTTCCAGCTCTTCTGTGGGGCTTTGTTCACTCTGCTCATGAGTTCTGTATAACCCATTTGACTGGTTTCGATTCAAAGAGTGTTACTAAGCTTAAGTAAGACATGTTGGTCAAGGGAGAAAGGAGGGGGCTTTCCGCAGAGGCACATCGGAGTACCTTCTCATGTTCTGTTTATGTTGCAGAATCAAAGTTTGAGTTTCAAATAATGTTGGTGCCAGGGAAAACACAGAATTCTTATTTGACTTGAAAGAATCCTCTGTTTTCTAGCAGGAGCGGAGTGTAGGCCTTGTGAGAGAGCTGGAACACAGACTTCCTTTGATGACTCCTTTGTCACCCTTGGTATTCTGCATTCTTTTTAAATGAAAAATTCTTCTCAAAACACTTCCCCTGTCATGACTAGCCAAAACAACTGCCATTCACCCAGTATGTTGAATAAATGCAGCTGGCTTAAAAATATAGAAAGAGAAGCTGCTGTTCCCAGTAGATTGCTTTATCTTATAAAGATTGCATGATATTTCAAAAGTATCTTCTGAGTTTTGTGTGATTTAAAACTCTTGCTTAAGTCAATCACAATAGTTTGTGCTAGCTGTAGTTTAAAACCCCAACTATAGTTTGAGCTTCCAATTACAGATAGGTAGCCGTGTTGGTCTGCCATAGTCAAAACAAAAAAAATTCCTTCCAGTAGCACCTTAAAGACCAACTAAGTTAGTTCTTGGTATGAGCTTTCGTGTGCATGCACACTTCTCCAAATCAGTGTTCGAAACTCCCATTATTCTAGGCGCATTTTGCGACAGGGAATTTCATTAGCACGAGCAGTTTCTGAGCTCTGGGCACAGTACTGCACCTAAGATTTCAGATTAAAACTGCAGAGTGGAAGGAAAAGAGGACCTTTTTCTGCCTGCCCACTTCCACCTACTATCTGAAGACTGGAGAAGAGACCCTCTTAAGACTATTAGGGGATGGGCAGGGGAAGGACCAGACCATGTATAAAATGAACATACTATTTTCAGCTTTGTCTTGTTATAAAAAAATTGTGCCTAGACATTTTGTTGTTGAGCCCATAACCTAGGTTTAAGGTCTAATTTAGCTCCTAACTTGCATATATCAGTTTCTAACACTGTTCCAAATGAATAAGACAAGGCTTAGAGCTCCTTGTCTACTTTCATTTCTGGTTTGTTCAGCAATGTGATTTACAGGTCTACTGCTGTCCTCAGGAATAGAAACTGAAATAACCATGGCTTGCCAATGGTTCTCACCAAACCATTGGAATCCACAAACCATAATTTGCTAATTCACTTCCAACCATGGCTTAATTGAGAATCACGTTGAAAGAGGCAGCAAAGGACCACGTGTGGTCAAAAGATTTGTCCATGTCTTGGCTTAATAAGCTGACATAGGATTTTCCAAGCACAGCCTTTGTGTCCAAATCTACTCCAGCTCAGTTGGCACTTCCTTTTTTCCCATCAGACCAGACAGAGATAATGGTCAATGGAGTTGAAAGACACTGAGATGACAATGAAAACCAATAGGATCACACTCAACAAAATTCAGATCAACGAAGGGAGTCTCATTTCCATGCTCAGGCCTGAGCCCCGCTAGTTGTGGATCTAGAAAACCAGTCTCATCAAAGAGTGCTCAGAGGAAGGGGAGAAGAATAAAGGTGTGAATTAAACAGGGGAATAATATTTTTACTATTTTTAAAATTATTCCTGCCACTTTTAATCACTGATACCAACGTTGTGCTAGGTGCTGCAGGACCTGGAAAAGAGTATAATCCCTGACCAACTGACTTAAAATAGACAAACCTGAGTGGGACACAGAGGAGGTTCATCCTCTGTAGGCACTGGGAGAGTACAGGAGAGTACGCTTCAGCTAATATGAAGCAGCAGTGCAATGGAAAATCATGGTTGTGTAAGATACATGTGGGTGGAAGTTTTTGCCTGATCCAGATGCTGGGAAAAGCCTGTCCTTTGACTATATTCAGCACACTTTCTTTGTGAATTGAGCCCTGTGTCTGCCTCTGAGCATTGCCTAGTCACACTGGCTCAGCTGCTAAACTAACTTCCATTGTCTCCTAACCAAAGCTCCCACTTCAGCTTCTCTTTGCTATGCTCTGTGTGCTTGTCAAAAATAGCACATTCCCTACATCTCTGTGTGTGATCTGCTGGTATGGATGAATCTTTGACCTTAAAATTCCGGCCTTTGATTAAAAAAAAAAAAGATCAAAGCATGAGATATCTCTTAGCCTTCGTTCTCTGTACTTACAACACTTATACTAAATTATAATGGCATTTATTTCAATGCAGGAGACAGCTCTGTGTGCACAAAGGGACAAATGTACCAAACTATCCCGTCCACTGCTGTTATGAAAGATGCCTCTTGTGCAAGAGCTTCTTATGTACACTGGAGCATGCACAAAGCTCTCGACTGGTTTTCAAATTCTCTCTCTCTCTTAAACACACACACACAAATCAAAAATATAATTTGCACAGTCAGAGATGAATCGTCTTAGGTAATTTAATAATAGAAATGTCTGAGGTGGGAGGCAAAATACTTTTAATGGGATGGGATATATGTCACCGTAAGAAGAAAGCAAATTTTAAAATACTAAAGCTTTCTTTTTAAGCAGGGCTAGAAGCTTTTTAAAAGAATGCTGCAAATTCACATGTGGGTAGAAAGCAGGGAAATGCTAAGCAGTTGCTTTAATACTATGGCGACAGGTTTGCAAACAAATGTACTTACATCACCAAGAACTTCAGATGATAAAGACCTGGGACCCAATGCAACCAAAAGCTGAACACTTTTTACCAGGGGTAGCCAACACAGTGCCCTCCATATGTTGCTGAAGTACACCTCTCACCATCTGTGAACATTAGTTATATTGGCCGGTGTTGGTGGGAATTGCAGTCCATCAATATCTGGAGAGCACCATGTTGGCTAGCCCACACCACCCTCTTTTTTTAAAAAAATGCAAGTCTACTCAGAAGTAAGCCCCACTGAGTTCAATGGAGGTTACTCCAAGTAAACGGGGAGGGGGGAGTAAAACTTCCCAGTAACTGAAAACTGTTCTTGTACTCTTCTGTTCTTTCCAAAAACCTGTTTCCAATAGGAGGAAATAAAAGGGAAGAAACTATACTAGCTCAAGGACTGAAGTAGATTGTTCCTTGGTATGTTGAACAACTAGGAAGGCAATGGATCCTTTTAGAGCCATGCCTTTCTCCAATTCCACTGAGGCAAGCGTCAAGACCACCCGCAGAACACTCTCTTTTTGGCTATACTGATGGTGGAATTCTGACATCAACAGGCCAGGATTGTCAGGGAGCAGAAATTTGACACTGGGTCAATCTCTCTGAGGCTAGAGCAGGCATAGGCAAACTTGGCCTTCTATATGTTTTGGGACTACAATTCCCATCATCTCTGACCATTGGTTCTGTTAGCTACGGATCATGGGAGTTGTAGTCTCAAAACCTCTGGAGGGTTGAGATTGCCTATACCTGGGCCAGAGCTTTCTCTTCACCCTCAAAGTAGGAGATCTGATGCATCCTACTGTCCCTGAGATACTCTTCTGAACTGCAGGACCTGCCATTAATTTCACTGATAGAAAGAGGTTCAGCACATGTTCAACAATTTTGGCTCATCCTCTCTTCAAAATTGTCCCATTTCACAGCTGGTCATTTTTTCCCTACCTCCTGCAGAGCAAGAGTTTTGCAGGTTGTGCTTAGCTTAACTCATCACAGGCTTACTAGATTCCACATCACCTGGTTTCCTCAAAATGACAATGCACCAAGATGTGTTAGGTGTGAGCAACCTCTAACAACTGCCTAATAGAAAAATAAAAAGCAACCTTTCTAATCAGGCATTCATGGCAAGTAAACGATATAGAAATCAGTTAGCTGATCACACTAATGAAATGCTGTTGCTATGGAAAAACACGGTCCTCATAAACAGTGAAACAAGGGGGAAATTCAGATTCACACTTCTGCATTTACTGTAGTACTCCTAAAGGATTAAATCTTCTGAAGAAGGGTAGGCCACAATCTTGGCACAATATTTTAGATAATCCGTTTATTTCCCTCCCAACATTTTCAGATTTAACTGTGTATAGTCAGATGTACCCAACAGATGGGAGATTATGCAAATTTATATTACTGAGCACCAATACACAAGCCCCAGTTTCTCAAATGCCCTTTTTCAAAAATCCCAAAACTCTAACCCACGGATCCCTAGCTAAACTGAAGTCCAGGAAGATCTACTTATTCACATACCACAGGAACATGAAAAGCTGCCTGACTGAATCAGACAACTGGTACATCCAGTTCAGTTTTTCTATACTGACTAAAAGTCATTCTGCAGGACTTTAGCTAGCAGTTCCAGCCCTACTTAGAAATGTTAGGGATTGGATATAGTGGGATATGCATATAGATACATCTTCTGCCACTGAGCTACAACCATTTCCCTTCAAATCAGACCTCACCTGGCCATTATTAAAGCAACATTGCTAATAATCTCTAGTGTACAGTAGGAACATGCTCGCGATGCTAAACCCCGCCCCGCTTTTACCTGCCTTCTAATTTTCACAAAAACATTTGGTTGCAGACTCACTTTCTGCAGCAGGCCTTTACAACGTAAGGCTCGCAAAAATTAGTTGTGGTCACTTCCCTGTTCTCAAGGGGGAAAATGGAAATTGTGGGAGGAGTCATCCCATCTAATGAATGTCCTCCTGTCCACCCTTGCAAATTAAGTCACATACACATCATACACATAAAACACCCCCCCCCCCCAAAAAAAGAATCATGGGAACTGTTACTTGTGAAGAGTGCTGGGAATTGTAGTTCTGTGGGGGGTAAACTGTGCTTTACCAACGTGGATCTACTGACATTTGATAAACAAGTCAGCTTCTACTGGCGCTTCAGTGGAGTTGCTCCAGGTGACCCCAGCATGGATGAAAGTCAAATTTTCTTTTTCCTGTGGGAAGCGCTCTCTGGTGTGAATGATTGACAACCTATTAAAAGTATCACCAAGAGCTCTGTTTCTGCTTTGCCCTGCCTGTCAAAACCATTTTGCATCAGTTAATGTGCAACAGGGAAATTTGTGATTCACAATGATGTTAAGTGGGAAGGAGCTCCTGCCCGAAACTCTAGAGCGGCTGCCAGTCAGTGTAGGCAGTCCAGAGCTAGTTAGACCAGTGGACCTGACTCAGTGTAAGGCAGCTTCCTGAGGAATACCTGAGCTTTCTGCAAACAATCAAATGAAGGCTGCTGAATTTAAACTCGGCCTCTGGCTGTAGCAAATGCACCTGACATGCTTCTGCGAAAGAAGACACATGCTTTCAAAGCAATGTGTCTTTTAAAACAGAATCAAGAAGATCGTGCTTCACCTACAGAAAGCGCAGGAAAGCACCGTTGCTTAGGTGTCGAAGAATGAGCTATGCAGCCAGTAAAGTGAAACTTTAACTTGACCTACTTCTGTTGCCAAGCAAAAGGTATCAGCTTACCTATGCGACATACAAGAAGGAAAGGCAATTTCCGATCGGTGAACGTGCGTGGTTCATTTCTGACGAACACGGCAGCAAGCATTCAAGAGACACTGATCTTAAAGCCAGGAGCCACAAGGATCTGTGGGCACTTATTTGGGGAGCTCCTTTGACCCCCCAGCACTATATTAACAAATGCCCCCCAAGTGAAAGAAAGGGAGAGTTCCTCTACTTCTCTTCTTAAAGCAATGAACATCTCACAACCATACCTGTTCACTGTGGAAGTGTTATGGTGTTAACCAAGGAGAGGGCATTTTAAACTGTGGCAACCTGGTTATAAAGAAGCATGGCTGGTGCCTTTGCCATTATATTTTAGGTGCCAGGCAAAAATATTTTCTATTTCCCCGGGCTTTAAATGTTTTAAATATTTTTTTTAAGCTGTTGTGTAGCTCACTTTCTCATTTTTAAGTGCTCTTCATGTCTTTTGTATTTTGCTTCGTACATATGCAGTGGTAGTTTCACAATTAAAATAAAATACAGTGTATTTTTTTTATTGTGAACCACCCTAGGATATGCATTAAGAAAGGTATATAAATGTTCTACAAACAGATAAATAAAGGCTGCAATTCTATACACACTTACCTGTGAGTGAGCCCATTGAACTCAATGGCAGTTACTTTTGAGTAGAGAGGCAAAGGATTCAACTGATAAGGAGTCTTGATATTAGATGTTCAAATTCTAGAAAACATTTACTAAGGACCTTGAATGACTCTCACTGGATCTAAGCAAAGCATTTGTAAGGTATTTTTGTGTGTGTGTGAGCTTCCTTGGCTATAATAGATATATATAAATCTCCAAAGGTGGAATAGAAATGTTTGAAATCAGTATATTTGTTTACAATATTGTACTCTACCCTTCAACAGATTCCCAGGGCAGTAAGCAGCAGTAATGATGGCAGTGGCTGCCTAGGGTGCAATTCATCCACAGTTAAGCACTTTTTCAAGCCTAAGGATGTAAAATAAACCCACTGAAATAGAATGTAAAACTGCTTAACTTTCTGGATCGTAACCATAGTAATTTGCAATTCACATACTGTGCAAGATAACTGACCTCCTTTGCAAGCATTTTACAAAGTGCTGTTCATCTTCCAAAGAACTATGCTAAGTTGCAATGTTTTAATAGGATTCGGCAAGCACAACTCTGGGACAGCCTTGATTACAATAACATTGTTCGATACAGTCAAGCAAAGGTGAAACCGACTAGAATAAACGCAAAGTCAGGCGATAGGCAGATCATCCCTATAATCAGGGATTTGGTTAGCAAGCCAGTACTGAAGAAAATATGCATGCTACTTACACATGGCAGGTGTGTTTTGGTTAGGTTTTTACAAAAATGTTCCAAATCTACAGCATGGTGTCACACCAATCGACACCACGAACATTAAAACATCAACTTATTTTTACTCTTAAAAATCCCACACCCACCGGTCTGCAAAGTGGGAGAAGCCACACCCCCAGGAGCAGAACATCGTCGCTATGTCCCATGTTGCTTTCACCGGACTGACACAAACAGAAGGTAGGATTGCACTGTCAAAGGTGTATATCCAAAGAAGGGATGGATAAATCGGTTGATTTCTGTTGATTTCAGTTTCCCAACTTTAAGTTCAGTTAACCCCCTTTCTGCATCAAATTGATTTTTTCCCCCTTTTAAAAAGTCACACAAAGCCATATGCATTTTTTGTGCTGAGTTCTCCTAATATATGTCTTTTTGTATGCATCTTTTCCCTAATATATGCATTTCAGCAAGCAGTTTCCCCATATATATTATGTTTTGTACATTGTTTCCCTAATAAGTGCATTTTTGTGCGAAAAACCACTTCACGAGACTTGGAGAAGTGTGAATTTCTAAGTCTAGCTGCAATTTGGCTTCCTTATCGGTTAAGGAAGTACAAATTAGGTAGAGAGTGAGTGTGTTGTATTGTTTAGAGTATTACACTAAGACCTGGCAGACCAGGGTTCGAATACCCATTCAGTCACAAAGCCCACTTGGTATCCTGGGGCCAGCCACTCTCTCTCAGCCTAACTTACCTCACAGAGTTGCTGTGAGGATAAAATGGGGAGGGTTCAGTTCTGTTACCATCAGCAGTCTCTTACATCCCTATGTATCCCTCTTGACTTTGACACTGGCAGCTAGGGAACTGTGCTCACAGAACAGCCGCAGAAAAGCTTTATGCCTTCCAAAACCTCCCCACCCCGCCTCATTTTTGTTTCCATTCCAGATTTACTGGTGTCTGAAACAACACCTTCAGGGTGCTGTAATGCAAGAGCCAACAGAACAGCTGATGATGAGTTTACCTCATAGAATAATCCACTTCCCCCTAGACGCATGCCTGCAGAATAATTATAAAATACACTAGGAGCCTAGCCAGGACTAACAACCTGTCATTTCTTTCCTCTACTGCTGTGGCTGAAGCAGGCCAGCTTCACAGCAGACCCACTCTTGGCTGTTCTGTGAAACAGAAGTGACTGGAAACTGAATTAAAAGAACAGCAAAAAAAGAGAGAAAAGAATAAAAATTCCTTGAGGCAAGTGTATCCCTTGGGGCTCTTGGTGAAGCAGCAGGTCTTAATGTGGGAGGTGAGCTGTCCCTAGGGAGATCCTTTCTCCCAGAGTAGGCATTGACTGGGACTTGTCAGGACTGAGCGTCAAAAAGAAAAACAAAGCGTCTCTCTTTGGCATCTTAAAGGCTTCAGCAGGAGCCCCTGTAATCCTTCTCCTTCCTTACTTGTTGTTTTTTAATCCCTTCACCTCTAAAAATAAGGACAAGAGCAGGGTCAGGAAAAAATAGTGAACAATGGCCAGTAAACCTACTTTCCCTTTTGCTTGGGCGTGTTTACAGAGTTATTTCAATCACTGCTCCATTACTCTTGTGGCAAAATCTGAATACTATTGTGAGTGAAGGGACACTTCACATACTTGATGGTCATGTGAGGACTTGCACATGTGTTACTGTGGGATCAGAACTTGAACACTGCACTGTAACTTCAACTTGGCCACATGATCGGAGATTGCGAAGGAACAGACCAGTACATTTTATGTGCCTCTCCCTCCCAGTTTGGGTTAACTCTTTTTTAAAGAAACTTTACCTGGAAACTTGAGTACTGATCTTACAGATGTGGCCAGAGAAGTAACCAATGAGCATGTGTGGATTAATGTATAGTCAATGAAAAATGTTACAGATAGGTAGCCGTGTTGGTCTGCCATAGTCAAAACAAAAAAAATAAATCCTTCCAGTAGCACCTTAAAAACCAACTAAGTTAGTTCTTGGTATGAGCTTTCGTGTGCATGCACACTTCTTCAGAAAAACGTTTTTCAATGAAAAATGTTACCAATCTAATAAAACATGGGTTGATCAGATCTAGGGTTACCATATTTCAAAAATTGAAAATCCAGAAACATAAGTTATTGAGCTTTTTGCCATTTTTTAAAGGAAATTTGCAAATTAATAAACACTTCTAACATATAACATCTCAGACAATTTTGCAATTTTTGGAAATCTCACTCATAGACTATTTCTGATTGATGACCCCGGATATGTATGGCAGCCCCATTATATCCCAACTTACACAAATGAGAGTTTATATGGAATGGGGTAAATTTTTCTGCAAGTCTTTGGAGAACAAAAAGGCCAGCCTGCTTCTACGGGGAATACAGCCCAAGGACTTAAATGCCTTGCTTGCACACACACCATACACAGACAAACATGGCATGCACCTGAAGATAATTTGAATGATACTTCCATGATATAATCTAAATTAAGACAAATCGCAGTGGCCTTACGCACACTATTATTTTAGGGAAAAACTTATGATATTACCTAATGTACTAACTTGTTTTCTCAACACATTCCAGGAATTTAACCAAAGACTGATGTGAGTCAATTGCAAAAAAAAGATTCCCAGATTAATTAGGGCACTCTGGACACATTTCCTTTTCACTTTGAGATACCTGATTGTGCCAACAATGCAGCAGTAAGCAAAATCAACAGCAAGCACATGGTGACTTGACATAAGAAGCAAGGGTGCAAGTTCAAGGCACACTGGGATTCCATCTATAAATAAAACAATAAATTCAAACAGAAAAGTTGCACACCTGGTTATGAACCCTGATTTAGCAATCTTGGGCGCTTCTGTGTTAAGAAGCCCACCATGCCCTACTATGCCCAAACTACAGTTCCTTCTTTGTGTATTCCAAAATGCAGGAAGAGAGGGATGGCACCAATCTGAAACAGACTGCAACCCTCAGCAAAAATCTAATCTGCAGGACCTGAGTTTAAAACAACCTTTCCAGACGCTTCCCAGTATATAGCAGTTGCAGCAGTAAAAAGCAGCTTTGGACCTAACTTTAATGTGGACACATCCATTCCAACAGACCCCATTTGCTCATGTCAGCAATGATTTGCTCATGTCAGCATCCTGGGGATAGCCAATGTTATTGTTTCAATTCTTTTATAACAACAGAATAAATTAGATTGTTTCCCATCTTGTTGTTCTTGAATTTCTTGAGGTCCTTGCTCCTTTTTTTTTTTACCCTGCTGGCATAATAAAGTGTTTGTGCTGATCAAAATGTATTTGCTTTGAATGATAGATGTGCCATTCTATTTGATTACATTTATTCTGAAAGCAAGAAGTATTACAGGAGCTCTTTTCTCATTTTGGAATATTGCCCATATATCACTTCCAAACCAGAATTGCTCAATAGCACTCCTTTTAGGGAGAGGAATTAGTCCAAAAATGAAGGCACACTGATAGATGTGCTCAGAACTGAGGATGGATGGATCAGCCTATTTCAGCTCCATATGCCTTCAATCCTAAATCCATTCCATCCATTTTCTTTGGTGTTTTTTTTTAACCATGGGAGGAGGTGAATTTTAAATGTAGGAGTTTTTGTTAGCACACACAGGTCCCGCTTGCTAAACATAAGGTGTTCACTGGAAATTGTTCATATAACAAGCCCACGATTTTCATTATTTCCTATGGAAATATTTCTAATGTGGGACTTGCTCCCCACTCCCTCTCTCTGTGGTTTTTGCTTAAAAATTGATGTCACTGACCAGTGAAGCACAAACGAACAAGGAATTATGAAGGTTGGTGGTTTGGATATCTGAATCTGCAGAGTGTTTAACAAGGCTCCGGCATAATTCTTTACCTGCAGATGACTGAATTTTTGGATAGCAAGCATGTGGTTAGCAGGATCTGCATGCACTTTGCTCTAGATTTTTTGCAGGCATTTCCTCCTTAACATATGCATTTTGTGTGCTTTTCTCCGCATCCCCCCCCTTTAAATAAATAAAAAAACTAGCATACAAATTCAAGGTGCACAACCTGATTATGAATTTTCTCCCAGACCATTTGTAACTGTGAACTATGTAAGTCCATTTGAAAATGTGGAATGAATGACATCCAAATACTGACTCTTTCTTCCTAGGCCATCAATCTTCTGCACCCATCTTTTACATGTTCTAGGAGTAATCCTATTTTCATCTCTGAAATGTCAAATGGTAGGTGGGAGTATGTCAGAAATCCATACATTCTCTAAGTTAGGTGAGAGGATAAAAAGGCTTGCTTGATCCAGTAGTTACAGCTGGGAACTTGGACTCAGCTTGGTGCCAAAAATAATGGAGGGGAGCTAAGACATGCCGAGTAAGTCAATACTCCTAGCTTCAATGTCTTTGGAGAATTCATTCCACAGTCAGCTGCACAGGCTGTATGTGCAGCTTCATTGTCTTTTTATTTTTAGTTCTGTGTGGTCCAGCTGTTTCTTGGCTTGACAATGTTGCTCCGTTGAGCCTCCTGGGAGCACTGCACACAGTGAGAAAAAGGTACACTTGTCTGTGTAGGATGCATCTTTCAGAACGGAAGAAACTGCAGGTGATTTTGCCTCCAAGACTAATGCAGCTTCTTTCGCTGGGCAAAGTGAAAAACCAACAACATTCAACTTCCCTGTAACTGAAAAAAAAGGGGATGGGAAAATACCCGGAGTCAGGACAGAGGCACACCACTGTGGAATCACAAAGAGGCACTCCAAAGACAAGGGTGGCTGTCATCTGCTTGACATTCTCCAAAGGAAAAGCCCAAAGGGTCTCCTTTTGAAGTTTGCGAGGTACAGCCTGGGGCTCTTGACAGGCTGCCAACAAAGTCTTCTTCGTTTAAATGTTGTGTCTTGATCAAAATGCATCTCATGCTGGCTCTCCCCCAGCCTTACATTCGAAGGCTGCTCCCATCCATGGTGACCGAGAAAAGTCGTTCCAACTGCATTCCATACCAATTGGCCTCTTCATTTCAGCCGCTGTAGCAAATTCAGGACCATAACTCTGTATCACCTGAGCTATGTAGCTGCTTTTTAAGCGCAGGGGGTTTATTTTACTTTCACAAAAATTACCAGAGTAGGGGTCCTGATCCAGACGGGTACACCTGGATGGGGTGGGTGGGCTTTAACTCTTTAGCTCCTTTGTGGAACTGATCCCGGAAAAGGCCCTTTGCACCTGCAATTTGCACTTAAGGGGGGGACGGACACTCAGTTTGATTCAGTAGGAGCTTTTCTCTCTATGCAAATCAAAACTGTGGGAGGCCCGACCTGGACTAAGTCCATAGCAAGGACAAAGGACTTCCATGCTAGGAAACAGATCAGGGTCATTGTGCTGGCAATTCATGTAAATAAACCAAGAGTCATGCACTTAAAAGGAGACCTGCACAACTAAAGTCATGTGTAGTTTGGCCCTCAGCCACCCCACGCTCTTCCTGCTGGCTGCCTTTTGAGCAGCAGGCTGAATTTTGAAATCAAGGCACTTAATGTTTAAAAGGACGCAGGGACGTCGTTAGAAGTTCTTATTTTGTATTACCTGCAGTTTTATTGGGTCCACAAATCTATTCTGCATTGGGCTGGACAGAAGTGAGGCCAATTTAGCTATCCCTTCCCTTACAATCTGGGTTGTATTCAATGTAGCCTTAATTAATTAATTGATATCACACCCTCTCAATGAAGCAACTTTTAAAAAGCACTCTTAAAAACAGTTACAGTTGGAAAGTGTAAAACAGTTACAGTCAAAACATCGTCTCATGCAGTGATCTCAGGGTTGCCAGGAACAGTGTCCTTCAGACATCAAATGCCTGGGTAAACAGCAGTGTTTTCAAGCTCTTCCTGAAAGTTAATACTGAGGAGGTTAGGCTCAACTCACCAGGGAGGACATTCCACAAACGAGGAACCACCACTGAAAAGCCCCTGTCACAGGTCCATGTCAGTGGTGGTGGCACCAAGTCCACCTCACCTGCTGATTACAGGATCTGGGATGGTTGATACTGGGGAAGGCGCCTTTTTAGGTATTTTAGGTACTTGGGTCCCAAGCCACTTAGGGCTTTGTATGCTAGTACTAACACCTTGAATTAAGGCTCACTAGCAGCCAGTGCAGTGCTTTCAGGGCTGGTGACACATGGTCCATTGGGCTGCCCCATTTACCAACCTAGCAGCCGTATCTTGCACTAGCTGCAGCCTCCAGATCATCTTCAAGGGCAGTGTCACGTACAGCGTATTGCAGGAATCCAAACAGGAGGTCACCAGAGCATGGACAACTGAGGCCAGGTTAGTCTACTCCCAGGAATGGCCATAGCTGGAGAATCCACCTAAGGTGGGCATAAGCACTCCTAGTCAAAGAAGCCATTTGATACTCCAGTGACAAATCAGAATACAGGAATACTCCCAAACTACGAAGCTGTTCCTTCAGGGGAAGTACACCCCCTCCCAGAACAGGTTGTGAATCTATTTCCCAGATCCGGAAACCAATCAACCACAGTACTTCCATCTTATCGGGATTCGGCCTCAGTTTATTGTGCCCCATCCAATCCATCACAGCCTCCAGACACCTGTCCAACATCTTCAAAGCCTCTCTGGATTCTGAAGAAATGGAGAGGTAGAACCAGTGCTTTTTTCCGAGGGTATGCAGGGGTACGCATACCCTAAACATTTTGTGAACCTTTGTACTTTTGTCCATTTACTGTATTTATTTTTCCTGATTTGAACTGAAAAATGCTGATTTTCTTGAGTCAAAATGAGAGTACCCTGAAACATTTTTTTAGAGGGGAAAAAGCACTGGGTAGAACTGATGATGCCATGCTCCAAATCCCCAGATGGCAGTGCTCAATAGTTTCATATACGGTAGATGTTAAATAGCTTGGGGGCAGAATGGAGCTTTGTGGAACCCAACAAAGCCAAGAAGCCAAGCAGCAATCTTGAAGTACTGTACTACTTTCTGGAAGCAACCCTGCATGTAGGAGTGGAACTACTGTAACAAGAGTTACCTCCAACTGGGGTGCAAAAGCTGGGCATGAAACCAGGCATTTTGCCTGTCGCAAGGATTTCTGCTTCCACAATGGACCCTGCCCTCTTTACCTGCTAAATCTGTTCTAGGGGTTCCCACAACTGCCTAGAGCAGATTTGGGAGTGGTGTGGTGGGAGGAGAGGAGGTAAAGTCCAGCTGCGTAAGTGGGAATTTCTGTGGCAGCTGAATACCGCTCTCTCTTTAGATTTAACACCCAAGCTCAAGTAGGTATCAGAGCTTTGCTGAGTGATCATAACTTGAGTGCTTGAATTTGTGAAACTGTTTGGAAAACCACAACCAAGTTATGCGCAATCTGTAGAGTCATCTGCTAGCCTTTCATGGGATTTTGTTCCTGGTTTTTGTAGAGGGACCTTCTGTCTCTAGCTCTTCTTGGCAGGAAATGTATTATACAGTGCAATGCAACATAAAGACATGTCCTTTGAAATGCTTTGGCTGGAAGGTGAAAATGAAGACTTTAAAAGGGTTGGGGTGGGGAGGAAAAAACATAATCATTGGCAGTTTAATGGCCCTATCCCATTTCAGAAGTTAAAAGAAGATTGATTAGGGTGGGGATGGGGATTATGTCCCCCCCCCCCCCCGGTGATATAGTAAATTGGTGGTTGAAATTATTTCTGATCCCCTACTCTGTCATCTGCCTCAGAAGAAGGGGAATGTTTATAATTGATTCTCCTCCTACCCCCTGCTTCTTCATGAAGGTAGATGAGATGCGGGTGAGAATTCCCAATAGGTCATCACAGCTTCCAGAGCTCCCATAAAACAACCAAGATGCTTGCGAAATTACCTATCTAAAAGCTTTCTTTGCTGGTAAAATATTCTAATTACTACAGCTTAGGTTTAGGAGCTCCCTGTTCTGAATTCCTAATAGCTGTAGGAACTGAGGATAACATTATTACAGTACTTCATTAATCCATCCTGCTGTGATGCAGGGCATGAAACAAGGCTTTAGTCGTGTCTTAGCATCCCCATCTAGCCCCAAAGATCGTAAAAAGATGTAGAGGAAGGTCAGAGCACATCTAATTTGAATGGTAATTTTGTATCTTCACCTTTTTATGATGGCGTTTGCAAGATCTAATCCAAAGGACCAAAGGTCTGGTTTCCTTAATGGGTTCTGTGCAATGCAATTCAATCGGAGTTTGCAGGATATAAGAACAGCAGCTGCTGCCGGTAGTATATACAAAATCAAGCAAGGTCTATGAAGCTGGAGATCCTCAGATTTTCCTGAGCTAAGCCAAGAATTAAAACTACTGCTCTATAAAACTGAAAATTTGGGATTTAGGATTTAGGAGAGGCAAATGGAAGTACTTCTTTACACAACACATAGTTAAACTATGGAATTCACAAAGTTACTTTATGCTGACTGCCCCCAAATTGGGCAGCTTTGAAAGAGGATTAATTTCATGGAAGATGAACCTATCAGTAGTTACTAGTCATGATGGTTACCTCCAGAATCAAGAGAGATACCACAGCAAGAGAAAACTATTGTACTTGTATCTTGCTTCTGGGCTTTCCAAAAGTTGGCCACTGTGGAAACAGAATGGTGCACTAGACAGGTCTTCAGTCTGTTAAGAAGTTATGTGAACTTAAGAAGTAGTAGGACTGCAATGACTGAATGAGCACATGGATTTCTGTCGTCAACAATGGAAGGAATAGACATCATCTCGATGTATTCTATATATTTTATTATGTACAAGCAACACAGCTATGCTAACTAGACCTCTAGAAAGCTTCATGCCTTACTACACTTCTGTTTGCATGGGGGATTTAGCTGAAAGGGTTTGTCCATAAAGACGCAAGGAGCCAATTGGGGCACAAAGCTATTGACCACAATGTTCATTCTGTTGTACTCTGTTTATTTGATTTTAATGCTAAGAGGCTGCCTTCATTCAATGGCACAGTTGCCCAATGTGCTCATTCCTCGCCCACCATTACAATTCTCAAGGAACGTGAGGCAGGTAGAGCACCTCACACTTAGCATGTACAAAGAGAACCAGAGGAAAATGTTTATTTGGGATGAATTACTCCTGGATTAAAAAAAAAACCAGTGTGCTTTAATGAATGTCTTCTTGGATGAATGAGTTCTGGACAGTGGGGAACCAACTCTACTGGGAAACTACTAGACCAGGCATCCCCAACCTTTGACCCTCCAGATGTTTTAGACTACAATTCCCATTATCCCTGACTACTGCTCCTGTTAGCTAGGGATGATGGGAGTTGTAGGCCAAAACATCTGGAGGGCCACAGGTTGGGGATGCCTGTACTAGACAATGTATTTCCTATAATATTTTTGGACACAATTATCTTCTTTCCCCAGCCTTCCTTTCCTTTTATTTGCCGCAAACCAACCTCACCATACCAGAAACAAATCTCTCCAAAAACTCTTCAGTAACTGCATATCTAGCCATACTTCTTTCCTTCCCCTCACCCCCAACAAGAACAAACGTACACCATTTCAACTTCTTCTTGTAAATCATCCCTTTCAAATGCTGCACACCAGCACACACCACTAAAAGGTTTCTCTGCTTTCTGCAACAATGGACCTTGAAAGGCTTCGAGATCAAAACCCTGCCCCTGCAGAAGAATCCCAAATATTTTAAAATGTACAATTCCTACTGCTCCTGCTTTTCATGAAACAGAACGGAACAGTAAAGCCTTTGTTAATGACAGGGCTCTTTCCTGGGGAATGCAAAACGCCATGCTTAGAATGGGGACTCTCTGGAGGAAAGAAATGTGCACTTCAGTCGCAAACTTCTTAAAAGACTTCTGAATAATAGGAAAGAAACAGCCTTTCCTTTTTCCTTTGATCTGACCTTCCAAGTGAATGGAAAACAACATTTATCTTTTGGTCCTCAGTATTGCAAAGGAATATGCAATGCTGCAAAGCCCAGCCTGCCCCATCTATTTTTTGCTCAGCCTTGAATAGGTGAAAGACCTCAGGATCAACTACTAAACCAAGGATGAGGAATCTTTTTCAGCCCAAGGACCCCATTCCCTTGGGCAACCTTTGAGGGGCCACATGGCAGTGGCAGATGAGGCCAGAGGGAAGAGTGGGCAGAACAACGAATGTAAAATTTGCACTTTGTACAGTAGGCTAGTTTCTACACAGACTCTCACAAAGCCCTTTCTCTTCTTTCTCCAGGCAGCGAGGAGTCATTAGGCAAAAATTATCAAGGAGGGAGCAAAGAAGAGCCAGTGAGGGTTGTGGTCTGGGGAAGAGGTGAAACATAAGGAGAATCCCAAAGGCCAGGAAAAAGAGGCCTGAAAGGCCACATTTGGTCTCTTGGTCTAAGGAGTTCCTGCTCTAAAGGGAGCTGTTAGGGACGGAGACATACAACAGCATCTTCCCGCTTGATGGAAACTTCTGGCATTTTAACACTCCATGGCCAGGCCCCTTCATGGGAAGGAGCTAAGAAGCATCTGGTTATGTTTCATTATTGATTACTTGCTATTATTAAGAGCCAAACAGATGCTGGGCCTTTCACAACGCTAAATTCCGTGTGGCTGCCATCAAGGAGCAGCTGCCGATAGCTGAGAGAAAACCACATTATTTGTTTTTTAAATGCTTGTTGCCAGTTTGGAAGTTTTCAAAGTTGTGAAGCAGGCTACAAGGTTACTGAAATCAATTATCCAGTCAAAATTGATAAGCACTGCCCACAGTGGACAAACAAGAAAGGACACATAGTTAATATGTATCGTTCCCTGGGCATATACATCTTCTTGTTGTTTCGTAATGAGATTTCTATTAAAGTTTTTCATAATACAATAAAATAGTGGCTAAAAAAATACAAATAAAATAAGCAGAATATGGAGTCCTCTCTTAAAAGGAATTTTTAGCCCTTACCTCCCACAGAAGAGAGTAGCTCCCCCCAGCTCTCTCCTGATATGTTTCCTTTCTCCTCCCAATCTCTCACCCTAGGACACCAGCATTTCCCTATCTCTCACCCAGGGTCCTTCATCAACCCTCTACCACCCCCATGAGTATACAGCAGAAAACAGCCTCAATCAAAGCATTTGAGGTTCCTCCCAAATCACCCATATCTTACAGAGTGATTAATAATAGACCAAAAGCAGTCTCAGGAGGCCTTGAGCTTGAGATGAACAGCTTAACCCTTGTCCCTCCGACCTCTAGCTCAAAATGGCCCCTACTCCCCCCTTCCTCTTGTTGCCGCTCATGAAATGCACCACTTACACACCTTTGTATAAAACCAGCCCTCAAACTGTGAAAAAACATTAAGAGACTAGATCAGTGATGTAAGGACTGCAAGAATGTAGAAAAGAAACAATGAATAAATTCAGACTTAAGGCTCAACTTCAAATAAATCCAAATATTTGAACATATGGAAGTGAGGAACAATGTCATCCAAGCAACATTAACTTTGCCGACTGCAGTGAACCTCGAAAGAAACCCAGATATTGGGAAAGCACATTATAAAATACTGCATAAGTGAAGAAAACAGTAGTGCCTCCTAGTTGTATCCGTGTGTTTTAAAATAAATCTAAAAATACTGTGAAGCACATACGTGACAAAATGAAGCAATCTTGATCCACTTTCCTCTGCATGACTTTTCAATTGCGCGCCGGGGGGGGGATGTTACTACACAGAAGGCTTTGGTGACACATCCAAAAACATCTCCAAGACTCTAATGCCTTGATAATGTGTTCTGACTCACATAAACTAACTGAATGGAATAGCTTTACCAGGTGCAAACTGTTAATGGATTATTTTGGAAACTCAAAGGGATTTTTGAGTGTGTGTTTTTAAAGCATCTGTGGCTAAAAAAGCTATTCATTATTCTCCAGCATAAAAGACATTCAAGGGATATGGAAGGAGCACAGCCCTCAGCATGCAGGTGCCATAGAAGCCTCTTTGCTTCTATTTTCCACCCTCCCCAGTTTCCAGATATGCCATTTCCTCTGAAGTATTTCCTCTGAAGGACTCATCTCTTTGGGGTTTAAACATATACTATACAACCTGGGGATGCATGTGTCTCAAACTGAAGAAGATGAAGAACCAAAAGCATTAAATGTAGAGGCCTCACAAGCCCTAACTGCAGCCCCAAACTCAAAGGATGAAGGCTTCTGAAGACCTGGCACTCCAGTAAATGGCCTGGGTACAAGCATGTCTACAGTTCCCATTCAGAAGGCATGAAATTGGTTTCACAAAGCAGAACTCCACAGGAGCCAAAACATTTGTAACCTACGTGGATGCAGCCAATCATGTAGTGATACACCCAACAGGCCCAGTCAACATGGTACTTACAACTGTTATGGTCCCAGCCCAGAATACGGGTATGCAGACATATTTCAACACCTTCACAAAGACACAGAACAACTGGTCCCACATCCTCCAGTTGTTGCATCTCCTGGAGATGCTGGGATTGAACATGGGGTGTTTTGAGTACAAAGTATATGTTCTGCCACTGACTTACAGCCCTTCCCCTAAAGGCGCGCTTGGCCTGACAAGCAACTCAGCAGCTCTTCTTTCCAGCTACAAATATTATCAATGGTGCAAGCGCGAAAAAGTTGGAAGTCCATCCATACAGTGCCCTTTTATCTAACATCACAAAAGGTCTACCAAGGACTATATTCCAAGAATAGATTTTGGATCTCTCATTAGTACGAACTTTCTTCACCTTCTGATAACCTATTGGGCATGATGTGAACAGCTGAACAATGTATGATGTTAGCATGGGCATACAATGAGTTACTGCATAGTGAAACGAGGAGTTTTGACAGGTGGCTGTTGCAGTGGCGTAGCGTGGGCTGTCAGCACCTGGGGCAAGGCAAGTAATTTGCGCCCCCTAACCCGTGGATTTGCGCCCCCTTACCCTAACCCCCAGATGTTGCGCCCGGTGCGGCCGGCACCCCCTGCACCCCCCACGCTACGCCACTGGGCTGTTGCCAGCTCCTGACAAACTAGGCCAGATACCTCAGCATCAGTTTCACTGAGATCCAATTCAAGATGATATTATTATTATTATTATTATTATTATTATTATTATTATTATTTACAGGAGTTGTCTCCATTAATAGACTGAACAAGGCCAGGGCCAAAAAATACATTTTGTGTAATTCTATTTTGAAATGAATCTTAAAAATACAGCCAATGAAAAGGAAGGACACACACAAACAACAATACAGAACTTCCAGTACAATAACATAAAAGCTGATTTACAGTCCTTCAGACCGTAATGGCCCAAATATAAGCCGCACCCAAATATAAGCCACAGCTTTAAAATTGATGGGGGGAAAGAAAAAAATACCCGAATATAAGCCACTCCCTTCCTCACTGCTCCTGGCTGCATACTTTGGGGGGGGGGCAGCATTGCATTGACGGCGGCCTTTCCCCTTCCTTGCTCTCTCCCTTCCCAACCTTGGGGGAGGGGATGGGGAATTACGTATGGGGCAGGCGCTGCTTCACCGTGCTCCTGGCGCTGTTTGCCCTGCGCTCCTGGCTGCGTACTGTAAGGTTGTAAATATAAGCCGCACTTTAACTTTTCATAGTCGGAATTTGGGGGGAAAGTGTGGCTTATATTCAGGCCAATATGGTATATCATAAAACTGGCCACATTACTTTCTTTACAAGAACAACATGGTGCAGAGGGTTTTCATGTTGCTGTTTTTCCTGGGCTGGAAATCACACCCCAAAGCTCCTATTTGTTCCCACAGGTGTTACACCTTTGGGGAGGGGGAGTGACTTCTGACAGGAAAACTGCAAGGAGAAGAGCCGAGCCCTATCCCAGCTATGCCATAGTCCCAATTCACCCCCATGGCTGAGTCTTTTCTAACCAAGTTAGTTTTAAAAAATACTTGTAGCATAATGTGGAGTTTGGCCCTCAACTTGGGAAACGAACTGTATAAAAAAGAACTTCTCAAATACCATGCGACTAAATACCGGTATATTAAGCTTTATAACTCAAACATGTACAAACCTTGATGTATGAACAATGGACAAAGAGAGAAATGCTTATATGCTTGGTCAAAACATGTTTGGTATTTGTTATAGATTAACTAGTATTTGCTATACATTGGTGTTTGTCATACATTAGCATACCTATTTGTCAATGCTTCATGTATCAAGGCAGGCAGCCAGCGGGGCAGGAGGTACACACTTCATCTTCCAGCAGCAGCATCACTGCAGCATACCAGAAGGAAGAGGGGCAAGTAAATGGGGAGGTCAGCACTGTGGACACACCAGGGGGCTCACCAGATTAGCTGCCAGTGTATTCGCACAATGCCAACCTCTCCACCACCCCTGCTGAAAAGGCACAGGAGGCCAGGTGTGTGCCATTCCCCCTCCCCTCCATTTGGTTCCACAAGAAGGTACTTGTTTTTATTTTTTTGTGGCTTTAAAATGTTATATATTCAGTTGTGCAACAGCTGAGAAGTTCCTTTTAAAAACATTTCATTTCCTAGCTGGTTCACAGTTTTCTTGGGGGCTGTGGCTGGGCTACATTAATCTCTCTGTGTGTTTTTTTGATTTTGGCCCTCAGTCACTGTCCATTTCTGGTCTCCATGAAGAGCTCTGGGGCTTCAAAAAATCTCTTTGTATGATTGACTGAATATCGTCAGAGTCTTGCAAATACCAGAGAATAAAAACAAAACCAAGCAAGTTTCAAGTCCTCGTGACTGAAGAGATGAATGGGCAATATATGCAGCAGCAAAACCCTACAATGCAGCCCTCACGCCTTGCTCTTCTTCTAGTGAGAGACAAAAGAGTAGCAGAGCCCAAACAAATGCTTCGCAAGGCATTTCTCCCTGTAGGTTCCTGATGGATCAGGAAACAGAATGTGTGTACCTTTCAAAGCATAATAGCCACCATTAAGTGTCATTAACATGGGTTGGGTGGGGGGGAGAAGAGATATATTCAACCCTGGATGCAGCTCAAGTGCACACTCCCAGATGGTCATTAGGGGGAATTATGAACTTAATTGCTCAAGCTGCATGGCTTCAGCATAAGGCTGCCTAATGAAATAATTGGGGTTTCTTGGGAAGACAAACATGGGGACATGGCAATCCATGTGCCTTCCTTAAACCTGCAGAAACAGATGAGAATTTTCCCAGAAAACAGTGGGATCTGTCAGGAAAAAATCAAGCACTGGGAGGGTGGAGAGAATGGAGCAAATGGAGCAAAGTGAAGCAGGGTCACTCTTCTTGTGTGAATTTAAAATGGGAGAGCACACTACAGATGTTGGCTCCAACCCACTTGTCCTCAATTGCCTGTTCTAATTAACAAGTCAAATGGAAGAACTTTGTTCTGCCTTTGGAAGGAAGCAAAATTTGGGTGTGTAGAAGAAAATCCTTAATAATATTGTCATTTGGGGCGGGGTGGGAGGAAGGAGAGAAACATCTAAAAGTTATATAAAGTTTTGTTTTGTTTTCTTGAAGACAAGATGGCTTCATAGCAAGTGGGGGCAGACAGGAAAGCAGGATCTTCTGGCAGATCTGAGTGTAGATTGGCAAAGGTCTCTGACTCTAAACTGTTTAACAATGGAAACAATGAAGTTGTTCTCCACCACCGCCTAAACTGCACTGCTGAAATGAAGAAAGCCAACCAGATGTGGACTTGTGTGTGACAGGATTATGAGCTCATTTCTGTACTAAAAAGAAAATTTTAGGCTCAAAATGTGTGAAGACAGACACCCTGTGCTGTGCTTTATCCTGACTCTTATAGGTAGATCTTGGGGTCTAGTAAAAACAAAGTAGGCCTGAAGAAGGCCCACTTCTTCTCTGGAGACAGATCCTTCTGTTTCTTCAAAGTTCCCTTCCCACCTCAGCTAAGCTACTCAGAAAGGCTTTTATGCAACTGAGGGCTACAATGCATTTTTAGGACAAGGATAGGTCTATTTCATGGGGGATAGATCCAAGCAAGGATAGTTCTATCAATGGTTATTAGCCGTGACAATTCTATGGAATCTCCAAGGTCCAGAAGCAATATGCCTCTGAACTGTAGTTACTGGAGAGCAATAACCAGGGAGATGCCCTGCTTGTGAGATTCCCAGAAGATGACTCTGACTGCTGGCTATGAAAAACAGGATGCTGGATTAGGTGGAACTTCGGTATGATCCAGCATGGCTTTTCGCATGTCCTTATGACAAAAAAATAAACATTTTCCTCCCACAGATGTCTCCATAATTCCCAGAATAGTTAGAATTATGGTATAGCAGGGGCAACGAGAATGAAGGGCAAATGCAACAAAAACAAACCTTCATATCTAAGCTGAAGAACCCAAGTGTGTCATACACCAAAACTTTGTTATTGTGTTTATATCTCATCTTTCTTCTGTCATGGAACCCAAGGCACTGTTCATGTGGTTCCCAGTTGGTTACCTGGTCAGGCACTGACCAGACCCAGAGCTCCCTAGTTTCAATCACCTCATGTGCCTTCATACTCTGGAACCACATTCCTAGAGAACCAATGTAACTAGAACACGTTCTCTGTATTTCACCATCCCTCCCACACACACAATCTCAAGTAAAGGTTACAATGTAAACAGCATTCCAATCAATCCTCATATTTGATTATCTCAACATTTTGGATGTAAGCAACTGCATTACACATTCATTTGGCACTCAGACAAAATAATGCAGATGGGTGGAGCCACATCAGCTGTCTTACCATTGCTTAGAATTAATTCACGGTCTCTGTTTCTAAACACCGAAGAGCATTTGACTTCATCCCTTTTGCCAACTCAAGCACGCACTGTTCTTTCAATGGCACTCACCATGGTCATGGGCAAATACAAAAAAGTTGATTCCCGTCAACATCTGGGCCAAGTCATCATAGCGACAGCAGTGTTCTCCAGCACCGTGAGCAACGAACACCAGGCCCCTAAATGGAGCATCAAAGTAGAATGTGTCAATTTAGAAACCAGGGAATATAAAAGCAAACAAGCTGTGTTTAAAAGAGCAAGATTTAAAAGCTTCAGTATTGTTATTTGCAAATGCTGTTTTGAAGCATTTAAAGCCCTGGGACCCAGATATTTACCAGACTGCCTTCTTCTATACCAGCCCATCCATTTACTGAGACCATAATCAGGGGCTCCCCTCCTGCCTCCTGATTTATTTATTCATTTATAAAAATATTAATAGTACCTATTACAATCCATCTCAAGACAGTTTACAAATTAAAATTATACATAATATAAATGCAACTGATAACATGGCATGTGATAATTGGAGAAATAGGATGGAATGGAACTAAGCTGATCGTTCTGTTATTACATTTCTGTTTGCTGGATGGAAAGATCCCCCTCAGCTCCCCCAACATGCTGTTCCAGGGGTTCTCCTGACCCACTCTGAGTCAATTTCTGGGTGTTTCTTGAGGATCACCTGGGGAAAGAGGGGGATGTCCTATTGCACAAGAAGTATTTGCATGGGCTTCTGCTGACAGGATTAATTAGCTGAATCCTGCCCATATCCTTTTAAGTGCAGCCCCTCAGGTTTATTGGCCCTCATCCAGCCAACTACTGAACATTGGTTCAGCACTTGCCCAGCCTTACCTGCCTCCAATGACAGAGAAACAGAGCTGAATGTACACTGAGTTCGGTACACTCCAAACCCTCTGATGGTCTGCCAAAACTGCTTTATTAAAAAGCATGAAGTGGCAGGTGGTAGGTAAGACAGAACCATGCTGCTTCTTTCTGAAACCAACCTCACAGGTAGGAATGGAATCACTCTGTTACCATGCCCATGTTAGCCACAGAACCAGTCAAGGATGATACTATAGACACTGTTATCAAAAAATTGCTAAGACAAGCAAAATACCATGGTTCACAGTATCAAAAGCCACTGAGAGGGCAGGGCGAATCAACAGGGTTGTGTTCCCCCATCTTTCTCCCAACGGAGTTAACCCACTGGTGCAACCAAAGCAGCTTTAGTGCCACACTCGGGCCTGAATCCAGATCAAAGTGGATCTAAGAAATCTGTTACATCCCAAAGTATTCAAAAGCACCACCCTCTTGGGTATCTTGCCCCCACAGGGGATATTAGTGTATTGCTAATGGTTGTTAAAATAAGGTTACAAGAAGTCCCCGTTTCCCAGGGACAGTCCCTGGATATCAGTCCCCATACAAAATCCATTGAAGTTGAAAAGCGTCCCCGGAGTCATTGAAAAAAATCTGGTAACCTTATGTTAAAATCTCTCTGAGTAGCCACACAACTGCTTCATGACTCATGAGAGCTTACTGATAACAAACTGAATTTTCTCTTTTCATTGGTCTTTACAATACAGTAGCACTCCATCCATTCGAAACATCTGGAAAAATGTAAACACTATAAAGGAGGCCTGCACAGTTTGTTACCCACCAAACTGAATGCAGACCACTAGACATATTTGGTGGCTCCTGAGTTTTTTGTTAGGCATGCCCGAGACTTTAAAAAACAACAACAGACCGTTGCTAAGCACCTCTCAGGCCACTGCTGGGCTGTGTTCACCATGATGGCTCAGGCCTACAGAACGGCCAAAGAAACACATCCATCTTTTGGACACTGCAAGACCCCACTAACCACAGTGCTTCTTTTGCAGTTATTTTCATCTCCAGATGCTACAATTCTGTTAGCAATAAACTCTGAAATCGACATGTTCCAAGAAGAAACCAGCACAGGCAGCATGAAAGGCTTCTCTTGCACATCTTTTTTTTAAAAAAAAAAACCCCTCATATAAGTAACAGAGCCAAAATAGCTCTCTGCACAGCCTGAAAACTGGCTCTGCATGAATGACCTGCAATTTCTATAAACTAGATTAAAACAACAAATGTGGCCAGGAGTCAGCAAATCCTAAAGACTGCAGTTTTAAGCATGCTGGCTTGGAAACAAATTCCATTGAATCCAATGGAGTAAATGGATTTATGACTGATATGCCAACAACATGCCTAAGTTTGAGCAAGTGAGTAGGACGGCGTTCTGCTGAACCTAGCAACATGACTAACATCACACAGGTGTTTTATGTAACACACCATGGCTGTAGGATTAGCAGCGGTTGTCAGAATTTCCAATAAGCAATGCAATTAAGTGGTGCTTGGCTTAATGTGAGAAAGGATCCCCACAATGGTATAATTGTGAGTTTTCTATCTCTCCCCATCACCACCACTAATAATACTCTACCTTGAGGATTTTCTGTAATACTAATGAGGTGAAAGAAGGGAGAGTCACCTTGTGGTGCAATTTTCAGGTTGCCAAATCACTGGAGGTGGGTAGGGAGCCGGCTGGGCTTGTTCTTGGCCCTCTTGCAACAGATCTGGCAAAATCAACAGGTATTCCCCCCCCCCCCCACAGAACTAAGAGAGATGGTTGGCAGCTCAACCCACTGCTACAGGCCAAGGAGAAGGGAGCAATAAAAAAAATTGGCTGTCTTAAAGCTTTGCCAAGTGCACTTATACTTGGCTTGTAACTTGCCACTTTCCTATGAGAATTAACATTTCACACAGGGAACCAGGCAGAAAAGTTCCTAAACGGAAAGAGAGCAGGTTTTAAAAATTCTATCAGGTTATCCAAAATATGAACACGGATCCTTAGTTAGGTGGTGAACTTAGACAAACCTAAGTGAGTTACATAAGAACAGCCTTGCTGGATCAGGCCTAAGGCCCACCTAGTCCAGCATCCTGTTCTCACAGTGGCCAAGCAGGTTCCTATGGAGAGTCTGAAAAAAGGATGTGGAGTGCAACAAAACTCTATGCACCTGCATCCCCAGCAACTGGCATTCAGCGACATGCTGCCTTTGACCATGGAGATAGAACATAGTAATTATGGCTTGCAGTCATTGATAGCTCTATCCTCCATGAATTTGTCGAATCCTCATTTAAAACCTTGGTGACCATCACTATCCCTTGTGGAAGCAAATTCCATAATTTAACTATCCACTGTGTGAAGAAGTAATTTATTTTGTTTGTCCTGAATATTCCAACATTCAGGGATTCTGAGTGGAAGAAAAGCTTTTCTCAATGCCCCTTTACTACACCACATATGATTTTATACACCTCTATCATGTCCCCTTCTTAGTTGCCTTTTCTCTAAACTAAAAAACGCCCAAATGCTGCAATACTTCCTCACAGGAGAGTTGCTGCCTCTCTCTTGATCAATTTGATTGCGCTTTTCTGAGCCTTTTCTTATTCTACAATATCCTTTCCGAGCAGAGGCAATCAGAACTATGCACAGTATTCTAAATGCAGTCACACCAGAGATTTGCATAACTGCATTATGATATTGGCAGATTTACTGGCAGTCCATTTCCTAATGATCCCTAGCATGGCATTCACCTTTTTCATCACTGTCGCCCACAGGATTCTGTAGGAAGAACTGGATTGTGTAAAAACTATATCATCATCATTATTTGAATTTATATACCACCCTATTTATCAGGGATAATTCAAATATTCTCCAGAAGAAATAATAAAGATGCTTAATTCACCTTAATTACTCTTCCTAAGACAAGAGTATGCATGCTGAAGTATTCCAATTGGAAGCGAAATTGCCACCATTTGCACTTTCATCTGAAGTCAGGTATGGAAACAACACAAGCAAATACAAAGCAGGATTTGCTATCATTTTTTTAGTCCATAAACGTTACGGAAATAGTTCTCCTTTCCCCCCTTCATTTCCCCCTCCCACACCAATAAAATTAATTACATAATTACTTATGCTAGTTTCGGCCACAGCAGACAGAGAGATGAACAGTATAGGTTTTAGCGAGAGCCGAACTGTAGCAGAACAGAAACAGCACTAATTGTGATGAATGCAGGATGGAATTCAGTGCCTCCTTTCATTTCAAAATGAGGGCTGGTTAACAACTACGTAGAGGCTGCTGCAAACACAGCTCCACACACAGCTGCTGTAATGTGTAGATGTAGAAGCTGTTTACAGCGTGGACTGGTCTCACCGCCCAAAGAATATCCACACCAATGCTGTACATTCCTGGCACAGGAAAATACTACAAAATACAGTGGTCAACCATTGTTGCAGCCAAAACTCTGGTTTCCAACAGTGGCTTGTCAAATTCCTCTGAGAAGCTTAAAAGTGGGACATGAAGGCAACAGTCCCTTTCCTCGCCACTCACCAAATGTTTGCCCCCAGTAACTGGTATACAAAGATATACTGCCTCTGTTTCTGGAGGTTTCATTTAAATTTCATAGCTAATAGCAACTATCCTCCAGCCACAGCATAGACTGATGCATAATAATAATTATTGCTTTCCTTTTGATCCCTTTATAACAATCCTTAATATATGTGCACAATCCATGCCCAGAACAGGGAAGTTAATGAGCTAGTCTGTTGGTGGGAGGGGGGCGTGCTAGGCCAGAGCGCTTATCATTAAGCTTATGAATATGTTAGGGTGTGTGAGGAAAAGTACAGAACCTCTTTTACTTGAAAGGTTTCAGCGCAATAACTAGACCAGTTCTAAAATAGCATTGCTGACATACGCAGAGTGAACACTTGAAATTTAAATCCCTACAGAAAAATGATGTTGGGGGTGTGTGGAAATCAGCTAATAAAAACTGGGGATTGATTCTGAAGCAAACTCACATTTTAACTTGCGAGAATGTGGGTTCTCTGCAGAAGCCAATCTGGACCCAATTCATACATTTATCTTTAAGGCAAGATTGTGAGCACAGAGATGCTCACTTCCTATTGGCTTCCTAGCCAATAAATGCATAGTTTGATCACACTGTCCCACTGAGTCATGTGAGCACCTTCTACATCAGCAAGGATGGAGGGGTGACACTGTTGTGGGAAGTATCTACACATTCTTTTGTTATGTGGAAACCAGCTACAGGGGAACAGTTCTGCAGTACCCACCAGATTACTATGTAAACATCTGAATTGGAGCTCAGGCTCAAATTACAAGCTATCCTAAACAATAGCCACAAACCTAAATTTCCCAGTAATGATTTGTTAAAGAAAATGGGTGATATGATGCTATTCAGCATTCCCGATTGCCCACATCAGAGAGCTGCTCAGCTCCAAATAGCTGGACTATGCATTTCAAACTCTGCTCACTGTGAAAGGCACCATACAATCGATAAAGCACTATCTGTCTACCTGGAGTGAGAGAGTGCAGAAGGACAGAGACATAAACATCTGAGATTCTGAAAAACTGGTAAAGGGATGTGGGGCAGGCTTCAAAATGACCATATTTTTTGCTCTATAAGACACACCAGACCATAAGACGCACCTAGTTTTGGGGGGACGAAAACAAGAAAAAAAATATTCTGAATCTCAGAAGCCAGAAAAAGCAAGAGGGATCGCTGCGCAGCGAAAGCTGTTCTGGCTTCTGGGATAGCTGCACAGCCTGCATTTCCCCTTACTTTTTAGGAGGGAAAAAGTGAGTCTTATAGAGCAAAAAATACGGTACTTCTGGCTGGAAAAAGTGGAATGCTTCCAGTTAAGACATGACATATTCAGGCAGCCATCCTGTACCCAGCTACAGCTTAAGCTAAATCTTATTGAATTAAGAGGTTCAATTGTCCATAGCAGAGTGCAAGGTTCAAAATATCTCTTGAGTATGGGACTACCCAAGATCATTTTTTCCCCTACCTCTACATTCGTATTTCTCCAAGTCTTGAGTTTTCCAGAGCTAACTTAAAGCAGTATGAACAGCTTAGGAAATTTGAACTAGTGGTATCTGGGGCCATAAAACAGTTTTAGCACTACATAAACTAGCAATGTATGTGGCCATAAATACTGAATGTTTCCCACAGTGGTATCACATACAGCTGAATCACAATCTTGAAGTCCTATGTGACATGAATCAAATTTCAAGTATTGATTTCTTTCCAAAGAGAAAGGCAGTTGTGCATTTTTAAACTGGATAGAGAATAAGCACGTCAGTGTATGAAAAACCTGTATTTCAGCACTGACTGCCCAGCTACATTCTGTGACTCTGCTGAGAAAGGGGGTATGACATGAGGAAATACTCTGCTGTTTTAGTGTCAGAGAAAAGCATAAACCTGGGGTCTTAAAAGCATGTTCCTTTCATATTTCACAGACATACATATACAGGGTGAGCCCTTTAAAAGAGGCCCCATGGATACAGAGCACACATGTTTCACAGGGCCTCTTTTAAAAGACTCACCCTGTATTGTGCATATACTGACATGTGAAAAGTAACATTAAAAAATGAACCCTGAAATATAACATACAACAATTCTGCTAAGTCAACGGTTAGAAGAACATGTGCTTTAAGGGCTGAGTCATGGTTTCATGTTGTTTTAAAGGGTGCAACGGATTTGGCAGTTATTCTTGCTTACGCTAGATGCTATGTTGGTCCACAGCTGACTTACAGTTAACTCCTCTGATCAACAATCCTTAAAAGCTGACAAATAAATTGGGTTATCCACAGTGGAGTAATATTTTTAAAGATACCTAAATTATGTAAAATGCTTTAAAATTTCTGTAAACTGCTTAGAGGCTTTGATGATTGAACAACATGGAAATCCTGTTAAATAAATATATATAGTGGTAACTTGGGTTTAAGAACAGCTTAGCTGATGAACAACTTGGATTAAGAACGCTGCCAACCTGGAAGTAGGTGTTTTGGTTTGTGAACTTTGCCTTGGAAGCAGAACATGTTCCACTTCCTGTTGAGTGTGTTCCATTTGTAAACTGAGTCCCCCTGCTGCTATGGAAAAGCACGCCTTGGTTTAAGAACGCTTTGGTTTAAGAACAGACTTCCGGAACGGATTAAGTTCGTAAAACAAGGCACCACAGTACATACATACAAGGTACCACATACATACATACATACATACATACATCCCAAAAGTAGATTTGTTAAGCTCTTTTGTAAGAAAAATAAATTTTGTCAAATTCAGTAGGACTTTATTTTTACGTAACTGTATTTAGGCTCAAACTGCTAGTGGTATCATTGGGTATGTACTGTATGTATCATTATTTACTTGAAATTATCTCAGATCTTCAGAACAGATTTCTTTTTAAGGGTTAACAATGGCTGCATGCATATCAGGCAGAAAAAGAGAGAGTTAAGTGTCCAAAAGAAAATGGATTTCCTGAGCTGGATGTCTTCTGACCTACTGCGAGGGGAGGCCCAAGGCATAACGGCAGAAGAGAAGACCACGTCTGAGGCAACCCTTCAGTCATGGCATCCCCTCCACCTTGAGATAAGGCAGAAATAATTGTTGCTGATTTTCGGTGCTGCCAAAAAACACCCCTTTTTGCCCACGTTTTTGGGCACAGCAGGGGGAACTGAGTAAACACTCCACGGCCTACCAGCGATGGTGAGCTCCAATCTTATAATTGTTTTGTTATTTTACAGTGTGTTAAGATGTAACACACCCTTGGATCAATGGAACTGATGAAGGGAGGAATGCAAATTGAACAAACAAACAGATGAATACTGTATTATCTTAAACTGGTTCTTGACATGGAGCACTGCACTGAGGTTACACAAACAATCCTGTAACCTTTTACCCTATGTTCATTATTCTAAGGGGGGAAACTAAGAGCACTAAGAGTATCCAGTAGATGGATAGAACTAAGCTAGACCAAGCAGCCAGTGAGATGGGAGAAGTCCCCAAATATGTGATAAAAAATCAGGGAACATTGGAATTCATTTCTGCACCCAAACTGAAAACAGAAAAGGAAATCAATCCTCATTTGTAGCATAGCTGGCAACTGCTGAACCAAAACATACATGCACACCTACAACAATGCCAAAATAACGACTCTCGCATAAGCCTCAAGCTGTTATTCATTTATAGGAGAGCTGTGCTTTATGGGGTTCTCTTTCATCGAAGGCAGAAAAATTATAGCACATTTAAAAAGGCACTGCGCAGAAGCCTCAACATCCTATGAACTCCTCTAATTTTAACCCTGCCTCTGCTGTATCCTACAGCTTCTTTACACTGGGGATGCAAATGGTGAAAATGATAGTAATTATGTAAGTAATAGAAATGATTATACTACCGCAGTTATATGCATATATATATCCCAGTAATTTAAAATGGGAAATATGTGCAAGGATGCGCACACAGCGTCATTTAAAATTTCAGGGGGGAAACACGCTTAGTTGTGAATTTTCTGCACGTGTACATCTTAAGGTAAAGGGACCCCTGACCATTAGGTCCAGCCGTGACCAACTCTGGGGTTGCGGCGCTCATCTCGCTTTATTGGCCGAGGGAGCCGGCGTACAGTTCATAGGCGCCGACTCCATGGGGCCTGAGCCCCCTCAAAAATTCGTTTGGGGGGGCTCAGCCCCCCCAATAATTTAGGAAAATTATTACCGTATTTTCCCCTCAAAAAGAGGAAGCGGCTGCTTTCCTGCATTCTGCCTCAGGGTCTTACTGCCCACCCTCCTCTGTTTCCTTGCTGTGTTTGCTCAAACGGAACAAAGAGCAGGGAAAGCCCCTCCCCTCCAGGCAAGCAGAGTGTCATCTCTGTGCTCCAGGAGGAGGGAGGGAGGGAGGGAGGGAGGAAGAGGAGAGAGAGAGAGAGAGAGAGAGAGAGAGAGAGAGAGAGAGAGAGAGAGAGAGAGAGAGCACTCTTTGCATTGGGTCACCCCAAATTCACCATCAGAGCACATAGCATGTCCATGGCTACAGCCTGCCCCCCAAAAATCACACACCCACTGTTGCCTGGGGCTGCAATGGTGCAAAAACGTGGTTACAAAGCATGGATCCACAGGGATTCTCAGGATTTTTGCATTGGGTCACCCCAAATTCACCATCAGATCACATAGCATGTCCATGGCTACAGCCTGCCCCCCAAAAATCACACACCCACTGTTGCCTGGGGCTGCAATGGTGCAAAAACGTGGTTACAAAACATGGATCCACAGGGATTCTCAGGATTTTTGCATTGGGTCACCCCAAATTCACCATCAGATCACATGTCTGTGGCCACAGCATGAAGCACAAAAATGATACATCATTAATATTCACCGCCCATGGCGGGCCCTCACAGGTTCACTTAAGGTCGGGGCAGCCCGGGGCTCGCCCCTTTCGTTCCCCCAGCAGCAGCGGTTTGGAGATCTTGGGCCCCCCCAATATTTTTTATAAGTCGGTATGGGCCCCCCCAATATTTTTTATAAGTCGGCGCCCCTGGTACAGTTTCTGGGTCATGTGGCCAGCATGACTAAGCCGCTTCTGGCAAACCAGAGCAGCACACGGAAATGCTGTTTACCTTCCCGCCGGAGCGGTACCTATTTATCTACTTGCACTTTGACGTGCTTTCGAACTGCTAGGTTGGCAGGAGCTGGGACCGAGCAACGGAAGCTCACCCCGTCGCGGGGATTCGAACCGCCGACCTGCTGCTAGGCAAGTCCTAGGCTCAGTGGTTTAACCCACAGGGCTACCCGCGTCCCTCGTGTACATCTTACTGACATAAATTAAAAGTAGATGCTCACAGCCTAACCCTACATGAGAGGGGGTTGGACTATATGACCCACGTGGTTCCTTCCAACGCTACAATTCTATGATTCTATGGCAGGTACTGTGGATGGGGAACCTCCAGATATTGTTGGACTCCAATTCTCACAAGCCACAGTCGGCAGAGCGGTCAGAGATGATGGGACAGTAGTCCAACGACATCTGTAGAGCACCAGGTCCCCTGCTCCTGCTATATGGACTGTAGCCGTTATACTTATGCCATGCCTATCGTACAGCAGCGAACCTTTGGCCCTCCAGATGTTGCTGAACTACAGCCTCCATCATCCCTGGTGAGTGGCCATGCTTGCTGGGGCTGATGGGAGTTGTAGTTCTGCAACATGTGGAGGGCCAAGGGGTCCCCACACCCATCATACAGTGTAGATGTGGAAAACTACCTTATACCTGGTCAGAGCATTGGTCTAAATAGTTCAGTTCTGTGAGCTGCTCTTCAGCAGTCCAGCTTGGAGATGCAAGGGACTGATCCCAGAAAACTTTGCACGCAAAGCCTGAACTCCACCACTGAGCTACTGCCCTTCCCAAAACCTTCCTACTGCATGGCCTTTGTCCATGCATGTACAGCTCTCCATCTGCAATCGTGGTATAATTTCTGTTCATTTTTACTAGTCCCACCAAGGCTAAAGAACGATGTGATGCCACAGGGATTGGCTTACAGCCAGGATGCACTAGATGCGTCCTCAGTCTGATCTAAGACTGTTGTTCTTAGGCTTTCTAGGGTCTCCCTTAAACACAAGGAAGGACAACAGAGAAGGAAGTGTGTGCAGGAAATGGCAGAAGCTGAAGTGGGAGAATAATAATTAATAATAATAATAATAATAATAATAATAATAATAATAATAAGGTACAGCAAAATGTTGGGAAGGGGATTTTACTTGTACCTGACTAGGCTCACTAGTTGAGTATTCTGCAGCCACATGCTCTGGAAGAAGCCTGTGGCATACTGTGGATTGAACACGCTGATCTGAGAAGGGATGGTTCAGCTTGGTTTCAGGGTGTTGAACTAGATAAATTTTTTTTTGTCTCTCTTGTTTCTAATATTGTTTTATTACTCTCCAATAGGTATGAGAATTCTATCTGGGTTAATAACAGCAGCAAAAATCAAGACTCTTATGTGCTGTTCTTCTCTGCCCCCAGATGTACAGATAATTATTTACAGTTGGGTAACTGATTGATTAATCAGGTGAAGCTGCCCAACTCATCAGCTAAAACCCTTTTAATCTACTCAGATTTCATTCTAATATCCCAGGCTATATGCTGTCGCCATGGCATATTATGAAGGTCAGGGCTAGGTTATATTCTTAAAATCTCAGTTGCTGTCTTTTTCTCAAGTAGAATTCTGCATCTTGTGATTGGAGGAATATGACTGAAAATCAGAGCTCCCACAATGGACAGAGCTTCATCCACATCAATGGGATTTCAGGGCTGGGATATTAATCACACTGCTGAAGCGCAGAACACCACACTGTTATATACACTTACTTGAGAGTAAGTTCTACAAACTATAGTGGAGCCTGCTTCAGAGTAGATATGAAAAGGACTGGGTCACACAGCTCCACTTTAATGGGTCACACAGCTCACATTTAGGCATTGAATTGGCGCCACTGTGTATAACTCTATTTTTCACATTTGAGGGCAACATTTTCATAATGAAGTCATAAAACAGACTGAGATTGAATCCTGACAAGACAGAAGTACTGTTTTGGGGGGATGGGGTGGGCAGATGTGGGGGACTCCCTGGTTCTGAACAGGGTAACTGTGCCCCTGAAGGATCATGTGTGCAGCCTCCGAGTCATTTGAGACTCGCAGCTGTCCATGGAGGCGCAGGTCAGTTCTGTGTCCAGGGCAGCTGTCTACCAGCTCCATCTGGCACGCAGGTTGAGACCCTACCTGTCTGCAGACTGTCTCGCCAGAGTGGTTTATGCTCTGGTTATCTCCCACTTGGACTACTGCAATGTGCTTTATGTGGGGCTACCATTGAAGGTGACCCAGAAACTACAACTAATCCAGAATGCAGCAGCTAGCCTGGTGACTGGGAGTGGACACCAGGACCATATAACACCGGTCCTAAAGGATCTTCATTGGCTCTCAGTGCGTTTCCGAGCACAATTCAAAGTGTTAGTGCTGACATTTAAATCCCTAAATGGCCTCGGTCCAGTATACTTAAAGGAGCGTCTCCACCCCCATTGTCCAGCCCTGACACTGAGGTCCAGCGCCGAGGGCCTTCTGGTGGTTCCCTCAATGTGAGAAGTGAGGTTACAGGGAACCAGGCAGAGGGCCTTCTCGGTAGAAACACTCTCCCTGTGGAACGCCCTCCCTTCAGATGTCAAGGAAATGAAAAACTATCCGAATTTTAGAAGACATCTGAAGGCAGCCAGTTTTTAAGGACTGATGTATGGGCCACATGATCGCCTGCAATGATTTTGAAAAGTTTTTTGCAGATAAAGCCGCTCAGATTCGGGAAGAGGTAGACTTCACCATGGGAGCAGGACCGGGGCGGGAGAGTGCTAGAGTCCTGTCTAGTCAAGTTGCGTGGGATAAATTCCAATCTGTTACCTCCCTGGATGTGGACAGGCTGCTTGGACAAGTGAAACCAACCATCTGTCTCCTTGATCCTTGCCCATCCTGGCTTATAAAAGCTAGGCGGGAAGGGCTGGGCGATGGGCTTCGTGGGGTGGTGAATGCTTCTCTCTGTGAGGAAACCTTCCCAGATCCACTGAAAGAGGCGGTTATCAAACCGCTTCTTAAAAAACCATCTTAAGATGCTGCCAATATGGCCAACTATCGCCCAGTCTTGAATCTTCCATTCTTGGGCAAGGTGATTGAGCGAGTGGTTGCTGAACAACTCCAGGCACGCCTGGAAGAAGCGGACCATTTGGATCCCTTCCAGTCGGGATTCAGGCCTCATCATGGGACTGAAACTGCCTTGGTCGCACTGGTCGATGATCTCCGGCGGGCTAGGGACAAAGGTGAGAGCTGTTTCCTAATTCTGCTAGATCTCTCAGTGGCTTTTGACACCATCGACCATAACATCCTTCTGGACCGTCTAGAGGGGCTGGGAGCTGGGGGCACTGTTATACAGTGGTTCCGCTCCTTCCTCCTGGGCCGTGTTCAGAAAGTGGGGGGGGGTGAGCGTTCAGACCCCTGGGCTCTCACTTGTGGGGTGCCTCAGGGTTCTGTCCTCTCCCCCATGCTTTTCAACATCTAAAGGCAGCCGCTGGGAGAAATCATCAGGGGGTTTGGGCTGGGTGTTCATCAGTATGCGGATGATACCCAGCTCTACCTCTCTTTCAAATCAGAACCAGTGAAGGTCCTGTGTGAGTGTCTGGAGGCAGTTGGAGGATGGATGGCAGCTAACAGACTGAGGTTGAATCCTGACAAGACAGAAGTACTGTTTTGGGGGGACAGGAGGTGGGTGGGTGTGGAGGACTCCCTGGTCCTGAATGGAGTAACTGTGCCCCTGAAGGACCAGGTGCGCAGCCTGGGAGTCATTTTGGACTCCCAGCTGTCAATGGAGGCACAGGTTAATTCTGTGTCCAGGGCACCTGTTTATCAGCTCCACCTGTTACGCAGGCTGAGACCCTACGTGCCCACAGACTGTCTCGCCAGAGTGCATGGCCCTACTAAATTTGATGCTGACCTGTCATCTATTGTTTATAAATGGACAGCATGAAGCAGAATTCTTAATTTGAAGTTTAACTATTCCATATGTACCACTAGGTCAGTGAGATACTGATCTCTCTAAAGTTTAATTACTTACTGCTTCCCCAATACCTTTTTCTCCCTCTGGCCTGGCACAACAAAGAAACTATGTCTCTGCGCATGTTTGACAGACAAGTCTAAAACCTTGCACTGAATAACAACGGAGGAAACGTTATTAAAATATTCCCTTGCAGCCCACAAACTGGCTAAAAGCACTGACAGACCAGAAAATTACATTTGCTCTCCATTTTCAGAAAGGACCATATTTTGCACCCTTGGAGCCTCCAAACCCGGGGGGGGGGGGAGAGACTTAAGATATATATAGTACTCACCTCTGTATTTCGCTAGATCAGGGACTTTCTTTAAAAGAGGTTACTAATCATTCTTATCTTAAACCATGCAATTTGTTTTCATCTGGCACCTTCTCCTTATCTGGCCGTCACCATCTATACGCATTAACAGAGTGCAAAATCTTTCTACAAATGGATTTACTACAAGTATTAGGACAAACCCAAAGCAAGAGTGAGCTCTTGGCCTGTACTTAAAATGTGGTACATTTCCTTCCATTACTTGATCAGTATCATCATGCAGTAATTTCCAGCTGAAAAGTGTAAGTAACATTTGGAGTCACTTGGCAGAAAATCTTCCTAGAAGAAAATTTACTGAAGTTCAGCAATTTTTGTATGTGAGCTGCTCGTTTTCCCCTTGCTGGGAAATCAGTGGCTAGCTTGTATCTTTTATTTGGGATTTGGCGCTTTAAAAAAGGAAAAGATATGTGCATCTGAAAATCTACACTATATATAGTCACCTCCATCTTCCCTGTTCAACCCCTGTAACACTGTGCCCACAAAGGATTGCTGCTTTCCTTATTAGTAAAGAGACAAGCTGAGAACTACAAATACTCACAGTGGGTGGGTACAGAAAAGGCAGGAGAAAGTCGGACCTATTCCCAGCCCTTTGTCCCTCCACTTGTATGAGGTCCCTTTGCCAGCGTTCTCCATGGGGACACAAATCTAAGGGCCACACTACGCATGATGTTCAGCAAGCCTTTAGTTCTATTTTATTGTAACGAATACCTAGCATATAGGGTGGGGAGGACCAAGCTTTACACCAGTTTCATTGCTGCTTAATTTTAAAATGTTTTATTTCTTGCTAGCCACTATGACAGCTTTGTTACAGGGCAACCTTTAAGTACTGCAAGCAAATAATAAATGAATAAAGCAAATAAGCTGGCACCAGGTCAAAATTTCCACCAGATGCTTGTTTGGCATTCTTGCAAAGTGGAAGGTAGAGCTAAAAAGGGCTGTATCTTTTTTTTGTTTCTAACCAGTTTTCCATTAGGAACCTAGGAAGCTGCCTGGTACTGAGTCAGCCATTGGTCCAGCCAGTACTGTCTACATGGAATGGCAGCAGCTTGCATAAGCAGCTTTGTTGTTGTTTATTATTGTGAACTCCTCTGTGATCCTCAGACAAAGGGTGGTATAGAAATTTGACTATTACTACTACTACTACCACTACTACTATTATTATTATGTTGGGGTGGTGGTTGGTTAGCATTAGAAAAGAAGGAGGAAGCAGAAGATTCTAGTCTAGTATCACTTTTCTTTCCTTTCCTTATAACAACAACAAAATTGCCACTGCTTCAGTCAGCAACTCATCAGCATTATTTTCTTCCTTACAAGGGCCCAATGTGAATGATGCCCTATCATTACATAATACCATCTGCAGGGGAATTTTGGGGGGGAGGTGGGGAAGGTAATTTAAAAAATGAAACTGCTACCATCTGATCATGGTTCTAGACAAAACAATTATAATATGACTGACTGTTTGGTCATGGGGTGATTTCTGTGATCATGAAGACAACCCCTGCAGAAGCATCCGTAAGTGGAAACTGCCTGCAAGGATTCCCCCACCTCCCAGTGTCTGTCATGCTAGAGACCTGTGTTCCAAGACATCTTCATGGTGTCATTAACCATGATTCATGGACCAGCTTGTTTGCCTTCTTTCATGGGTTTTCCCACTGCAAAACAAAGACAGATTTGTTTTTATGGAGCATTCTTGTGGCAACTGGAAAAAAATTATCGCACTAATGAGGCCTGTTTGAGCATCAACAGCGAGATGAGAAGCAGGACTTCTGTATCTTTTTTAAAAAATATCTTCTTATTTTGAAGCTGGGTTTTTTCCATCGTTGAGGCGAGAGTCCCACTGAAAATTAACAAGGCAGTCACCATGGTGCAGAGGAATGCAGTAACACTAAGAGGAACTGAATAGATAAGATGACTCCCTGGGAAAGAAGAAAGACTGAAAGCTACTCATGACATTGAGATATAGATGGGATGGGGTGTTGATTTGCCAGTGCTAAGTCTCCCCCTGCCTGCAATTATGTACTACTCCCAAAACACCTAACTACCTCTCTACAACATCTTCAGCATGCCTATCACAACAATTTACATAGTATACTATTTCAGATTAAACACATTAGGAAGAAATCTAGCTGGACTGAATAATAAATAACAGCATTCGTAAACACCCTGGTCTTTCCAGATGCTAAAAACCTTTTGTATCCCCCTACTTTCAAGGCTTCACTAACACTGGCATTGATCCAACACAAGCATCATTATCTCATCTTCAATTAATAGATGGTAGGAGACAAGGGACACTCAGATAGCAACCCTATCTACACTTAATAGGGAGCAAGTCCCATTGAACTCATTGGGACGTGTTGGGCCAGGAGCCAATACTACTCTCCTAAATGCTGCCACCACCCCTGGCTTTAGGTCTGAAGGAAAGATAGTTATCTTTACAAGAGATTTGTAGGTGAACCAGAAATTGCTCCTTTACCCACAGAGACGTCAGGCAGGCAGTAGTTTATTCAAAGATTGTATGTTTAAAAAGACCCCTTTCTCTAATAACATAAGCAAGTTACATAAGAAAAGGGTAGGCTCTCTTGATGGACAATTCACCAGGTGAGTTCAGGCATTGCCCTAAGTGCAATGCACGGCCTTCAAAGTATCAATAGCACACTCCTTCTTCTCCGAATACGGAATGATTATGTTGTTATTACCCTTAATTTATATACTGCTTTTTAACTCCCCCAAAGAGTTTAAACACACATGCAAACGCAAACAAATGATTCTATGAAACACACACACACACACACACACGTACAATAAAATGCTGCATATCAATTTGATCTTTTATTGTGTTTTTAATATTTTGTTGGGAGCCACCCAGAGTGGCTGGGGCAACCTAGTCAGATGTGTGGCATATAAATAATGAAATTATTATTCTTATTACTCAGCAAGCAAAACAGTGTAAGACAGCAACGTCACAACACAGGAGGATTAAACAGTGGTCTCCCTAAACCTACATAACTAACACTTAGGGGCTAGAAACCTGAATAGGCAATAATAAAATAGTAAAAGAAGACTAACCCACTTAGAAGAATTAAGGGTTCAGGGTGAACAAGTAAACAATGGAAATAATGGCAAAAAAGGAATGCTTTCAAATATCAATAGCTGTCAAGTACAATCCTTCAAAAGCTTAAGACAAAAAAAGATATTGGCCTTTGCTTCTTTAGAATGACCAAATGAGCCCTTACACAATGATTCTCCCCAATGCCTGCTGGTTGGTTTCCATGTTTGACAGAAGAAATTGAAAGTTGCTCAGTTGCTCTACTACTACACCTGAAGCTAAGAGCCAAAGGCCCAGAGCAGGCCTCTACCTTAAATGGTGTGTGCCTGTGTTCAAAGGGAAAACCATTTCCAAAGACATTTTAAAAAACCAAAAAATGGTACTGTATATGATTCGCTTTAGGACATTAAACATGAAAAGTGGCTGGCCCATATTCTCAAAAAAAGTAAGCATAATTTTTAACTCAGGAGACTCAGATGGTTTATGCAGTCATAACCAGTCACCAAAAAATGTAGCTATTTATGAAGTGCTTAACTGATTTGACTGATTTTCTGGAAGACCAGAAAACCAAATGCAACAAGATGAACGAGGGAGGGGAGAAGAGGGTATTTTATTGTAATGTGAGGTGTATATTCTCTACATGTGGCAAGCAGGGGTTCTCTAGCCTTTATTGGAAAGGCTTGGCTTAACTAATATTGAAAACCTATAGTAGGGGAATGTGCTTTTTCTCCCCTCAACCCAGCCGCCCCTAGGAAGAGTTTACAATTTTCCTGCATTAATGATTACCTGAACTTCCAAACATTGCTGAACTACCTCAAACTTGTTCTTTCACTGTGTAGCTATAGCTTCAATTATATTGGGTAATTGTACCTACTTTCCTGCGAGCGATTTGTGTGCTGCTTTAATTAAAACAAACAGTGTTTGTTTCATTATTGTTCTCTCATTACTAGAAATGAAACAACAAGACTAAACTAACCCAACCCAGATTACACATCAAACAGACTGCAACATAACATTTCAAATGGATTTTGACATATTTTCCCACAGATCAAGTTCAACAAGTTGAACAGCTTCTGCAATTGGAAAGACACATCTGCATCGCCCTGTTGAGATACCTGAGCAGTCAAAGCAAAAAACCACCCCACATCCTAAGGGAAAACTTCTAGTCTACCTTAGAGCCTCCAGCCTGGTGATCACCACCTTCAAAGCAAAACTGAATTTTTCACTGTGATTGTTGGCTTCTGGGTTTGTATACTGAATATAGTGGGAGATGGGGAGATACAGGTAAGTCAGCATTTCACTCAAGACAGGCCACAGGCATGTGGACCAACTGGATGAAACACAATTCCACACAGATTCAGACATTATTCACTTGCACCAGAGTATCACTTCCCTTCCTCTCCTTTCTTCCCTTTACTCCAGAGGTTTGGGGAACCCCCAGAAGCAGATTTGAGGAAGGCAAGAGGGGAAAGAGGGAGAGCGTGCAAAATCCTTGCACCAATGGAACACTTGCCGTAACACTACATGGAATTCTATCCTAAACTTCATGCGACTTAATGTTTCTATGCATGTGTGTCAAGTTGGGGAAGTTTACATGTGGTGGCTTTCTCTTTTTATATTCACAAGGGGATATGTATGTGTGAAGCAATTGCCGCTTTAAAGATTCAAAAGTTGCTATGTCACAGAAAAATGCCTGAAACCTACCTAGCAAGTTCTAGAGTTTTTTCTTATGAACACTTAGTCCAATGCTATACTCAATAGGATCAAGGTAAAACAAAACAAAAAAGAGTCACAAAATATAACTGTCTTCCTTCTGGGTTTGAAGCCCCATCAGATTAACAGAATGGTAAAACTGACCCAAGGCTCCTCAGTATTATTATAGTTTATCATTAATAATTAGACAAAAGCCGTAGTGCTTCTAAAGAAGCAGCAGGGAATTAAATGATGCTTTGGAAAGTGTCCAGGAATGTGTTTTCTCCAAGTATCCTAGTATTTCAAGATTGTCCCATGAAAGTCGGATGCGGCTGATAAATTATTATTCAGCAACCTACAATTTCCCCCTCTCTCACACATAACTCACAATACATCAGAGGCTAAAAATAAACGGCTCCACACACTTAAGAGCCACTTGTAAGTGAGCAGCCCTGATCCTGTTTACTTTGTTGTCACAAAACTAGGGCAATCTTGCTCTCAATTAACCACTTGGTGTGTGCAGACACCAAGCTACCAGGAGGAACGAAATGCCAAGTTCTAACTTTCACTGCTTTGCCATCCTTTCATTTCTTGATCAAAGACTCATGTGAGCACCACTAATTTGCTAAGAAATTAAACATGAAAGGGGAACGCAATTCTGCAACTCACTGAAGAACACTGTGGGCAGTTAATGATTAATTAGCATTATAATACGTGACAGGCTGGTTTCACAGAAGCAGCTTGTTTTGATTCTGAATTTGTTCAGTAGAGGAAATCTTTAAGGATGATGCCAGAACTCCTGTGGCAAGCAGTGCCGGTAAGTTACCCTCAGGTTTGGCAGAGCTGCCACACGGATCATGTAGTTAAAGTCTGGCCAAGGTAGATGCTTTACAGACAACTCCAAATCTTTTAAGGTTTGTCCACTGACCCTGGGAGGACTCACGATAGACCCTCTAAAATGAACACATCCTTGACTTACAAGTTGCAAAAACAAAAACAAAACAAACCCAGGTGCAAGCTGCTGAAACAATTCATTTGAAATGATACAGAAGTACCATTTCTGAGGATGGCTTCTGCATGCTGCATGCAACAAAGCACAAGGATTCTACAGGTTTTGTTTCTAGGTGAAAGGTTGAATGCTTAAGGTAGGCCTTGAATTGATGACAAAATTACACTAATGAATGATATGGGACACAATGCGCTAAAGACAGCAGCTTATAAGAAGAATCAGGAGAGTCCTTTTTATTCAAAGAACTGCTTTAGTATCCCCAAACTTCAGCAGTTCACAAGTTTTATATGCTAAATAACTGAAGGCAGGAGGAACATAAAACATCCACAGTCAGATCAATAGTCCACTGAGCCTTGTAACCTCTCTCTTAGGCTCACAGGAAAACACTAGCTAATGATCTTCCTAGCTTCAAAAGCTAATGGGAAAGATCACCTAGATCAATTACTTTGTGCTTGCCCCATTGCTGCTCTTCCCATTTTCTAGAAGTGCTGCTGGAGACAAGTTCATAGTCTAGAATGGATCATTGCTCTCACACAATAATGGAAGTTTTATGTTCCTGTCTTCAGCCAGGTGTCGCATCATGCAAAGCTTAACTACTGTATTTGGATAGCGACAGAATCCACTGAGACAGGAAAGCTGAATTCCCTACTGTTCCTTGGGTAACCATTTTCCAAATATGATTTCTTGCCTTGCAATGTATAAATAAACAGAGCTTATCCTGTTTGCCTGCAGAAAAGACAAAGAGCAGAACAATAGTCTCACTCTTCTATATGTAACTCTCCTCTATTGCCAGAGCTGGCATTTATATTCAACATGCCAGCTTCAGTAGAGAAAAGGGACAGAAATAACAAAAAATGAGGAAAATCCACATAAGTCCTTCTACAGTGCAATATTCATGCTTCCTGAAGAACCATATCCAAGTAGTCATTATTCTGCAGGGGATTATGAAAAGGGGATTATCTAAATGACTGATTATTTGGTAATTTTGACTGTTATTTGAACCTATCTTCAGAGCTCTTGAGTTCCACTAGAACCCTATGGCCAAGCTAAAGAGTCATCTCAGTACACAGCTACCATTAGAAAAAGTAAATAATAGTGCAACATGTGGGCACCCTTGCCATTGAACTGAGATGTATAACCGTTTTAACTTGGCTCTGAAGTTTTTACTTACTTGCCCTAAAATAATGGTAAGGACTGTGCAACCTGAACCTTCACACAGCTCTGAAACGCAACAGTGTTTGATTAACATATTTATTTACATGTTGATTTTTCTCACGGCATTTGGTTTCACTGGGTTAAGAAACAGAACTGTCCCAAACTTCCAAGCCTTACTCATGTGAGTTGCTTTTAAGGCCTATTCTAATGAGTAGGAGGATGAATGATTAATAGACAGCTCCTCTCTTACCGCAACAGCATGCCATGCCTTACTCAAGATGGGCTTACCAATAGTTATATTAGTGCAATATTTCAACATGCAACATTACTCCATCACAAATACTGAAGGATCAAGGGTGTTACAGCCTTTGAAGTGAAGTTGCTTGGGGCAAGGATCTGTTTGGCAAAGAACACATTCTTTGTGCTACTCTCTGTACAGCAGAACAAACAGGAGTGAAGCTGAATGAAAGGTGTCTTGTTTATTTACACACAAGAAATGTTCCCCTTTGCAGTGCTCACCTTGGTGGGGTGGATGGCTTCCAGTATCTGCAGAAAAGGTACTGCCCATCAGCGTTGACCAGATGAGGAAGGTCCCGATATGGGACATTCTGGGGAGTCTTCCGTGGGGAACTTTCCTCTGGCATTCTAGAAGAGTGACCTACAAGGTGTGGAAAGAGGAAACACACACTTTTAAGCATAACTGCCGGAAACAGTCTGCATGCAAAGGAATCCGTGAACACCATACAAGGAAGAGAGTAATCCACAGATCAACTTGCACTATCCAAGTAAACCTCTTCCACTTTCCAAAGATGCACAAACCTAGGCTGGATTTCTTCTGCTCCATGCAACTGCTCTGCAGATTGAAGGCTCACATTTTCTTTTTGCAGGAAGAAAATGCTCAAAGGGTAGAAAGGAGAAAGAGCACCCAACCACATTGCCTCATTATGGCTTGTAGTCCCCACCACTCCTCATCTCCCATCTGTGTTTATTTTCCATCAGTTTAGGGAAGCGGATCTTACACACACAAAAAAGATTTTAGCTGCAATCAAGTACAAATTGTGAAGCTCCTGTATGGATACAAGAAGCCAGCTGCATAAAAGATTCATCATCTCTCTTTTTTAAAAAACAACAACACACATATCTCCAAAGAACGGCACAAGAGACACTGTAATGAGGTGACTGACACTGCCTTGTTGCTATGATCCTTTCTGACATGTGAGGGAAGGGAGGGTAAAAGAAAACCCCATACAGAACGTCGTAACAAACCTGATTTCATCCTGTGCACGGTTTGCCGGCATTGCAAGTCAAATGCAATCAAGGAGAGCGCTTTGCACGTCGCCGAGGAGCCGCAGGAACACCCCGCCTAACACCCAGCACCCCGCTAGTGGCTAGATCAATTCTTCACCGTTGCAAACGGCAGCTAACTGAGCCGCTACCAGCAGCAATGCTCACTTCCCACCCCTCCTTTGCAAGCTCCTGTGCTCTACAGGGGCTGGGCTGCCTGCGATCGGTTCTCGCTCTAGCTCTTCCCCCTCCCGCGCTCCTCTTTGCAAGCGCTCTCGCGCGCGCTCTCTCTCGCAGGAGGAAACTGGTCTTAATCAATTTACCACTTCTTGCTAATTTCAACACTCCCCCACCCCGCGCCGTTCTTCTTAAGCAAATCGCGCGTGTGGGCTGGTGGGAGGAAGAAGGTGGGTGATAAAGTGTAGCCGTGGTGGGGGGGGGGGGGAGGAAGCAAGCAAGCAAGCAAGCAACAGTCCGCTTCCCAGAAGCTGCTCTCTCGCACACGCGCTCGTACACAAACATCAAAGGCACCTTGAACATTCAGCCATGGACCGGTTAAACTGAAACTTCCCAGGCGGGGCCGGCTGCAGGTTGCTTTCAAACTTTGCTGCCAATACGAGGTCAAGGGAAGAGATGGAAGGGGGAGGAGAGAGATGTCTTTACTGCTGCGACCCCGGTTGGAAAATACCTGGGGTCCCTGCTGCCTATTCCTTCCGCAAGATCTGCTTCCAAACACCCGGGGATTAAAGCCACCAGGTTACTGCATTTGAAAAGCAAGCAACCTTCCCCCCGACCGCACGCCCTCTGCTTGTGTGTTTTAGGGCTTCAGGAAAGGCAACGGGGAGACCCGCTTTCTGAATAAGCCCGTGTTGCGGAGCGGCAGCAGCGAGCAAGGAGCAGATTCGGATCCAAGCAGGCGCCCGCCGCGAGAGGACGCGATCCGCAACTCCGCCGAGGCGCACGCGTTGCCTTTCCCGGCGGCGGCGGTGGAGGCGGGGATTGTGGCGGGCGGGCGAGAGGAGAGGGCTTCGTTACCAGGTGCCGAGACGCGCCGGGCTGCTTGCCGGGGATGGTGCCAGGCGCGGAGCCGTTCGCAGGCAGGTAGACCTTACAAAGCGGCCGAGACGCCCGAGGGGTTTATTCTAAGGCCGAGGAAATAAACGCCTTCCCTTTCTGCTAGGGCAGGCGGGCGCACAGGAGGAGGAGGAGCGGCGGCGGCAGAAGGAGCTCTTCCCCACCTCCTCCGCGCCTTGCTGCGAGAGATCTTCCCACTGGTGGCCACGCGCGGAGACCTGGCTTGCTGGCCACGCCTGGGGCCGGGTGACTCCCCTGGGGCGCCTGGGCGGAGCCCTTCTTCCTCCTCCCCCGCGCCGAACCCAGAATCTGAGGGCATCGCCTTGTTGGGTATCAAGGAGGGCAGCGCGGTGTTATTCCTCCTTGGTGGCGCCTCTGGAGGAGGACCTAAGGAGGCCTCCACCTCCGCATACCTGCCAAACGCCTCCGCCCGAGGGGTAAAGCTGCCAGTGGGCAGGTGGTGCCACTTGGCGGGGGTTCTGAGGGCAGAAGGCCTGGGCCCCGCTCAGTGGCGGACCCTGAAGCTTGGGGGGGGGGGGGCTCTTCGCAACCAGCAACAAGGCCTGGGTAACCATTGTTATCTTCACGGGGGTTGCTCCACGACAGAGCACCACGTGTGTGTTTTTTTTTTTTTTAATAAACAATTTTACTACTACATTTCAGATTCTGATTAAAATTGCTGCACTGGCTTGGCTCACATGAAAAAGTCACGTGTGAAATCCCCCCATGCCTTTATAGTTTTAAAGTTATGAGGAAGATGAAAAATAGGGAAATGTTATATACATGCGTGAATAAAGTTGCTTCTTTATTAGCCTCCAGGATTAGGGACCCTGAAGATTAGTTCATTACTGTAGTTTCATAATAGATCTGGCCCCATTTAGGGGAATGAGCAGGTGAGGGCCTTTAATACAGCACACTTAGCTCATGGCATTGAGGCACCACATAATACTGCTATTGAAAAGGGTTATGGGGTGGTGGTCATAAGACCAAGGTTTAAAATTGCCTAGATCAGGGGTTAGCAATTTTTTTCAGCATGGGGCCGGTCCACTGTCCCTCAGACCTTGTGGGGGGGGGCAGACTATATTTTGAAGGGGGGGAATGAACGGATTCCTATGCCCCACAAATAACCCAGAGATGTATTTTAAATAAAAGGACACATTCTACTCATGTAAAAACACACTGATTCCTGGAACGTCCGTGGGCCGGATTTTGAAGGTGATTGGGCCAGATCCGGCCCAGGTTGCCTACCCATGGCCTAGATGCATCCCTGACTGTAGCTATTCTAAACAAGGGGAAGGAGCACCAGCACTGATTTACAGAGCCCCCCCCCCCCAATACATTCTGTGGCACCCTCTCTCAGCCACTGATTTTTGAAGGTGTGGAGGATAGAGTCAGAATTGTATGGAGTATGAGTGTAAGCTTTGGCAAGTCTCCTGTTCAAATGCTGCCTCAGCGATAAACTCATTAGGTGACCTCAGTCCCACAGCTCTAATGTGTATAATAATAATAATAATTAATAATAATAATAGGGTTATGCGTGGCATACAAAAGGACAAACAGCAGCCAGTTGTCATAGGTAGTTAAAGGACCAAATATCCAGCTACATGAAAGTAGCTTCATATGCTTGTTCTGATATACCATTCAGAATTATTGAGTTGATCTATGTAGATTACACTGTACAAAGGCTGCTTATATATGCTGCTACTATTAATGGTCTCTTGAGTCCACTAAAAAATTAAAAAGCACAGATAGTCACTCAGAAATTTTTATGTTATATGGTGGCACACAAATGTCATTAATAAATAAATATACATTCAAATCACAAACTTCAACATCAGAACATATAATCTCATATATTTATCTAGATATAGATGTTTGGGACTACAGCTCCCACCAGCCCCAACCATCTGGCTAGCTGGGGCTTATGGGAGTTTTAATCCAGAATACCTGGAGGGCACCAGGTTGGCAAAGTCTGGCCTAGAATAACAGATGCAATGGGAGATGCCATTTTCTCTAAAGGATTGCTGTTCATCCTAGAAAGTGAAGTCCTTGTAGAATACAGTGAGCATCTTTTATGAGTTGTGGTCAGATAACTATAATAAAAATGTAGGCCAACTTTGTTACGAACAAATTGAGTGAAAAGTTATTTATGGCAATTAACTTTGACTTAAGAGCCAAAGTTACTTCTTGATTTAATGAGGACTTCATGTGCATGTTTAAAACTCTCCCATGAAAAACAGTGGTATATAAAGGGCTCAGTTTCTGTTAGATTGTGCCCTTAAAATAGTCTACTGCCTTCTTATGAGGCCTAGGCAGGCTCTCTCTTTGCTTCAAAACTGCTCCATTATTTCAGTGATTTTTGAACTGCTAAAATCCTAAGGCTCCAGCTGGATCTGAACACTTCTGGCTCATGAAATCTACATTCTCTCAAGTGACTGAAGATCTAATGGCATGGTAACAAACAAGTCAAACAAGTGAATCTTTCAGAGCATGTGCCAGATTTTCCTAATCCCAACAGACTCTATTGGGATTTTGAAATGTTGCCTTCATATTATGCCATTTCCTGTAATCCAGAAAGCTAATCAATGCTTTGAGATGCCACAGAATGTCTTGTCTGTTTTCAAGGATGCTTCACAAATACAAAATGTCGCTGCTCACATTTTCAAAACAAAGGGATATACTAGCAAAGCTGATCAGAACCTTATTATGTATTGGTTCTGCAGAAGAAATATATATAAAGCAAAGGAGATGGATAGCATTATTCACACAAAACAAGCAAGGAAATGATAGAAGCAAGCTGTTGGGCTGTAAAGAATTCTTCAGGCTTATGTGCATTATTAAAATGAGGATTCAGGAGCACTTCTAAACTGCTAGCTTGCTGTGTCAGGGGAGTGCAACCTCATATAAAATAGGCTGAACACCATCTCCCTGGACATAGCCAGGACATGCCCACAGCACCTCCATCTTGTCATGATTCAACTGTAGTTTATTGGCACGCATTCAGCCAGCCTTTGCTTTTTCTTATATGATTCTGCCAAGACATGCTGTCTAAACACAGTTCAATTACATTCTGTTTAGTATAACTTTCCATACAGATGAAACATCAACAGAGTAACATGCCATCACCTTCCAGTGGGGGCATTCTTTGGAGAGCCTTCTAAAGTAATTGTAAAGGCCAACCCCTTCTGAACATCCCCAAAATTATGTAAGGATGTTTTGGTTTGGTTCCATTTATGAACTTCTGGAATACACAACTGCCAAGGTCAAGATTAACTGAAGCTACTCTGATGCTGAAGTAACCATGGGAGGGCAATCAAACAGGCATGTCTCTGGATTAAATATAAGATGGGACTGGCACCTCCAAAGATCCCCTGATGCTTCTTGAAGTAGTGCAATCATGAGCTATAAAATAAAATAAAATCAGGTACATTTTTTTATTATGTTTCATACTTTCCTCTGAATATTTTATTTAGAGCACATTCTATGCAACCTACTGGGAAAATGGGTAGTCAAACCTTTTCAGTCTCATCCTCATAATGCAGCCAATTATATATATTTTTTTCTTTCAGATGCCTATCAATGTCCAATAGCCTCTAGCACCTTAAGAATTACAGTAAACAGTATCTGAAAAACTAGGCATTGTGCCCAGGTAAATTTCAAATATGGAACAAAAGCCAAGGAGAGGAAATGAAAATGCCAACAACAACAACAACAAATTGAAAAAGTACTCTCAAACCACATTAATAATAAAAAAGAAATCCAAAGCAGATTTTCCTCCTTTTATAGCTTATATGAAATCACATAAAAGGATTTTATTAAAACTTCAAATAGTAAAAAGCAGAATTACAGACTTCCACATATTGTAACATCTTTGGAGTCCATGAATTTCTTCAATAAGCAGAATCGAGGCCTCCAAACAGAGCAGGCAATGGGGGAAAGAGCCTTTTAAACTTTTAAGTATAAAATGTCTTTAATAAAACGAATAAATTAAAATGACTTATTTGTCAACCAGCTGTAATTGCGTGATGTGCTATTTAAAAGATTCAGGAAGTGTCAAATCACCTTTCGGATTTATGTAAAACGTGCAATGAACTTTTGGGTTACAATGTGTGTTAATCCGTAGTTCCTGTGAAAGCAAATTCAGGGTGGTAAAAACAAAAATGAGATTGCAGAGAGCTCTAAAAAGATCTCGCCAAGCTGGGGGTTGGCTTCAGACTTCATTCCTGCCACTGAGAGCATCACCTGAGCAGAGTTCTGCTCCCAGGATGCTCTTGCCAATTCCCTCCTCTAGTTGGAGCCTCCACCGGCCAACTAGTGCCCTCTCACACAGTCCCAGAGGATCAGGGAACCTACCTGAAAAGTGTGGGAGATGGTGCTGGAGACTACAGCACCGGAACAGGGAAGAACAGGGATGGAGCCTTTATATCCATCTATGGAAGGCAAAGTCTGGATCCTGAGCAAATGGGCAGTAAAGGTGTGGTTCAATGGCACATGAATGCAGATGTCAGACTCTTCAGTTCAGTAGCTGGGGCACTAAACCAGCATCACGAGAAGCAACCACAGCAGATACCTTGCAAAAGCAGGTGTCCTTTTCGCCCCAGAATTATACCATGACTCCTGCTGTGTGCATAACCCTGTTCAGCCGGGATTGCAACCGGCAGTGGTATAAAGAGGTGTGGGTCTGCTGTGTGCAATACAATACAGGCTGTAAAGAATGTGCCACATGCACCAGCATCCCTGTTCAAAGCTGCCATGTGACAGTGGCGTAGCGTGGGGGTGCAGGGGGGGCCGGCCGCACCGGGCGCAACATCGGGGGGGGGGGCGCTCGCACTCGCAGCTCTCTGCCCCTACCTGGCTCACTCACTCTCTCCCACTGCAGTGCTGGCTGTGCGAATCCGATCCGAGCCGCCGGGTCGCCGCCCACTGTGGAGGGGGTGGGTGCCAGGTGTGCGGTGCGGAGGGAGAGCGAGGGACTATCTGGGGGAGGGACAGTGCAGCGGCCGCCCAGCGCAGCGCTGAGCGCGGGAGAGAACCACACCAGACCAGACCAGGCAGCAGCAAGAAGAAGCTGGAAGCGGCGGCAGGTTAGGGGTTAGGGGGCGCAAATTACTTGCCTTGCCCCGGGTGCTGACAACCCATGCTATGCCACTGCCATGTGATCAGATCCATTGCTGAAAAATGCAGGGAAAATACAGCACACCAACAGAAGTGGAGAGTGCCCTGAACGAGACTTACATTTAAACAGAAGTTGTTACTTGCTTACTGTATGTTTCGGATGGATAAAGTACCTGCGGTGCTAAAATGAAAATGTAATGCATGCCAATATGTACAAAAACCCTCCCAGGGTAGGATAAAGGGCCATAGCTCAGTAGTAGAACCCATGCTTTGCATGCAGACAGTCCCAGGTTCATTCCTCGGGGTCTCCAGGCAAGGCTAGGAAAAATCTGTGCCTGAAACCCTAGCGATCCACTGCCAGTTAATGCAGACAAGGCCGAACTAAATGGAACAATGGCAGCTTCCTGCACCCTAGGTTAGCCCATGTTCTAATAAAATGCCAAGGTCTCGGGTTCGATCTGTGTACAGGCCACTTGCATATTCCTGAATTTCAGGGGGTTGCACCAGATGATTCTCAGGGGCCCTTCCAACTCTACAATTCTATGATACCTATTTCCCATTTCTTCCTCGATAGCCCTGGGTATGCAAGGAATGCAGAATCACCCTCTGCATAGTTTGGATTAATGCCATTGCAGACACACCTCTTGTACTCTGACACAACCACAGGAGAAATTAATGAGCAGCAGCTGGCTGGCGGCCTGCTGTTCATCCTGGTTTAGATCCTGAAATAAGAATGGCCACCTGAGGAAATTCCATAGTGAAGGAGAAAGGGATCCCAACTGTGCAAGGTCATGTCAAAATATAGATGTCCCGGTCAGCCGTGGCTGCTTGCTGAGAATTCCAAGCAGTTCTGCCTGTATGGGAACAGCCGGAGGCAGGTGACCCCGTTGCTGCATCTCGCTAAGGATTTTGCGGAAGCACACATGCTAAAGCAAGCAACATTTTCAATTGCAGCCTTGAACAAATGGCATGTTTGCATATAATTGTTCTAGCAGGGTCATGTTTGCTTGTTGGTATACATAAAGGTTTGGTTCCCCAAAGGGAGTTCACCACATGACAGTTTCCATTGAGTCATAATGGAAATGTCATTCCCCTTTCTGGCAATGTTACATTACACCGGGAAACTGGGGGGGGGGGGGAGTGGCTATACTTGCTACGCGAATAAAAGTACCTTCTCTTTCTCATCTTCCACAAAACAAGAAGTAAGAAATAAAAGTAGCCACATTGGCCTCTGAGATTTGTACAAGGAATAAATACTTTTTGCCTATTTCCTGGACACATACCACACGCAGGCTTACTCATGAGACAATTACAAGAACTTCTAATTTCCCTGTCATGTAATGAAGGGTTGGAGCCCTTTCTTTCCCCCACTTTGAATCCCTTCCATTTCTGCCTATGGGGATATACTGCTATATTTGGGTATTGCAAATATTTTCTAATGGTACATCACAGGATGCCTGCTCAAAACTACTTCAGGTGTGATAGCCCTTAATATTCATATTGAAAAGATGAGTTGGCAACCAACATTCATCTCTCCATCTTTGAAGCCCTAGCACAGGGGTGGCTAACCCAGGGCCCACGTATTCCCCCAAAGTTTTTATGGTTCCCAAGCCACCCTCAAATTTGTTGTTTTCTAATGAAGCTAAGGGAAAAAAATGACTGTTTCCATGCCCCATCCCCCATGATGCCAAGCCCTTTGTCCATTTTTCTTTCTTTCCTGAGTGCCCTCACAGTAACCCCACTGTGATACTAAAAGTATTTTGGGAGGTTCCTGAAGGGCTCCCGAAAGTTATCCTTTAAAATAACATCTGTCTACTCCCACAGATCCCTTGCCTGCGAGTCTGTTCTTCCAAAAGCTTTTTCTTCCCACCCCCCAAAAATGTGCGCTTTCAAAAACCCATGTTGATGTGCAACTCCCAGAGAGTCCTCCATGAGTCAATGTGACCCTTGGCCCCCAAAAGGCTAGTCACCTCTATCCTAGCTAAAGACGATGACTTGTGCTTAATTCATGTTGTAATTTTGCTTGTTTACCTTATGATGCAATTGTTTAGTTGTTTTTCTGGTTGGCCACTGAGAGAAAAGGACACTGGACTAGATCCGGCAGGCTTGTTCTTATGTTCTTGAAGACAGCTATCAAGTCTCCCCTTAACCTTCTAACAAGCCCACCTCTTTCAACTGTTTCCCGTCGCCATCCTCCGGGCACACACTAGGGCAGGGGACAGGGGGCAAGGAGACAATGGGGAGTGGTAAGAAGCGGGGGGGGGTGTTTTATCCTGGCTACCTTCCTCTAGATTGTTATTGTATTTGCATTGTAAATGTATTTCACAAAGAATAAATGCTACTGGGGAAAGGAGGTGGCAGTTGGCAGTTGGTTGGTTATTCCATTAGTTCATTCTTTGAGAACATGGGAGTGTGGTGACTTCAAGCAGACGCTTTCTGAAGGAGTTTGTGAGGACAGTCAAGTTGTGGATAAATAACTCACGCACTGCTATGAAGGAGTTTTGAAAACAAAAGGACTAAACCCCTCTTGGACTCAGGGAAGAGAAATGCATTGTATTCATATATGAGAATATATGAGAATATTTGTTGTTCAACTGCTGCCAACCTGACAAGTAAAGATTTATTTTCAAGTTTGTGTAAAGAATATGTCAATTGGTAAAGTATGAGACTCTTAATCTCAGGGTCATGGGTTTGAGCCCCACGTTGGGCAAAAGATTCCTGCATTGCAAAGACCTGAACTAGATGACCTTCATGGTACCTTCCAACTCTATGATTCTATGATTTTATGACGAATATCTAACACGGACTTGCTCCAGTTTGTCAAAATCCTTAATATGTGACATTTAGAACGGGACACAGTACTCCCAACTCTTTCTATTTCTATTTTCTCAATGCAAGCTGCCTGGGCAGTTTTGGGTCAGTCACTCTCTCTCGGCCTAACCTGCCACACAGGATTGTTGTGAATGTAACATTTGTTTGTTTGTTTGCTTGCTTGCTTGCTTGCTTGCTTGTTTCACTGCATTTATCTCCCACCCTTTTCTCCAAGGAGCCTATGGTGGAATATATGGTTCTCCTCTTCCTCATTTAATCCCCATAACAACCCGTGGGGAGAGGACCATGCCCACCATCCCAACTTGTTCCTTGCAGGAAAGATGAGCTAAAAATAAAAACCAATCAGTCACATAAAATGCACATTACTGCTGTCTGATTATAAATGCTTTTAGCGATTGTGAGCTTGGAACTTGGAGATGCTATTTATTTGGATTAACGAGAAGCAAAAACAGGGGAAGACAGAGTACGATTCTGTCTACATCAGGCTTGGTGGCTGCCTTTCTCAAATTCAGAGAGTAACTGTAGAAAAAGTAATGTGTGTATCAAAGGAGCTTGGTTTGCTGTGAGCGTGATCTTACTTGAATATGAGAGAACTCCTGCCTAACCCAGCTAAGTACCCAACAATGCCATTTACTTAAAAGGCATGTATAATGCAAATGGGACCACTTGCGTCTTCTGTGTGTGTTAGGCAGGTGCTTAAGTGCTTTGCTGGAAGAAACTGTACTGGCTGCGCTGCATCGTGTAGAATCAAACCCCTCATGCATACAAACGGCACATCTCACTCCCACTATATTTGCATGAATGCAATGAACCCAAGCTGGTATGTTGTTAAGAGGGTAAATGATGCCAGGGGTGTTTGGGGTGGGTGGGAGTGGTTGCCTTTTAATAGAGGAAAGAAATCAACTGCATATAATTAAAGCAGGGTATATAGTAGGTGTTGTGAGAACAATGGAGGAAAGAAGTAGAAATGAGTGGGGGACTGATGATAGATAGAAAGACCATAAAGAAGGAGTGAGAAGACAGTGTTGTGCCTGCCGCTACACATTCACAGCAGGATTTGCAAAGGATTACTTCATTTTGGCATCCACAGGTAAATAGAATTTATAAGATCCTTCTGCTCCACTTCACTGCAGCAACCTCTTTAATTGCAGAAGGGTAATTTGATTTGTGAAGAAGATTTAATCAGATGCATGTGCCAAGCCATTTTGCAATTCTGCTGAATAGGCGCATGAAGATCTGCTTCACTGATGATGACAATGGCAATGTGTAGGAAAAAAATTATGCAAGAAGCAGTATTAATATGAAATCTGGGAAATATGGATAGGACAAAGAAACATTAAGAACGAGCCATGTCTCTAAGTTAAGGTAGCAGGAAACTGCTAGGAAGGGCAACAGACAAAGGAAACAAGGGGATATGAAGCATGAACAGGAGGAATTTGCATGTGTGTGGGAAATCCCACACACAGAGCGCTCCAATAACATGCAAAGTGGCTTGAGAAAGGGACATCCAAAATGCTCACATGATCCAGGTGACCTGCTTATAAATGGCAGAGAAGTCATTAACCAGTCTCCTGGGAGAGATTGGACATTAAGGAGAGGACCAGGTTACTGGAAGAGATATGATTCTTGATACCCAAGGATTGATGCCAGGAGCTGTAGCACAAAGCATGGGTACAGGCCGGAAAAATATCAACCCTGCAGATTCACAAATACATTTTTGTGTGTGCGTCAGATGCTTTGGCCCCAGAAGATAATGTTGAAAAGCACTGAAAACCACTGTGTTGGATTTTGGGCCACACTAGACTGGTGTTTTTTGTGGTTACTGTATATTCTGCAAAATGTCAACAGTGCAATGACAGTGCATTAGTGGTGGGTTTATAATGGACACATAATTTGGCTTTATTAGTTCTGCAATGATTCGCCAATGTTACCACATTATTGCCATCTGGAAGGACACTCTTGCACTACAGCACAAGAAAAGCTGGTCAAAAAAAATAATCTGGATCATTTGTGGTATAAAAACATGCACGATGTAAACAGGAACTTAAATGCACTGATTGGAAATGAAGTAGTATAATTGCTGCAAAACTTTTGCAGGCATAAACATATAACTGCCCCACTACCATCGTAATCACAAATCATCGGGAAAGCACAATAGAAAGGGTGTTTGGAGGGGCTCTTTGTGTCATTCCTACCTCTCACTCTTGCCACCTCTCACTCTTGTTCAAGATCCAAGGCTACACAAAGTGTGGAATCCATGAACGTCCATGAGATGCTCTGGATTCTAGTAAAGAAAGGTCTCTGGGATATTATATTATATTATATTATATTATATTATATTATATTATATTATATTATATTATATTATATTATATTCCTAGGAAGGGACACGGGTGGCACTGTGGGTTAAACCTTCTGGTCGGCGGTTTGAATCCCTGCGACGGGGTGAACTCCCGTTGCTCGGTCCCTGCTCCTGCCAACCTAGCAGTTCGAAAGCATGTCAAAGTGCAAGTAGATAAATAGGTACCGCTCCGGCGGGAAGATAAACGGTGTTTCCATGCGCTGCTCTGGTTTGCCAGAAGGGGCTTAGTCATGCTGGCCACATGACCTGTACGCCAGCTCCCTTGGCCAAAAAAGCGAGATGAGCACCGCAACCCCAGAGTGGGTCACGGGTCCCTTTACCTTTCCTATAAATTCCTAGAGAAGAAAACAATATAGAGAAATAGGAGCTACTCTCGGATCCTATCATTACTATAAATCAACACATATGAATAGCTACAGAGCAAAACAGGCACTCTAGTGCTTGGCCTAGACAGAGCATCCTTGAAAAGCATCTGGCCTTGAAAAAGTCTACTTGCACCTCATAAGTTAAGCTAGTTAACACTTTAAGAATCGTGAGCATAGGCAGCATTTATCAATAGTTGGGTGGTCCTTGACAAAGGTGAATGTGACATTTATCTTAAACAGATGCTGGGTGGTCCTTGGCTACAGCATACAGTGAATAAGCAAATCCTTCTCCTTAAGCAAGAAACACATGTAGCAGGGAATCTCTACCAGGGTGTAACTGACCCTAAAGACAATAAAACTAATGGTAAAGCTCTTACTGGGGGTCTAATGACATGTCTACATGGCTGTGTTCCACACTATCATTATGGCACTAAACCAGAAGCAAGGGGAACACATGGAAAGCATCTCCTCCAAAGCAGACATAATTTCCATCCCCTGTGAAGTCAGAAAGTTGGTTGTGCAGATTGGGTGGCCAGTACTGATATCTAACCAATTCCTTTTTGCACTCTGACTGCCAGGAACAGAAGGGACAAAATATTGGCATCACTGTCCAAATACACTGCATGAAACATACAGTCAAGCCCTTTCCATGCCTCATGCCAGTATGCCACAATGGAACCCTTCGTGTGAGCATTAAAAACAAACAAACTATGCCCACAAGGCATTCTCACAGCTTCCCAATTCTTTCTTTCTTTTTATTTTTCGCATTGATATGTTGTAATAAATAGATTTCCTTTTTTCCTTCCTGTTAAAGCTTTGCCAATCGTCTCTCATATCTCCCCCATCCAATATTATATTTTGTTGTATTAAAGGACACCATCCGCTGGAAAGGCCTTGAGTGCATGCTCCATCGAAATGAATGGGGGTGGCTCTAACTGCCAAATTTGCTTACATAATCCCATTTAATTGCATAATCCCAATTCAGGACCACAATACCACGAGTACCACCTGTCTCCATATGAACAGCTCTGGACCCATCATCTAAGGCCCTTTTTTGTGTGCCTCCTACACAAGAGATCCAGGGGGTGGAAACACAAGAATGGGCCCTGCTTGTGAAATAAGCTCACCTGGGAGGCTCACCTGGCACCTTCATTGCATATATTTAGGCATTTCTCTATAACCAGAACTTTGGCTGATTAGCATTAGAGTATATGGTCTTTAACTGTGTTGAAGGGGGGAGGGTTATTGGTTTGTGTTTGCTTTATTATGTATTTTGTGTTCTCATTTTGTATTTTTACGAGGGGAACCGCCCTGTGATTTTCAGATGAAGGTTGGTTATTATTATTATTATTAATAATAATAATAATATGCAATGTTAAACATGTGCTCTTATGTAGCTTCCACTCCTTTCAATGAAGGTTGTATGGGAGGACTTCTTGGTCGGTTGTATTCAAAGTAAACTTCTGAAGAATCTTTGATATTACATTCTAAATGTTCTAATATAAATAAATATGTTCATTTAAATATTTATATTTATATTTATAAATATTTTAGAAGCCAGAACCACACTGGGGCAACAAGATACACTGTATTTTTCTGTGTATAAGACAATGCTTTTTGCTTTAAAAAAAAAAGGCAAAAATTGGGTGTCATCTTATACACAGATAGTGAATGCAGAGGGGGGACGTGCGATTAATGGCAGGAGATTGGCAGCGGCAATTGGGCAGGTGATTGGTGGCTGCGGCAAGGCCTGCTGGCAACTGGCTGTGGCTGCGGCAATTGGGCAGGTGAATGGCGGCTGTGGCAAGTGGACGGGTGGGTTGTTTGTGGCGGCAAGTGTGCAGACAACTGGCGGCTTCGGCAAGGTGTGTGATTGGCAGTGGCTGTGGCAAGCAATCGGCAGTGGTGGGCAGGCGGGTGAGCGATTGGTGGAAGTGACCTCCCCCCCACCCCCCAAAAAGCTAAACAACTTGATTTCTTAAATTTGGGTTAAAAAAAATAGGAGGCGTCTTATACATGGGGGCGTCTTATACACAGAAAATTACGGTAATATGCTTTGCATTTCCTCCCGCCCCCAACTGAATTTGCATGGGAATCCTGTATGTACAGTACCACTTTCAAAAGAATATAGATGCACTACAGAGCATTTAGTACAGCATAGGGAAACAAGGCAAATACTTACTGTAGTTTTGAGCACTAGAGGGCAGAGTAATGATGACTTCATTTGCCAAGGGTATCCACTGACACCTTTGAACAACCTTTGCTTCTTAGAAACCTGCTCTGTCATGTGCCTTTTATTGTTTCCTTCTCCATCAACGGGTTTTGACTCGCCTCTGATGTCACTGTCACAGTCCTCTCTGTCCCGCTGTCACAACTGCTGTGAGAGGGAGCAGCACCCGTTTCCTGGAGCAGAGGAGGACTTAAATGAAGTGCCTGGAGGGAGATCTTAATCTCCTCATTGTGGATACAGACAACATGTTCAACAGATCTGTTCTTTGATGACATTTCCCCAGTTGCCATGGTGGGAGCCCTGTGAATACTGGAGAGGCTGTCAATCATTTCATTAGCCACAGCGGTTTTTCAAAACATATTTCTGTTCATTTACATTTGTAACCTGGCCTGCACTACGTAGTTCCAGGACTGGCAAGAACATCGATCCGTCTAATTCCATAAGCAGATAAAACAACACTGAATTCTGTGTATGTTTTTAGCTGAAAGGACCCAGCCATTGGCAGCATGGCAGGCCCACAAGAGTTTTGCTGAACATCCATGCTAGTTTTACAGAAAAAGCCAAGCCATTGTCTTCCTTCTGGCAGGGCTTTCTTTCCATCTTCCGGCAGCTAATCCTCCCCAGATAAACACCGGAAGATTGGGGGGTGGGGGGAGCAGTGAGACAATGGCACAACTCCTTCTCTCCAGCAAAGAGCTATTCCTGCTCTGTTGAGTTGAGAAGGGGAGTGTCCAGGCCCCCTCTCCCTGTTCCAGGCTGCCCCAGCCTTCCCTGCTGTTGAGATAGTTGTGGGAGGGAAACTCGGGGGATTTTAAAGGCCTTTTCCCCTGCAGGAGAAGCTGCAATATGTCACCAGATTTTCATTCTACATTCTGAAGCCTATGGGCAATTTAGTGAATAAGCTCAAGAGTGCTGGAGGGCTGCTCCAGAGTAATGACCCCTCCAGACAACCTGTTTATTCAACAGTCACCCACCCTGATCTGCTTGCACAAAGCTTATGTGGAGGTTGGGTTATATCTCCCCTCGGCCATGGCACCTACTCAGTGATTTTGCGAAGCCTAGCCTACCATACAGGTTGACACGAAAATAAAATGCATACTTTTACACAGAGCACCTTTTGAGCAAGGGTGAGGTGAAAATGCCAATGAATAAATAGAATATTTAGGCACAATACTGCACCAACTACATAAGAGTATGCTGAAAATGCACCTCTTTACCTTGTCCATTAGCACCTATTTTGAAAGACCCAGCTGCTTAACTTCTGATTGAAAATTGTTCAAACCAATTTCTATATTGTGTTCCTACATGGTTGTAACTTGCCCTGGGCCATTATGGTGAAGGGCGGGTAGGTAGTAACTGATGATAGCAGATATATAAATAAATAACATTTTATGGGCGGGGGTTAGAAAAAGTGTAGTATAAAAAGTAGCAAAACCAATTATCATTTGCGATAGCGACACAGGAAATATAGCAACATAGGAAGCAACCATATACTAAGTCAAATTGTTGGTTTATCTAGCTCAGTATTGTCTAAACTGACTGGCAGTGTCTGTCCAAAGTTTGAGACAGGAAGTCTCTCTGAGCCACAACTTGAGATGCTGGGAATTGAATCTGGGAGCTTTGGCATGCAAAGCAGATACTCGACCACTTCCCCATACATGCATGCATTGCTTGGCTTGGGTGTAATTTCCCACCAGGGCTCCACACATACATCTTCTCTAGTAATTCTTTCAAGGCATATCAGTATGGCACAGACTTAATGGCTTCTGAACCCTTCATACGCTACGGCAGCAATACCCTGGCTAAGTATCTCCTATGCACCTTCGCCGCATCAAGCAGTTGGTCCCTTACCTTTCCCGCCCCGACCTGGCCACAGTGATCCATGCGGCGGTCATCTCCAGGCTTGACTACTGTAATTCGCTCTGCGCGGGGCTGCCCTTGAAGCTGACCCAGAAACTCCAGCGGGTGCAGAATGCTGCAGCGAGGCTCCTCACGGGGTCTCTGCCATGGGAGCATATTCACCCAGTGCTTTTCAAACTGCACTGGCTCCCGGTAGAGTACAGGGTCAGATTTAAGGTGCTGCTTTTGACCTTTAAAGCCCTTCACGGCCTAGGACCCTTGTACCTACGGGACCGCCTCTCCCGGTATGCCCCACGGAGAGCCTCAAGGTCCATAAATAGCAACACCCTAGTGGTCCCAGGCCCTAAGGAAGTTAGATTGGCTTCAACCAGAGCCAGGGCCTTTTCAACTCTGGCTCCAGCCTGGTGGAACGCTCTGCCTCATGAGATCAGGGCCCTGCAGGATCTGATTTCTTTCCGCAGGTCCTGTAAGACAGAGTTGTTCCGCCTGGCCTTTGGCTTGGAGCCAATTTGATTCCCTCCCTCTCTTTCTTTTTTCCTTTCCTTCTCCTCCTGCGATGAGGCTACATTTTAATATTTTAATGTTTCAATATTTTAATGTTGTATTTTAATTTTGTTTTTAAGTTGTAATCATTCAACTTGTTTTTATTACTGCTTGTAAGCCGCTCTGACCCCGGCCTTTTGCTGGGGAGGGCGGGGTATAAATAAAAAATATTATTATTATTACGCAAGACCCTGTGGTAGCCATATAGGGTGTGCAGTGCATGAGAGTCAACAAGCTCCAGGGGCCAACCAAAAATGATAATTTTGTTGCATGCCGCAGTTACGCAATAATTTCAGTGTTTGATTTCTTATTTCTGATAATATTCTAATATAACTTTGTCACATCAATTAGCATTACGCATTAAAATGCACCCCTAATTTCTGTATGTTCTAAAGATAGGTTAACAAGCAAAATACATAAGCAGGACTGATTAACTAACTGTGCATTATCTGTGGTCTCCCAAAATGGAGCCTGGGAACTTGAAAATGGCAGTAGCTTTGTCAAGGGAGCCAGGGCTGTCATGCCACCAAGGAAGTTCTTGAATTAAACCCCCTAGACTCCAGGGATAGCATACTATTCACTTGTCCACAAAGGAAGCAGATTATCTTTGTAATATCAAATTCATATGGATAAATATAAATTCTCTCAAGTATTTATAGCCCTGCCTTTCAGAAAAGTGCTTTTCTAATGCTTCGTCTTCTTTTTTATTACCGGTGATGATGACAACATAACCTACTTTATAAGCCCCACATAACTAATATAACAAAAGAGAGAGAGAGAAAGAAACTGTAATTCTTTGCTGGATGGCACGTTGCCGCATTTCAGCAGCCAAAGTGGACAGAATTGTGGAGGAAGTTTTATTATTGTGCAGCCTGGCTCTCTCACACTGCCTTCCCAATTGACAAAAGCACCATCCATCATGCTTTGCATTCCAATTTTTCTATGCTCATCATAACATAATTATGCCCCTTCTGTTTCTCCCAGCCAGGAAGCAGGACTTTTCGTCTGCTAAGGCAACATCTGCATAATATAAAGATGACAAACCCTCAACAATGGTAAAAATGTGGCTGAAACCTGCCCATATTGCATAGTTTATAAATGTTGAGAGGTGGCATAGCTGATTTCCAAAGGGAGTAATGTGGGCCTGCAACTTCATTGGTTACCAGTTGCAAATTTTATGCTACTACGTGCTTATGGGTCTCAAATCTTTGAAGACCCTAGGAACATTGTCCTGGTAAGAAGTGACTAGCACTGGGGAGAACTGAGTTAAGAATGGTTGCAGACCTTTAAGAATATTACTGTGGAAATTCGAAGCTTTCTTCTCACTTAGCAATAGTAATTAGCAGCACAATATACATTTTTGTGGCTATGTAATCACCATATATGTAAAGCAGTTTACTTCCCCCAAAGAATCTGGACAACTGTAGTTGTCACAGACCTACAATTCCCAGCCCCCTTAACAAGCTACAGTTCCCAGTTTCTGAGTCTAGCTGTTTTTCAGAAGTTTTTTTAAAATAATTTTTATTAAATATTTTCTTTGTTTACAAAAGTATGTGCATTGTCTCTTCCTTCAGATTGTGTTTTCTACCGATCGGTTACGTTTCTTTTGAGACAGTGTTATATTGCAAATTGCTTCTGAAGCAATGCCAAAATTGGATGTGAAAACTCAGTGTCCATCCATTAGCTCCCAAAATGCCTGAGGGTGATCCTGTATCTTTTCAAAGAGAACTTTTAATGGAACATATGTTGTATCTGAAATGAGTCAAGTGTTGGATCTGAAAATTTAGGGTCCAACCAACTACCAAGTCTCATCATGTCTGAGCCGGATCCCAGACTTTCCAAGAGCATCTCCAAATACATCTCACACCCAAAGGAAGGTACTTACCTTTAATTTTTATTTATTTAAATGAAAGAAGACATATAAATTTGGCATGGGGGAAGACACATCTGTAAATATTTTCCCTTTTCCTTTTCGTTCCCTCATTTTGTGTTTGTGTAAAAGGAAAACACAAGACACACAGTGAGCTAAAACAACTGAAGAGTTATTGAGAGTCCGTTAAGATAACAAGTCTAGTTAGAATGGTAAATCTTGATAAAGAAACAGATTTCAGTTCTGAGAAATGTTTACGGTGAATCAATGCTAAAAGGAAGAAAAGTATATGTTTCAATATTATGAGAATTGCTTATCCTTTTAAAAGAAAAAGTGTAAGTACCTCATTCTATATTATTTTTTAAATTGCTAGTTAAAAATAGGTCAAAATTTAGATATGGAAAGTCCTTTTCAGTGGTACAACAAAAGTGATCTGGATGGTGTAAATTAAAACCTCTTCATGTATTTGGTTCCTTAATCTCATTGGATGTCTTCTTGATCTGAACCTCTGAGAACCAAGGCAGAAAAATTAAATTTCATGTCTGCATAGCTAATTCCACAAGTCTAAAGAACTTTTTAGTTTTCCTTCTTACTCAGAGCTGATCTTTAAAGCTTAATCTTCAGTTAAGAATAGCTCTTTAATCTTCAGTCATAAATTGATCCCCATGCCAACATTTTCTTATTCTCAAGACACCACTTTGTACTGTGGTCAGTACAAAGTTACATAAGCAAAGCAGCTGAGAGGGAAGCTGCCATTGTCTGTGGAACCTTTACTAAGGCTCCTCACTGAAGTTAGTAACAACAGGTTTATTAAACAAAGCTTTATGCAACTCCCTGGCAGAGTTCTTAATGTTATAGAACAGTTTCTCCTACACACCATACATTCAAAAACATTTAAAGCACACACACACTGCTGGGAATTGCAGTTTATGCCTCACAGAGCTACAATTCCCACCCCCCTTAAGAAACTGCAATTCCCAGCATTCTTGGGGGTGGCAAGCTTTAAAAGTGCAGCATCTACACAACCTTGTGTATGGACTGGTTTCTATATCATGCTAAATCAAACCACATTTTGTGTGAATCTGTTCAGGTTCCTTTGCTCCTCCCCAGTTATTTTTGTTGCTGTGCCTTAATGACAGCTCATGGTTAGCCTGCAGAGAGCTAAATCATGGGTCTGGATATGGACAAAACACTAAACCAGACATTGGCTTAGCTCCTCTCTGGGAGCCTGCATGTTCACGCTAAGCCATGCCTTGACATGCAAACTAGGCCAATGTGAAGAGAGTGGGACATGAGCACAAATAGAGTGTTAGGTACTGAAGTTCTCATCCTCGGCCAGCAGGGGGATACTGTAGATAGTTATGCAAATAAGGGATCGAAAGTGACATTCAGTGATTGGATAGTTTTAGAAAGTTGTTACAATTATGTGTACTGGAGCTCTATATAAGCAGACTGACTGAACCCTTCAGCTCTGTTCTGTTCTGATCTCTGAATAAACAAGAGCTGTTTGAAGAATTGCTGTGTCGTCTGATATGTTCATCTACAACTTAACATAGAGGATTGTCCTCTGTAAAGTTGAGCACATGGCCACCATAGTCCTTCCCCACCAGTACAGCAAAAGCAAGGCTGACTTGCCCCAGTTAATAAAGTCCAGCTCCAAGTCCCAGTTCTCTTAAAATTGGTTCCCCATTTTATTTTTATAGCTACATGGCAGTTTATACAGGGGAAGCACAAATGCCAGGTGGTGAGTTGTCTCACCAAGTCCCAATGTGCCCCCACGATGTGACATTAATACAGCTCTCTCAAAGTGCCAAGTCAAATAATATTGAGCCAAGCCTATTTATATCTTCTGGCTTTCATTCCATCCACATGTGACTCTGGTATATGCACCAGGCAAAAGGAGGCTTGCTTTTTCGCCTCTCCGTCTGTACCTCTCTACTCCTCCCATCCTGGTTCCCCAAAGCAGAAAAGACCCAGAAGTAACAGAAATTATAGAAATGCCGAGAGAAAAAGGTAAATATGCCTCTTTTGGAAATGGATACAAATGCGGTAGCAAGGCTGAGCTTTAGGTGGCAGGGAAGTGACGTGGTTATATTTGTGATGGGAATACAGGCCTAAGCTAGGCCTTGAGAAACAAAAAGAAAAATTTAACTGTGTTCTACAGAGATGAGGGTGCCAGTATATGGGAACACTTTGAATCTAGCATGGCAGACAATGGCAGCCGTTCAAGAAGGTTTCTTTGCAGTTCTTCAATATGAAGCCATATTGTACATCAAATGCATGATAAATTACACAGAACTGCCTTCGAGATTGCATGAGACTGCCTGAAACTGAAGTCAAGATTAGAATATCTGTGCCTGAATGAGACTGAAGGAGCATTAAACTATTAGGTTCCAGGGCTGCAGACATCAAACAAGGCAACAACAGAAAGCCCAGAAACTGAAATCAACACCAATTTCTAGAGAAATATTTTCACAGAAAATATTTGCAGATGATTTATCAGCTACAGCCATGGAGTTAACAGACTCAGATGGAGTATATTATTGCACCCTGTGAGATCACAATACAAACTTAGATGCATAATTGCTCTATTGCTGATATGGGAGTTCTAATTTGGGTGTAGAGTACCTGAGTCTGACAGAATTGCTTAAGGTTACACATATTGGTCAAACACTGCCAGTGAGAAGGAAATGCAAAGTAAGGCTGCATGCACACCATGCACATATAATACACATTACTATAATGTGTACACATTTAATACACGTTACCTTCAAAATCCTGCAGTTTATTAACGGTATTGCAGCTCTGTGAACCACAGTTCTCTGGCTTATTTGGGGAAGGGGGGATAAAGTGCTTTAAATCTATTGTGTATACACAGCCAAGTAAATAAGAGTTTTCATACCATTAGAGGAAATTAAGAGGCTGCAAAACTGCTCCTTCACAGGAGCCAGTAACAAAGGTTGTGTAGTGCCAGTGTTAATTCACTGTACGTTGTATGATGGAACACACATTTGCCACATATGACTTGTGAGTCCCTTAGCTAACAGGGACACTGGAAATGTCAGATATCTTTATGCTGTGAATCAACTTGTTATTTATACTAGAGATGACCGAAATGTCTTGTTGTAGCATGGGGTAGTCTGGGTGTCATCTTTCGATCTCCTCCAAACCTGTGGTTTTATAGCTGCAAGATGAGAGAGGACCTGCTAAAGTGGTCAAAATAGTCTCTTCATTAAGTTAATGGCCCTAGCCAAGACTATTAAGTACAGTGGTACCTCGGGTTACATACACTTCAGGTTACATACACTTCAGGTTACAGACTCCACTAACCCAGAAATAGTGCTTCAGGTTAAGAACTTTGCTTCAGGATGAGAACAGAAATCATGCTCCGGTGGCGCGGTGGCAGCAGGAGGCCCCATTAGCTAAAGTGGTGCTTCAGGTTAAGAACAGTTTCAGGTTAAGAACGGATATCCAGAACGAATTAAGTACTTAACCCAAGGTACCACTGTACCACTCTGCAGAACTAGAGTCCAGATGACTCATCGCCACAGAAACTACTAGTTAGTGATGCTTCTAAAAGGAGACAGACCACTTCTCCTTCCCTAGTTGGAGGTTATGCCATCAGAGTGTGAGGTGGACAACAGACTAGGAACTAGTCTTGTCTGGAGATGAGATCACAGAGCCAGACTTCCTCTTTACACTGAGTCCACAGCTATGGCCCTTAACTTGGGGAGGGGAGGTGTAGGTACTGTGTACCCCTGAGTACCCCCAGAAAAAAGCACGGAGTAAGCCCCATTGAATTCAATGGAACCCACTCCCAAATAATAATACAGATATAATACGTGCTTGGCAAGAAAGGGGGTGGGGAATTAAAGAGGGCAGAAAGGAGACAGAAACAGGGCAGGCGTCTGAGGAAGAAAATACTCTGGCAATCCCACTTGCCATTGACCCCAATTTGTTTTGACTATACACAATTTCGGCTTTACACACTATCCCCAGAATGTCACCCCCGCATAAGTTGAGAGTCGCCTTAATGCTCTATTTCTGCACAACGTTTTGGGGTATTTCATAACAGTAGTCCTGGAGAGCAGATGTACAGAGTGTTGCCAAAGCACAACTGCTAGAGGTTTTGTTAAAGAATGAGGAAGCATGCTGTGTTAACTACCCTAATAATTACTAAATTTAAAGCAGATTTACTAGAAGGAAAACGAAATTAACATTGTCAGGACACAAAGGGTAACCAATAAAAGTAATAAAAAGGGAGAATGTAGCCTTCTTTCTTTCTTTTCTTTAAATGTGGTATTTCAAGTGTTTGTATTATACACAGTAAAGCAAGGTTTTTTAAGCCTTTCAAGCCCTAGCAATTGGCATATTAGGGAAATGATGGTGTTACAACGAAGCAGGGAGTTAAAACTGAAAGCCATACCATATTATATTTTACTGTTCATTATTGTATTGTGCTATTCATTAGACACAGAGAAGGATTTCTATATTTCATTCAGGTACCAAACTACTTCAGTACATAAAGAAACTATCCCTGTATTGATTTAAAAAAAAACTGGAGCAAATTTAGTGCAAACACAGAGAACCAACGTATTTGCAGATAGTGAAGCATTTTCCTCCACTCCTTAGCTGTAGTAAACTCACAGGAAATACCTCCTGGGTTGTTACAAGCAGCACAACACTGCTGCACCTACAGTAGTACCTCGGGTTACAAACGCTTCAGGTTACAGACTCCACTAACCTGGAAGTAGTACCTCAGGTTAAGAACTTTACTTCAGGATGAGAACAGAAATTGTGTGGTGGCGGCAGCAGCAGCAGCAGCGGGAGGCCCCATTAGCTAAAGTGGTACCTCAGGTTAAGAACAGTTTCAGGTTAAGAACGGACCTCCGGAACGAATTAAATTCCTAACCAGAGGTACCACTATATTAAGGTCCACTGAGCACGAACTGCTTAGAACCCCACCCCCACCCCCAATCTATGCTCAAGATATATTCTAGGAAATCAGATCAGTTGGGATCTTATTGTGGTGAGGGCAGAGCCATAGCTTCAGAGGGCTAGCTAGGTTTTCTGCCCTGTGTGAAGCCTCCAGAGGGGCACCACTGAAGCTCCCAGCCTGTGTGTGCATGCCCTAGTTGTGGGGGAGCAGTATTTGAGGAGCAAAATATATTGGACTGAGATTTGAGGGTCTTAATAAACCCCAGGTCTGGGCACGTGTTTGTAATATAGTTTTGAAGAAGAACAAATCGTAACTGTTTCTTGCTATTCCACACTTCCTTGGATAAATTCTCCTCCACTCAGGGCCATGGATAGAGAGAAGCCTGCAGGTATTTGTGGGAGCAGGCTCGAGTCACAACTTTGAACTGGCCTCCCCAAAATTATGCTTGATCCCTGTTATCTCATAAAATTTTAGTTTCATGACTTAATTTTATGAGATACATTCTAGTAAGTCTTCCATATTTGTGGTTTATAGCTAGAGTTAACAGATCTTGGGGTCTGAACCAAACTTTCAGAAATTGAGCTTTTTTCTCAGGAGTCACACCCACATCATACGTTTAAAGCACATCTTTAACAATTTAACAGTCCTGGCTTCCCCGAAATAATCCTGGGAACTGTTACTTTAACCCCCTCAGAGTTCACAGCACCCTTAAGAAACTACAGTTCCCATGATTCTTTGAGGGAGACCATGTGCTTTAAAGGGGTTTGATTGCAAGGTGAGAATTCAGAAGGAAGAGGGCAAGCTGTTTTCTACAGGTCCCATTCCTAGCTTTCTTTCTCAGTACCTTTTTCCAGCATGTCCTTTCACCGATATGGGGCTACCATGGTTCTTCCTATCTCTCCTAAAATGCTTTCTATCTTATGTAACCAAGATCAAAAAGAGAGAGAAATCTAATTACATGAGAATATAGAAATCACACACCTGGGAGAAGCATGCTATCCTCTTATGGCTTCAACAACCGTATGCACACCCACTTGGGAATTAGTCCGACTGAACAGGGTGGGCCATTTCCCCTTAGCAAGTTAACCAAGAGCATTTTGGGATGCATGTATGAAAAAGTGACAACTGTGCTGTTCCCATTATGTGAGAGAATTAGGTTTTGCTCAGGACCGTGATCTTACATCTTTGCCAGCATTTTGTCTCCCATGGCAACCTTCATGTCCAAAATAGTATGGTTTATAGGTCCCCAATCCAGCCTCGTAATTCTCTCCTCGTTATTAGATGTGCTGTTATATTAGTCCATAACCATCAGATGATGAAGAAAAAATTGTTCTTTCCTGTCTTCCCTTCTCTTCATTCCCCCCTATGAGCTGTTGAATTCTCAGCTCTACCTAGGAAGCTCCCTCAATCCAGGATGTCTAATGCAAAATATTATCAAAATGTTACTTCAGTGGGAGTCTTATTTTCATGTATTAATAGCTCTTTGGCAATTTGTCTCCAGGAACTGTTCTTTGAACAAAATCTAGCTACCCTCCTCTTTCATTATTGAAGAAGAGAGCTAAACTAGAGCAGGTGCTTTCTTTTGGGAAGCTGTGTTCCTCCAGAATGTGCTGAATTTCCATCAGCCCCAGCAAACATCTGTATCATTAATATATGGTTACCAGACGTCCCCGTTTCCCGGGAACAGTCCCCGGATTTACAAATCTGTCCCTGGACAAAATCCGTCCCCAGAATGTCCCTGGATTTCATATTTTAAGTGTTGTAGATTTATTAGTAGGGAATGAATGTTGTGTGATTGGTTCAACAGCACACGACACATCATATGGGGACTTCTGGCGAGGCAAAATGGTGGATGCCACGGCAGCGAGCAGCTCCTGAAGCCAGCCAGAGCCAACTGCGCTACCAGGCTGGCTCCGGGCTGCTGAGACTGCTGCTGCTGCCACCACTACCAAGGGGGAACTGGGGACGCCTGCCGCTTCAACTGGGGAAACCACTGCTCCCCCTCCCCCCGGGACCCAAATCGAGCTGTGAGCGAGAGCCCAGCGACACTCCGGGGCCGACGCAGGGAGAAGGAGGAGAGGAGGAGAAGAGAGAGAAAGAGGAAGGAGAAAAAAGAGGGGAGCCCTGACCTTGCTGTGCCACTGAGAAGAAGGGCAAGGACACATGGCCGAGCCCAGGCCCAACCTGAGCCTACTCCACAGTGGCTAGTGCTCCAAGAAAGCAGGTTGGGGCCCAGAGAAAGGCTGCACAACAGAGGAGACCACAAAAAAGAAGATATTACTTCTTAATTTTTTAAAAAATAACTTTAAAAAAATTCCTCTTTTTTTGTTAAAAAAGTGTCCCCGGATTCTTTGAAAAAAAATCTGGTAACCTTACATTAATACAGTAACAAGAACAATTAAATGTATATCCTAACCTTCCTCCCAAAGGTGTGCGGGACAGCAAACACCAAAGTGATAAAAATATTCAAAATAAAATCTCATTTAATTAACAAAAACAAAAACATCTAAAGGCATTTTTAAACATTAAGAAACCTAAAAACATGATACAATTAATGCTCAGTGATTATTGGAGTTGCAGGACAGATTCTCCACCTCAGCCCAATACAAGGATTTGGACTTGTGAGTATAGAAGCACTCAGCCTTTACTTGTGATTATAGCGAAGAGTTTGTGCATTGCTTCCCATAGGCTGCAGAATGAAAACACTTCCATTAGCTGAGTTTTCGCCCACAACAATTTATATTGGACACTGGATGTCAGAGCAAAGTTGCAGCATCAGTTAATGCCCAGTCAAGGTTTCTGCACCAATGTTTCCTTGCCAGAATCTGCAATGCAGTTGGAAACTAAATAGGGAAAAGAATGTGTTTTTAAGTAGGCATAGATGTATGAATTAGTGAATGGTTTACAAAAATGCATGAGTTTTGATGGATGGAGACTGCAGAATTTATCCATTAGAATCCAGATTTATATACTGGGTCTCAATATTCTCATGAATTCTTAACATTCACACTATGAATATTTTGCATATTTGTTCAAATATTGCTATAGTAATGCATTATTCAGGATCTTGTCACAGACAAAGGACATAAATGAAACCAGCTCCTGGTGCAAATTGTTCAATCCTCAAAATCTGGAGTGGAAAAACACTGGGTTTTTGTTGTTGTTCAACCAGAAATTGAAAATCCTAAATTTGCAAAAATAATAATAATTATATATTGCAAATTCATCTTCTCAAAATATTTACTTCCTTTAGGCTGTAACAGTAAAACTTGATTGTCAGACAATTTGAAGATTTGTTCACATAAGAAAATTACATGTTTCTCCTTCTCCCTTCCAGGAACATCATATTGAAGGAACTTCACTTCCAAAGCTATTAGATATGCCAATAGCATATTTTTCAAACCTCAAGCAAGTACAAGAGAAGATCTTAACAACACCCAAATGTTTAGCATGGATTACAAGTCCGAGGGTAAAAGGAAGCAGCGGCATAGCTTGAATTTACTGGATCAAATAAAAAGTATGAGAGATTTATCGGAAATGATTGATGTGGTTTTGGTGGCTGAAGGTGAAAAGTTCCCTTGCCACAAACTGATGCTGTCTGCTTTCAGCCCCTACTTCAAAGCAATGTTTACCTGCGGCCTGATTGAATGCACACAGAAGGAAGTAGAGTTGCATGACATGTCAGCAGAGAGTGTGTCCATAATTCTCCAGTACATGTACACGGCTGAGCTGCACCTCACTAATTCCAATGTTCAGGGTGTGGCCACCACTGCTTTTTTCATGCAGATGGATGACGTTTCCAGCATGTGTCAGGCATACATGATGGAGCACATGGATGCTTCCAACTGCGTGGGAATTCATTACTTTGCCAAGCACATTGGGGCTGAAGAGCTTTCAGATCAAGCCAGGAGGTATTTGTACCTGCACTTTGCAGAGGTGAGCCTGCATGAAGAAATACTGGAGGTTGAAATGCAGCAGTTGCTAAATCTCATAAGATCAGATGATCTGAATGTGTCCAGGGAAGACAGCGTCTTGGATTTAGTCCTCCGATGGGTTAACCACAGCAGGAAATTGCGAGCAGATCACCTCTATGAGCTCCTGAAGCAAGTCAGGCTAGTCCTTGTAAGCCCTTCGTTCCTAGTCGAAGCTCGGAAAAGAAACACAGTGCTTCTCAGTAATACACTGTGTAGTGAGATGATTGAGAGAGCATTGGAAACTATCAAGAAAACCAACCAACCTTCTCTCACCCTTCGCTATGGCATGGAGACCACTACCCTTCTGCTTTGCATTGGCAATAACTCGCAGGGCATCAGATCAAGACACGGCAACTACGGCGATGCCAGTTTCTGTTATGCTCCTGTTACACAAAAGACGTACTTCATTTCCTCTCCGAAATATGGAGAAGGCTTGGGATGTGTATGCACCGGTGTGGTTACTGAGAATAATGATATCATTGTGGCCGGGGAGGCAAGCGCTGCCAAAATGTCTAGGCAAAAGACCAAGAAAATTGAAATTTATAGGTTTGTATCCTCTGACATGAAGAAACTAAATACAACTAGCACCCCATCATAAACTTCAAATTACCATGTGTGCATAGACGTTAAGGTTTAAGGGCTACAACACTCACCCCAATGCCTGTTTAATGCTGTGTGGCCTAAACCTCTTCCTCTGATCTTCTGGTATTCTGCCTAACTTCAGAGGCTGGCAAACTAACAGCCTCTTTTTAGGGCTTTAACCTCAGATCCATTATTTCATAACAGTGCTGATTAAAAAGATACCATATGTAACTGTTTATGAAAGATTTCGGACAATTATAATTCTTCATCTGACTTATACTGGTGGCGTCTGATAAGTTTTATTTTTATTTTATTTTATTCACCAATACCAGTTTATTTATTATACTACTATAAAGTATCTGCTTTGGGTGGCTATGTTGTTGCCAAGACACAGGTTTCTACCGAGTTCCCCTTGACTCCTGCAGTATATTTAGTACACTATGTGCAATATAAATACGAATCAACAGTCACTCAAGTAGGATTTCTACAGGCTCTGGACTAAATCTTTTATTTCGTAGCCCAATTCATTGATAACAATGGCTAGAGTGCCCTCTATGTGCCACAAATAATTCCATAAGCTACTAGTTATTGTTTTTTCCTCCTCCTTTTGCAATGGTTTAGTCCCTGTTGAATCACAGGCAAGTTTAGTGCTCTTATTCCTGTTTACTCAATAGTATCATTACTACTGAAAGACTTCACGATGTTTTAAGGGAACCTGAGGTTGGGTATAAATCCCAACAAAATCAAGAGGAATTATTTTGAAGTAATCGCGGTTAGGACCGAGCTGTAAGGCTAGGTATACACACTGCTCATTCTGTTTTCTACCTCTTAAAGAAAACAGGATAGAAGACGGAAGAATTTTCCTGACAGAAAATTATCCTTCCCGCTGATATTGCCACACCCTCCTAATAGTATGTTCTCCACTGGCCTTCCCTACTCTGATGCCCTCCAGATGTTGTGGGAGGAAATTCTGCAGGATAGCTGCTGCCTTGCTAAGAACTTATTCTGACATTGGGCAGATTGGGTGACCTGTCTTATCAGATACGGATCAGAGAGGATGCCCTCTCAGACAGAGCACAGTGGTCAGGTTGGTATATAAAGGATGAGACACTTTTAGGCATCCTGGTTCCAACCTGCAATAGGGCTCTGTGTTCCAGTACCAGCACCTCAAACTTGAGAGCCACAGATTCACACCCACCCACCCGCTGTATAAACCTAACACAAACATGTGGCATATATATTGCAATCATTTTAGGGTAGAAGTTTACCAAGGTATGAAGTTGTTTTGGCACATTTTGGCTGCAATCCTATTCCCACTTACGTACTTGGGAGAAAGAAGACACATTGAGCTCAATAGTACTTCCTTCTGAGCATACATCATCACCATCACCATTATCATCATCATATTATCATGATTAAATTTCTATCTTGCCATTCTTCCCAAATGTACATATTTAGAATTACATTGCTTGTCATTGTTGGAAAATAAAAATGACACATAAAGAGAGGGATTAGGTATAAATGTTTCCGATTTGACCTGTTGCCCTGACAATTCTAATATTAGCTTCTTCTTCTTTTTTACAGGTACAACAGTCGGGGCAATCACTCTTGGCAAAGTCTGTGTACTGCAGAGTTTCGTGAGCTCTATGCTCTAGGCACCATCCATAATGACCTATATATCACAGGAGGTCAGATGAAACTGAAAAACCAATACCATATCACAAACTGTGTGGGGAAGTACTCAATGGAGCAAGAAAACTGGAGGGCCTTGGCTCCCCTCCCAGTGCCCTTGGCCTGCCATGCTGCAGTAACAGTGAAAAACAGGCTGTACGTCATGGGAGGTTGGACGCCGCAGGTGAGGAATATCGCAGAGCCTTTTAGCATTTATGGTGTACTCTTCCACCCATACTGCCTGTGCTTGTTGTGGAGGCCTGTACATATTCCCTGTGCCTCCTCTCCTCTAAGAACATGTACACACTCTTGTTTACCTCATCGAGTGTGTTCTCACTGCTGGTTTGAGAAGGGGTATGCATATATCATTGGGACGCGGGTGGCGCTGTGGGTAAAAGCCTCAGTGCCTAGGACTTGCCGATTGAAAGGTCGGCGGTTCGAATCCCCATCCCCACGGTGGGGTGCGCTCCCGTTGCTCAGTCCCAGCGCCTGCCAACCTAGCAGTTCGAAAGCACCTCAAAGTGCAAGTAGATAAATAGGGACCGCTTACTGGCGGGAAGGTAAACGGCGTTTCCGTGCGCTGCGCTGGCTCGCCAGATGCAGCTTTGTCACGCTGGCCACGTGACCAAGAAGTGTCTCCGGACAGCGCTGGCCCCCGGCCTCTTAAGTGAGATGGGTGCACAACCCTAGAGTCGGACACGACTGGCCCGAACGGGCAGGGGTACCTTTACCTTTACCTTTATGCATATATCGTTAGCCACAATTCATATGTGTTCTGTATCTGTCCTGACATTTCTTATGAAATACTGCATTTTGATGCATTTTTCTCCAAAGCGGCATCTGAGTTGAAAAAAAGAATGACCTAACTGCATTTTAAGCCAGTAATGCACACACAGCCTTACTTTCAACTGTGTCTTCGGTTGTCATTCTCCACAGACACTTTTCACCTGTCTACTGCTTTGACTCTGCCCCTACCATCCCATCACACTCTCCTGCTGTCAATTGTCCTTCCTGCTCACTGACTTCATAAGATGCTTATGCATTGTGGCAGAATAACCTTTCCCAGCTTGCAATCCTATGTGTACTTATTAGCCTAATTTCCTCCACGAGGTTAAGGAACAGTGATTCTTACTGCTCTTTCAACTGTAGCCCCCAAGTGTAGAAATAAATTAGGCATTTCCTTGATTGAGACACACAATCCAAACAGTGCCCACTCCTTGCAGTAAAAATGCAATGTGCATGATGTCATTTAGAACTTGCTGCTCCTGAAACAGGACCTCAAAGTCTGCCACTTGTGGGTGGGCTATCTCACTCTGGCCACTAGAAAGGCTGGCCCAAGTACCAGATGGGTAAGACAAGGGGAGCAGGATGCACAAGGGGTGGAGGGTGAGCTGTGTCTGAGAAGAGCAAGGAGATCTGGAATATCGCTCTAGTCAGGATGATGGAGGGAGGGAAATTGGAACCTGAAACTGAGCAAGGCTGTTTCAGGCATCTGCCGTGAGCCAAGGAGCAGGGTGCAGAGAGAAGGAAGGTAGGCTATCACATGCACGGGATCTGGCTGGGAGAATGCAAAGGTGGCTTTTGTCAGTTGGCTGCTTACGAGAGGCTTTTGAGAGTGGAGAGAGGATGTGGTGAACCCTCTGGGCTTTTTAAAAACGTCTGGCTGACCAACACTGTGAGAAACAGGAAGAAGACCTAGATTGGTCTATATGCAGCAGGATTCTTGTCATGTGTTCACATGTGAGCCCAGGGCCTTCTTAATGCTGACCTTGCATGCTGCAAGAGGCTAATTTCAATTCATGACTAACTTTTATCTCAGCAAATTGCTGATGATTCATTTATTACTCCCCGTTGTTCAGCTAACCTTTTAAAGTAGTAGATTAGTTGGTTTCCCATGGAGGATATATTGACAGATATATTGGAAATCTGAAAGCACAGAATGTGGGAAAACATATGAAAACATACTTGCCTATATTGTTTGTTCCAGTGGTGCAGGTCCACATCCATGCCATACATTTAAAGTACCTTTATACCACCTGAACAAGCTTGGCTTCCCCACCACCACAGAATCCTGGGAACTGGAGTTTAAGTGTGCTGGTAATTATAACTCTATGATAGGTTTAGGTACTAAAGTTGCCAGGATTCTTTGGGGAAAATCATGACTGCTAAAGTGGTCTAATATGCTTTAAATATACAGCGTGGATGTAACCCCAGTAAGACTACAGGCATACATTTCATGTGCTCAAATATTCATGTCCCGTCCTGCTCTGCTCAATGTAACTTTTATTGTTTTAGCTATTAGCTGTGAAAATCATGGGAATGTTGTTTAGGTGCTTTATTTACCTCACAATACTCTGATATTAACATAATTGATAAAGTGTCTAAATGTTTACCAAGTCCTGTACCAAGATTAAAAACAAAACAAGACAGCCGTTGCTCTGTGGCTTACAATCTAAAAGGCGCGACACAATAAGAAAAAGGAATGGGGAGGGAAGATGAAGGGCAATCAAATTCAAGTAGCTGTTCTAAAAGTTACGAAAGCTCAGTAGTGTCTTTTGATCTGAGCAGGCAGGCCTCCCTACCTTTAAGCACACATACATAAACAACCCAGCAGCCCTATGATGCAGTGTCATGGGCGCTTTTCATACACTCGGACAAAAGAACATATGGTTTTGAGCAATGATTTTTTGAAGACACTTAATCCTCATGTAATTATAGGCTGCATAAAAATGCCAACTCCTAATCTTACAGTTACACAAGATTAAGCCTCAATGGCCTTTTCGTGACTTCTGTCAGTTGCATAGTGAACAATGATTGTTTAATTTAAGTATGGTTTTAGGACTCAGATACCAAAACCCAAAAATACATGCCAATGGTTTTTTGAATGACTACTTGTCATGTTTTCAAAGTAAGAATCCATCATTTTCATAGTCTGCATAGGACATCCCACATAGGTGTGTTTCTTTATTATTTCCTTGTGCCTCTTTCACAAGCAACAGGTAAGCTTCACTTGGAAGGGAGAATCCTCCAGATTTAAGGCTGTGATCCACTGACTTATATGTATACAGGTGGGACAAATAACACAGGACTGAAAAATGAAGCAAATACACAGACAGTACCAGTTTCACAATAACAGCCCAGCCCGTCAAAATCCAGAGCCCAAATGGTTCTTTTAAAATTATCCTGCACAGACTCTTCTCTAACTAATGTGAAACCCACTGAATTGTCTAAGATGGACTCTCAGACTAAGTGCAGTCAAACTGCCTTTTCATGTCCAGACACTTCATTGATGATGAGGTTTTGCTAGGCTTCGGCATAGACCTTTCTTTTCACTTCACACAATGCAACAGAATGGCCAACAACATTATCTAGAGGTAATTCATCTTTTAATTATAATGTTTCTAACTAAGGCCTGACTTGCAGATTATTTTCCTGGCATGATAACACCATTTCAGCTTTCATGTGGTGAATACTCAATCTGAATATGCATTTCATACAGTGAGTTCATCATATTATAATTTCGTTGGTCTATGCTGGCGTGGTAAATGCCAGCTTTCGCTATGTGGGAGTGCAGTTAAATAAAATTGTCACAAGATGAAGTAGACATAGTATAATTACTTTAAGGCAACTTTTCCAGAGCAAAACATCAACTTGATGATTGGGTCTGAGGGTCACACAGCTCCCTCTTTCATTAAGCTGACCAGCATTAATTATTATGGAATTAATAATAAACAAACAAACAAACAATACTGACAACAACCACTTTCAATACACCTGCCATCTCATTGCACTTTGCAATAATCTGGTAACATAGTCCAGTATTATTATGTCTGTATTGCAGATGGTAGGCTAAAGCTAAGTGGCTTGCCTAAGAATAAGCTGCAGTGACATTTGAAGTGGATTTTCCCCAGCTCATCCTCACTTGTTTGCTTTCTTATTAAAAACAGTTATTTTTGTTAATATCTTCCCTACATTAACTCAAGAACTATTCATCTTATACATTAGCATACCCTTTTGAATAACTACAGCAGGTGTGGGGAATCTTTGGCCCTCCAGATGTTGCTGAACTGCAACTCCCATCATCCCTGGCCATCCCTGGCCATGCTATCTGGGGCTGTTGGGGAGTGTAGTACCATCTGGAGGGCCAAAGCTTCCCCACATCTGAACTACAGTCTATCTAGGCAGTGGCGTAGCGTGGGGGGTGCAGGGGGGGCTGGCCCCACCGGGCGCAACATCTGGGGGTTAGGGTTGGGGGCACAAATCCACGGGTTAGGGAGCGCAAATTACTTGCCTTGCCCCAGGTGCTGACAACCCACGCTACGCCACTGTATCTAGGTATTTTCCTTATCAGCCATAGAAGAAAACATACCTGTTGTTGAAACACCCCTTGTTCTCAGCGATCAACACCATCATCTTAAGAAAGCAGTATTAGGCTTTGTTCACTTGTCTCCCCACCCCCACCCGGGATCCCAAGATTGGCAATAACCTGTGACTTATTCTTGTTCATATGGTGTACAGAAGCCGGCCATACCTTTGCTGGGCTTTTTACCAGGGTGTGTGTGAAAGAGAAAGACAGTACATACAAGTGATAGACGGAAGTGCTTCAGTAAATTCAGATTATGTGCAAAATGAAATGTGCATCTATCTATCTATATCTATCTATCATCTATCTTTCATCTATCTATCTATCTCTATGAATCTATGGCTTTGTCATTAATAAATGATCCCCCCAAAGTGTTCTTTCACGAATCTTCAAAGCACTCTGGAAACATTTGAGCAACCTGAAAAAACAACTTAAAATTTATTTATTTATTAAATTTCTATACCGCCCTGCATCAGAGGATCACAGGGCAGTTTACAATATAAAAACACAAAAATAACAACATAGTAACAAACAAAAACAATTACCCCTCTCCAGTTTAAAAAGCCATATACAGCATATTGTTTAATTAACCAAAGGCCTGGGAGAAGAGGAACGTTTTAAAATTCCATCTCTGGGGGAGGGGGGGAATAAAGAGGTTTTTACTTTCTTCCGGGGACTTCACAGCAGCCTTATAAAAAGAGCTATGCTCTGTCAGCGCTGTGTCCGTAGATGGCTTGTTATTACCCAAATCCTCAGCTCCCTAACTGCAGAATATAAATGTGCCGTTATTCATGCGCCTTCCACAATGTATTTCCCAGCCACAAGTCATGGGTGCTGTTAAAGCCTAGTGAGTATGAATCACTTCGCTGCTGTAATTGATGTGTTTATGTTATTTATCTGCTCAGCTGCCTTCCATGATTAATAGCATGCAGGCGTGCCCGGACGGCTCCAAATGTTGTATTATTATATGGCTGTCATATTTCATACAGATGGATCTTCCTGACGATGAGCCTGATCGATTAAGCAACAGAATGTTGCGCTATGACCCAGGCCAAGACAAATGGACAGAGTGCCCGCCAATGAAGTACTCGAAATACCGCTTCAGCACAGCTGTAGTCAACAATGAGATTTATGTCCTGGGTAAGAGCAAACAGATTTTTAACAGATAGGGCGGCCACTTTTTATTTTCCCCAGCAATTTGCCTCTGCCAAGTGAAAGATTTCAACCCCCCCCCCTCTCTCTCCATATTGTAGGTTAAAGAAAAGGCACTGGGACAAGAGGAAAGTACCCTTGAGGTCATAGGTAGGGAACCTGTAGCCCTCCAGGTGCTTTAGGACTCCAGCTCACACCATCCCCATCAGAATGGCTGAGGATTATTTGAGTTGGAGTTCAGTAACATCAGGAGGGCCACAGGTTTGACACCCAGGCCCAAAGTGGTGATAATATAAAGCCATTCTAAAAGGGGCCCCAGGTATCAGTGAGCTAAGTATGGCCCACCTTTCTTTCTGCCAATCAAACAAATATGTACAGGAGCACTAGCAAAATAAGAACAGCTCTCTCCATGTGCATTTGTCCTTATTAATTTTGGGTGCTCTCCTTTCGCATATTTTTGAAGCGATCACTAATAGGCATTTTAAGGCAAGCACGTTGTAATTCTCCCTTCAAGCATCTTGGGGAACAAACAAGGGATTTTTGTTGACACGTGATGACACAGTTTTATTCACAAAGAAGGAAAGGGAATGGAAGAGAATGGGAATAGATGAAGAATTTTATGCCCCTATGGGGCCTGAGCATGTTTCTTTTCATTGTCACTCTAAATCCATAACTCTAAATCCGGGGGGGGGGGGGCTGGCTGGATTTTGTCCCTTTTGCTTCCCCTCCCTGCTGAATACCTGATCAACATGATTTCTGCTAAGGTCCTAACTACTTGTTATAATCAAATAGAAGCCCAACATGCCTCTTTCACAGGAAAAACCACCTGGGGAGTGAATGATTGGGAGCAGAGAATTAATGTGTGCAAGGGGGGAAAAGGCTGAGCCTATTCTCCTTGCTGTTTCCGCCCTCTCAATCTTGCATCCCAAAGTGGCTTTTCCTGGGAGCAAAGGGCCATAGGGCTAACTTATGCACAGTTTCATTTAACATATAGTTTAGACCTAAAAGGGCTCTGCATGTACATCCTCATTGCTATATGCATGCATCCTTCAGCAAAGGTGTCATAATTCGGACCACATGGGGCAGAATTAGATTTAGTCAATGATAAAGGGTTCATGACTCATACTAGGATGGATGCATAAGCTTTTCATTTCAAATATACAGATCTCTCCCAAAACCAAAGTTCATGAAGCATTTGTGCTCGACCTTCAGTTTTGGACTGAATCAACACAAACTCTTTTCCACACGATCTGTTGCTGATATTCTCTCAAGAAGGAGATTCAGTCTGCAACACATCCTGTCAATTGTCAGTCTGTGCTCAATTTCCTGGCTTTCTCACACAAAATCAGATGTGGGTTTTTTCCCTCAGCACCACTGCAAACTGCCAAAAAGCAATTGCAGTGGCTTTATTCCAGATTTACACTTCCTAGTAGTATAACAATTTTGGAATGATTTTCAACAGTTTAGGTTGAAAACTGTCAGGTAGTCACAGAAGATTCAATTTCTTTTAACTGCATATTTACCTCAGGCTTGGGGTGTATGTCCAACCCACCTTTTTCTATTTTAAAAGGGTGAGCAAAGAGTGTTATGGCTAAACCAATCTTTACAATAGGGATGGAAAACCCATTGCCCTCCAAATGTTGTTGAACTCCAGCTCCCATTAGCCCCGGCCAGCATGGCAAATACTCAGGGGTGACAGGAGTTGTAGTCCAGCAACTTCTGGAGGGCCACAGGTTGTCTCCTCCTTATCTAGTTACAGGCAGAATGTCATTGTTATTTTGCATTGTGATTCCAGATAACATCACGCAAATATGGCATGCAATTGGGGTCTGGTGGGGGCACATTCAATGATGAGGAACACCTAGATTTATTGCAAGGTGATGTGAGTTATGAATCTTTGCTTTAAAGGCAATACCAAAGGTGTCCTACCTGGACAGAGAGAAAGGCAGATTATAACATTGCAACATGCAAGTTGAAAGTTTTCTTGTGGCACAATCTTACGCATGTTTGGTGAAAGTCGCCCAATAGAATTTAGTGGGGCTTCCTTCCAGACAGGTTTACATAGCATCGCAGCCTCATTCTGGCTAGCTCAGCTCTTGATCATTCCTATGACAGCAATGACAGAATGAGAATTGCAAGAGCTGGAGGTGACAGGCCAAAGAATGGTGGCTGCCGTGAGAACAGAAAACTCACACAGCTTGCTAGTCTGGGAGCCATGATTCCTCGAGACATTAATTGCTTCACAAGTGTCAAACAGCTGTGTTCAGAAAAGGATTCACAATGGTTCCCCCACCACCACCACCACCACCCTCCAAAGAGGAACTGTTAGGATTGTGACAGGCAGGAGCTTTCTGTACTGCTGCTTTGGCAGTTTAGTGCTAAACTGCAGGTGTGGTTAGCCATGCCAACAGGGCTGGGCCAGGAAGACACTTTTGCTACCTGAGAGTGAGGCAGCAAATGGCATTATGCATCCTGCAAGACAAGATGCATAGTTCCCAGGGAGCTGTCTCACTTATTTTGCCACCAGAAACAGAAAAATCTTAGAAGGGCATCTTCCTCTTGTTGATGGCAAACATAAAATACTAATACATTCCATATTAATTTACTGTCCTTTCAAAACACAATCAGCTGCCTGAGGTAGACACCTCACTTTGCCTACGGGTAGGGCTGGCCCTGCAGAGCAGGAAAAGGAGGGACCATGTTTCAAGGGCATGTTTCAACGCCCTCCCATCAGATGTCAAAGAGATAAACAACTACCTGACATTTAGAAGACATCTGAAGGCAGCCCTGTTCAGGGAAGTTTTTAATGTGTGACATTTTAATGTATTTTTAATCTTTGTTGGAAGCCGCCTAGAGTGGCTAGGGAAGCCCAGCCAGATGGGCGGGGTACAAATAATAAATTATGATGATGATGATGTTAATCAATGATGATGTTAATTACCACTATGGTAATAGAGCTCAGAGTGGTTTGCAGCAACTTTAAAATTACACAGAAATGGATACAGCAGTAAAAGCATCCTAAAACAAGAGGTTAAACCACTAAAGATTCTCAGTCCAGCAGGTCAATCTCCTTCCAGAGTAAAAAATGTATTTGGGCCCATCTGCTGTATACATTTAAGGCCCTGCTGTATGACTTCATGGCTTCCCCAAAGAAACCTGGGAGCTTAGTTTGTTGAGGGTGCTGAGAGTTTTTAGGAAACAATTTCCAGAGTTCCCGGCAAGAGGGATTGTTTAACCACTCTGAAAATTTCCAGAACAATGTAACAAGAAATCCCTCTTCCCAGAGAACTCTGAGAATTATATATCTGTGAGGGGAACAGAGCTCTCCTGACAACTCTCAGCACCCTTAACAAACTACAGTTCCCAAGATTCCCATTGGCATGACATTGCTTAAAGATCATAGTGCGGGTGGGGCCTTAGCTGGTGGAGGGCCTAGAGACAGGGCCAAGGGGATCTTCCGAGATTATGAGTGCCATCATCTAGTCATAGCTGTCAACCTTCCCTTTTTTTGCGGGAAATTCCCTTATTCCAGAGCCGTTTCCCACTGCTTCCCGCTGCTATCCCGGATTGTTAGATATCCCGTAGACTGTCCCCGGGACAGGTGAGGCTGCTGATCCCTTATTTTCAAATCTGAAAGCTGACAGCTATGCATCTAGTACTGGCTTTTATACTAATTTTTAGCCTTATTTCCCATTGCTGTTACCCTGTGCGAAAATATTATTGGCAGTAGGCCTTCCGTTACCTATTTTATTTGTATACGTGCTTTTCGATCGGCTTATAAATCTTCTGAATAATAAATAAATTGAGCATTTTTCAAAACTACCACTGGATTAAAATCATGTCAAAGTGATAGCTGCGGCTAAGTGGCTGGCACCATAGGAATGTCGCTCTGTGAATTTCAGTTTATCTCAGGGGTACATTTCCTCCCAAAGCAAATGTATAGCCAGAAGAAACCATGCCCAGCTTTCATGTTTTTAATGTGATTGGCAGGCCTTCAATGATCTACGTGGGACTCATTCAGTGTTCCCAACGCTGCACATGTGGCTCCTTACAACCTTTAGTCTGAAGTTTCTGACTACGGCTACTCAGGCATATAAAATGCTGAAATAGATGGACACAAATCTGATCCAAGATGACAGTCCCCTTACATTCCGATGAGAATGAAGCTCAGGTTGCTTGGGCATCTGATAGCATTATTAACTGGGAACCTGTGCTGTGTCTTTGATCAGATTTCCTGTCTTGATGCATTGGTTAAAATTCCTCAAGACTCCCTTACTACTTAAATGCCACACAGTCTTTTGAAGGAAATGAAGAGCATTTCCTGAGGTTCCAAACCCTTTATTCTTTTCACAGTATTTGACTGATCTTAGCTCTTTCTCTCCATATTTTCCCAGGAACATAACTATATTTGTTCAGAAGCCCAAGAAAGAGTAGTATTGTGTTCCTAATGACAGAGCCAATTGAATTCAGCCACTTTTTGGAAGAAAACCAGATGGGGGAAGGCACTGTCTGAGGTCATGCATTTTAATCTCTCACATTAAAAAGAGAGAGAGAGAGAGAGGCAAAGAAAAAAAAAATCCCTCACAGCTGAGTCTGTGAAAACTCATTACTAGCAACGGGCAAATTAGAAAAAAGCCTTGCCAAGGGCACAAACTTAAAAACACTCCCAGAAGAATGACAGTCTGAAATATAAGTCATCAGCAAGGGCTACAGCCTTACCATTAGGGGTGTTCATGCTGCATTGTTTGCCAGTTATGTAATCCCTGATTTAATTTTTTTATAAATAAGAACATACAGAAGGAATTAAAGGAGAAATCCTATTAGAAAAGGCTTGGAAATCAAAGAATCTTTGTTTATCCTCCTCAGTCTGGAATTCCACCTCATTAAAATCCCGTTTTCCCCGGGGCTCTTGCTGAGAGCTTCTTTTTAAAGTTTTAAGCAGTTAAGTGAGGTTCAATTAAATTCTGAATATCTCCATCATAAAATACTTATTTGAAACGGCACCCAGGGATCTCTCCAGAAAGGAAAGTTAGAATAGGCAGGAAGCTGCATTGCTCTAGTAAGCAGGTTTGGTTTGAATAAATGACACTATTTCTAAAGTAAACACATTACTGTATTTATTTTAGGAGTTTCTTAGAGTGATAGCAAATCAGCTCAGTTCTGGTCTGTGTGTTTGACAGTGAAGTGAGTGATTTACCAAGAGCTGACTGTGAAACAGTAAAATCTGTGAACAACTTCGACCCTCCATTTAACACACACACACACACACACACTCTCTCTCTCTCTCTCTCCTGGGAACTGTAGTTTGTTCAGGATGCTGTGAATTGTAGCTCTGTGCAGGGTAAACTACCATTCCTAGGATTTGGGTGGGATGTGCTTTAAATGTGTGGTGTTTATACAGCCTCTGTCCAGTTTCTGGAAACAAATTATGGGAAGTATTTAGGCGGGCTTCTGTTTGCTTTACCTAGCCCAGTTTCTCCCTCCTGTCTTGCTGCCAAGCTCGCTAAACCAATTGTGCGGCTTAGCACACACTTATCCTCTGATCCCAACCACATTTACTTTGGAGCAAGTCCTATTGATGTTGGTGGGATTTACTTCCAGATAAGCATAGACGGCAGCCTTCCTGGCCCAAGGGGCAACCGTAACAAATTGAAATGCTTTTCCATTTCAGTCTTAGAAGAGCTTGCCAGGTCTATCTTTATTGCTCCTTTATTTCTTCATGAACCAGTTATGCAGAGCTGGTTTACAGAGAATGAGAGAGCAATGTATGGGCTCAGGCTCTCAGCTTGACTGCTGGGACTAGTGAAGAGAAATGTTACAAGAGAGATTACAGCTATTAAACCCATTGTGTATTCCAAAGATCAATTTAACAGTGAATTATTTGGAGAGAAAGAGAGAGAGAGAAAAAGATTAGTTTCTCTCCCTTGCTCACAAACTGCGCTCAGTTGCAGGAGTATCCCCCCTTTTCTTCTTCCATTAAAGAGGCAGCACTAGTTGTAAAGCACTATTTTTTAAAAAATAACACCAGCAACTCACTGATTGCAATTAATGAGCTTAATGAGGTCAGAGTTACTATAGTCTCCATGTGACATGGAATTCAAGGTGTCGTTTTTTGAAAAAGGTAGGGAATGAACAAAAGTTCAAACGTTTCAAAAGAAATGTTTTTGCTCATGTCACGTTATTGAGGTAAGATATTGGGCTGGAGAAGGTTGTTTGTTTATACATTTCTATCCCACTTTTCCTACCAGGAGTTCAGGGTGGCGCATTGTGGGCCATGCACTGTTCTGTGCGGTGGTTTTGCCTCTAGTCTATTATTTTTAACAAGTAGACAATTCTGAAGATGCTGGTAGGAGTAGAAACCTGACTCTCTAGCCAACTTGCAGCCTCTCCTGTTTCCGCCAGGTGCACCACACAGACTCCTAACACCTGTGCCACATCTAACACCTTTGCTGCAAGCTGGCCAGCCTTGCAGTTCAGGGCTGAAATGCTGAGGATAATATCCTTTCGCTGACACCACAATGTGTTTTTACATCCAAAGCTTGCTTGATAATCCCAGCTTCTTAATGGCTGTGTCTTCCTTCCCATTTATATATGTGTTTTATAAACAGAGATTTGTTAAAATTTAAAATCCATTAAACTCATTGCTTGCAGAGCGAAAACGCTTTTTGATTGCAGAGCTATCCAAGCGTGATATAGAAAGCTCGGAAGCATTAATGGCTTTGATAACACAAAGATGTCTCTGCTGGTTTACTGTAGTTATGCTGTGACATATGAACTATTTCCCAGATAAAACAAATAATGTTCTTTCTTCACATTGAAGGAGGAGGGGAAAGTGTATTTATGGCACTAGGGAACACTGTTTGGATGAAAATTCTGCCCCCTTTTACATGATAAAAAGACAAGCCCAGACACACTGGGTGGTATTAAGTTTTACTCAGAGTAACCCCATTGAAATTCGTGGACCTAACTTGGGGCTCATCCACACTTTTGTTCCCCTGGGAAAACCCACTGTTTATTGCTGAATCAGAGCAAACGGCAATCAGGTTTTCTGCGGATTGTCGTTTGTTCTGATTTGTTACTTAAGAGTGGGTTTTCCAGGGGAAAGTAGAGGGGCCAAGACAAAACCGCTTGGATTTCTGCCTATAAAGCACAGGCCAAGCGGAAGTGTGGACGAGCCCTGAGTCTAAGACATAGCTGAATATCACCCATAGTGAAATATTTCAGATATTCAGGCGGCATACACACCATACATTTAAAAACAATGGCTCCCCCCAATGAATCATGAAAACTGTAGTTTGTTCAGAATGCTGGGAATTGTAGCTCTGCGGAAGGTCAACTACAGTTCCCAGGACTTTGGGGGGGAAAGTTGTGCACTTCAAATGTATGGTGGGTACCTAGGAATCCTTTTTCTGACCTAAAAGCTTTCCAGTTGCATGGAGATTTTGATGCAGAAGCCATCCCCTGCACACATTCTCCAGGCGGCAGAGCTGCAAGAGAAACTGCATTCTTGAGCTCCTAGAGTTCCTGGGAGGAAGAATGGACTATTAAGCCACTCTAGGAATTGCAGCTCTGTGAGGGGAATGTGGGAGTCTCTAAACAACGCTCAGCACTCATAACAAGCTACAGTTCCCAGGATTCTTTGGGGAAAGCCATGACTGTTTAAAGTAATGTGATACTACTTTAAATCAAGCAAAAGTCAGTGACAAATCACATGTTCCAGTAGAAGATGAGGGGCGTTTCTGATCACTGTTGATCCATAGGTCTAATGGGTAGATGTGGGAAATGAACTGCACTACTAGCTCAAAAACAACAACAGCCCTTTGATGACATACTTTCTTATTTTGGGGACTGTCCTGTTTTTACTGTCACTCCTGGGAGACACACCGGGAAATGTCATGGGCAGAGCATATCCATACAGGTGTGTACTGTGTGCCTCTGTTTCTTCCGGCACTTTTGCTGAAGATATGCGCATGATTGCTCAGATCCTAACATTACTTCATCCCTATCTACAATGCTCAGTTCAAAGGGTATGTGAGACACTTCTTTCATTATTTCCTGTTTACCTGCAGCATTTTTTAACTGCAGTTTGCCATGCATAAATCCAACATAAAATCGAAAATGTAAATCATCATAAAACAGTCAGTTAAAATAATAGAAAGAGCATTCCACGGAAGAAGGTGACTGCACACCATCACTCTCCCTACAAAAGGCCTGGAGAAAGAGGTGTGCCTGCACCCGTAGATGAAAAACCAACATTGTTGGTGCGAGATTCACCTCAGACAAGGGGCCACCACAGCAAAGACCCTCTCTCACGCATCACTGCCCTTGAACTTTATTTGGTGGCAGTATTGCACTGGAACAATTGCATTCCACTGTTCCCTGCCTTGGATTCTTCACAACAGCACTCTGAATAGCCCTAAGAATCACAACCAAATTTTCGGATGGAAAGAATATTGTGTTTTCCCAGCTTCGAAATATTACATGTTACATGCTGCTGGTGGTAGGAATACTAATTCAGATAATAGCAACATTCCTTTGAGGAAATACATTTGGATCTGCCACAATAAATTGTTATCAACTGATTGCCTAGGGAAACCTTTATTTGTGTAAACTCAAAAATCCTTATTTGCATAAACACAACCCAAGAGAAACATCAACACAGGAGAAAAGGAACTTTAAAAAATTAATAATAATCTTGATGCACAGCTGCTAAGTGGGACTCTTCCCTTTTTTAATTTATAATGATACCACCATCTCATTAAAAAATCAGGGCAGTGCAGACCCTCCAAGTGTCCCTATTTTCCAGGGACATCCCTGATTTAGAGAAGCTGTCCCGGTTTCTGATTTTATCCTGAAATATCCTGCTTTTCCTTAGGAAGCCCCTATTTTCATCGGAGAAATGTTGAAGGGTATGGAATTATCTGACCCCCTAGCTTTTTGAAGGCAATTCTATGTAGGGATTTTTTTTTAAAAAAATGTTTCATGTTTTACTATGTTTTTACATATGTTGGAAGCCGCCCAGAGTGGCTGGGGCAACCCAATAAGATATGTGGGGCATAAATAGTAAAATTATCATTATGGAATGGGATGTCCCTGTTTTCATCGGAGAAATGTTGGAGGGGATGGCAGTGTACAACAAAATGTATACAATAAAGCACTGTTAAAATAAATCACTGGCTAATCGAAAGAGTTTTAAGCAGCTACTTAAATAGGTCTGTTGGCATAACAAGGTCTTCAAGAGATGCCTGAAAGTCAAAGGTGAGGATGCCTGGCGAATCTCAGCTGGAAGAATGTCCCACAGCATGGGACCAGTGACACTAAAGGCCCAACTTCTAGTTGAAGCCAGTTGGGCCTCTCTAACACATAGGACACCTAAGCACGCTTCTCCAGATGACCATAACTAGTCACAATCACATATCTTTTGGTGTTGCCCTTAAGCACCAGCAGTGCAGTGAAGAGAGCCCTACAGTCGGCACAGCTGCCCTTCATTGCAGGCAGAAAACAGGTTCCCTCCAAAATCAACAAGGAGCCTTGTGCCACCTTAAAGACTAGCACATTTCATTCCAGCATAGATTTTCAAGTCTGTGAAAGCTTGTGCTACAAAAAATAAAATAAAATAATGTGTTAGTCTTTAAGGTACCGCATGACACTTGGTTGATTTTGCTGCAACAGACAAGCATGGATGCCCCTCTGGAAAAAATGCTCCATCCTTGGTTCTTTGTTATATTGCAGTGATGATCATATCTCTTATTAGGATTTAGGCTGGAGTTGTTGGCTTCCATAGCAACAGAACGAAACCTAAAGGGAACAAAAGCTTGCCTTGGTCTTTTCCTGGAGCATTCACCTGTTTTATCTGCTGGTTCTAGAAGTCTTTGAGAAGCTTCAAGCTATCACTTAGGAATGCACAGAAAACTGTAGCGAGGGCTAGATGTCTTCTACTAGGAATTGGATTCAATTAAAAGAACCTTACAAGGGCACTCACCACTTACTGTACATTTGTGAAACCATTGAAAACATTGATGTGGTCTGGTTTCTCTGCTCCATCCCAATTATTTTATATCTGTCAGGCATATAACTGGGGAGAGGAAATGTGCCTGGAATGAAACTGCAGTTTGAATCGTCTGTTGTGGTATATTTGGGTCACACAGGAAACAAGCAGGTATTCTGGAATCAGAAGGCCTTTCCCATAGGAGCATACCCGTAAGGCAAATGCAAGTTGAGCGCCAAACTATTCATCAGGGTGTATTTAAATTTATTTATTTTGAACTGCATTTCCACCCCCCCCCCCCAAAAAATTATTTTCCAAGCCCCCAACATAATTGAAATTGGTTTCTTTCCAAGTAGTTACCATCATTTTCTGATGAGGAGGTGTCCAATCTCCCTCCCTGGGTTTACACACGCAGCAGTACATAATGATTTTGAATGCCCTGTCAAAGCTGGCTTTTCACTATTAAGAGAACTGCACACATTCTGTTCCAGTTCAGCATAAATCCCCTGCTTTGTTTCAGAACTCCAGCGCTGCAAAATTATTATCTTTTGATTGCAATTTTCATTTTGAAATAACAGTGACAGAGGGAGTACCTGCAATAAGGGACCTTTTGAAAATGCTGTTTGGAGTAAATGAAGGAAAGAACCTTGAGGATAGTTCCCTTGACTTGTCACTCACGGCCCTGACTGCACATCAGAACATTTTGTAATGATGCTCCCAGGTTGTCACTATTTTAAGGTGGGATTCACTCACATCCGAGCAAATTAAGGCCACACAATTCAAGCAGAGTTAAAGCTCTTGCAAAACAAACTACTTTCTCCAAAAGATCAGACTTTTTGCAATAAGTCTACTCACCTCTCTTGGTGCGGCGGTGTTGCTGGACAGAAGAAGCTTCGCTGGGGCCCTGACGGTGGAATTCAAACGGCAGTGCCCTTCCTGATAGTTGGAGAAGGCATATACCCCTGCAGCCTATCAGGAGCTGGATCTTAGCCTGCACCTGCATTGGCTAATGGGGATGCAGGCTGAGACGTGGGTGGAGCCAGGGGCGGAGCCAATGGAGCCGACGGTGGGCTTCCCTCGGATCCACCCCCTACCCATTTAAGCAGCCCATACCTGGGGCACAGCCTGCTTGTTCCTGCGCTGGGTTTTCCTCCCATCCCACCCACCCACTGTTTACACTGATAGGCAATGACTTTGCTGTCGCTGCAGTGGTCACTGTTCTTTACAGGGCCGGGTAGGAATTTGCAATGGCACTGCCCTAGTGGTTTTGCCTACCTCATAGCAATTTGTCACAACTGGTTGAGCATTGAGGCAATCCCTTGTTTTGGATGGAGGGGAGGTTGCAGTCCCCGCCTGCCCCTCCAAACCCATTAAAAGGATCCGGGGGAGTGGTCATGTCCACGTGCCCAGGGGGGCAGGGCCAAAGGCACTCCCCCAGATGGCGGTCCCTGTGGGGGTCACCCTATTTGATATAAGTCTTCAGAACACCCGCCTGCATTGACGACGTGTCACTTCTGGCAGGCAGGCCGGAAGTATTTAGATTGCCCCATGCCCAAGCCAAACCTCTTTTATCTGTATTAAATAAAGTTGTGGCCTGTTTTGACCCCAAACCCCAGTCTGATTGGTCTCTTTTTTATATGGGTTGGGGTATGGGAAGTCCAATGCCTTGACCTGCAAGGGAAGTGGTGGGGAAATGGACTGCAAAGTGTTGGATAATACTTGCTTGATGCAATGTTGGGCTTGTCCACTACAGAGCTTACTGTGGGTTTGTGGCCCCTTGCAAGCTCATGAGGATTGTGCCCTGCGGATTGGAAGTAGGGAAGGGATTAAACAGGTGGAAAAAAATTGACACAACAACATTCTGGAATTGAAAATGGCCACCACGTTATTGATTACAGATGTAGGTAGGCATTGGCTTACGCATTAGGTATGTAGCCTGACTCAGCCTCCTGTCTGAAGTTGTTGATATGGGTTGTGCCTGGGTTAATGTCACTTCAAGATGCAGATCAACTAAGCTGCCCCCACCCCTGGCCACCATTGGACAGTTTATGGCCCGTCCACTCCCTATTTGAGCTTCAGGACAGAATCTTCCACCCAGACCCCTTTACCGGGGTACACTGAGATATTGCAAGGGGATAATGCACCATCTCACACACCCATTCTGGGAATAGACCAAGAATTCAAGGCAATGTCTTATCCACCACATGAGCTGGCCCCCACTTTGCTGGCTCGCCACCAAACCCACCTACAACTGCACAGGCCCCAGTACACATCTAGCAACCAACACGCATTGTCAGCAGGTGATAAGTGCACACCATCTGGATGATACAAGTCCTTTGTGACAAATGCAATGCCTGGGGGCCGTATGACTCTACCACCCAGGCGCTCCACACTGCTTTGTTCACCTTCCACAGGGCACGATTGATATGTGCAGGCTCCCTCGAGCCACGCCATTGATGTTGTTGCAGGAAATGCCCTTGATCTGCCCCATGCCAATCTCCCTCAGAGTTTCAGCCTCATCACAGCCGTGTTGCCGCATCAAGGTCTGCTGCTGACTGTGCTGCTGACACTCTGTGCAACTGGCCAAAATATTACAGTGGCGGACCCTTGTAAATTTGGGTTTATATGCCACAAAAAATAATCCAAGAAGCTGGGGGTGGGGTGGGGGAGGCTTTCCACTTGTCCTGTGCTTTCCAGGTACAGGTCTGAGTGGTTTTCTGTCTTCCCCGCCGCTTTCCTGGAGAAAACACACTCTTTACCGCTGAATCGGAGCAAACGTTAATCCGCGGGGAACCCGACTGATGTTTGCTCCAATTCAGCGCCATAGGGCAGGTTTCCTCCGGGGGTGGGGATCTGCAGGAAAGTGAAAGTGTGGATGAGCCCTCAGTTAACCTGTCTGTAAAAGGGGAACAAAGCTGACAAAGTATTGCCAATTACTGTGACAACAGGATTACTGTAAAGACATGAGTTCAGAACTGCGAATGATGCTGCACCTATTAATCCGTGCCATCGTAAGGACAATGATACAAATTGAGTCAGGAGGAACAGAATGCCCAGCAAGCTGTTCCTCCTCCCCCAAACAGCTTCATCCTAGTGAGGGACTGAGAGATGCTTTTAAAATGTGAAATTAATTACCAAGGTTGTGCCCAGCTAAAGAGGATGTGAGGGGCTTAGTCTGAAGCGTACATGGAAATGGCCAAAGCCAGCTGTAAGAAAGATGCTGTTAAGGAGCTTTTCTTCTTTATCTGCCTAATTTACCAGCTGACCAGACAAGGGCACTATTTAAATCAGAGAGGTGGCATGTACTTGCCACTCTGAGACTACAAACAAAAGGCAAGGCATTTAAAAAGCTTGTTCCTCAAAGCCATTTATTTATTTATTTATTTATTTAATCCACCACCGCCCCTTTCTTCCTTCAGGGAGCATGGGATGGTTCTTCTACCTGCCCTTCTCATTTTATCCTCACAACTGGAATGGAGCAAGCAGGATGCATTGCTCTGTTGACCGAGAAAAGGCAGAAGGCCTGGCTCCTAGTATTTATAACAGCTCCTGGCCTTGTACACCTCTGTTTCTTTTGATGCTCAAAAGAGGACTCTGAGGTTGAAGCAGTCTGTGACAGCTCACCAGTCAAATCCCCTGTTGCTTAAGGTTTTCCAAGACCAAGCAAAGCACTTCTAAGGATTCTACTAAAGATGTTTGGGAACCGTATCTTCAAAATTGTACATTTTGCTATTTCAAGCCCCACATATTTACATTTCATGAATGTGTAAGGTTGTGGTTTTTTAAACTCCCCATCTTATTCAGAAAGCATCCAAAGAGCCTCAAAATTCAGTGCACATTAATAAAGTTCTTAGATGCAGTTACAAAAGCAGAGAATGTTAAGAAGCCCAGTGGGCAGAGAAGTTCCCAATTGTTGTTGGGTACAATTTCAATATGCTTCAGCAAGCAAATATGCATAAACAAATAGGAACTTTACCTCATAAGCAGATATCACTGGAAACTGTGACAAGAGATATTGCAGCCTGGAGCTATAAATGGAAAAACTTGTATCTGCTCTAACTGGCTTTGAATCAAGTCCTAAGACCACCATATGGTGCTGAACCACTTAATTATATAATGAACCTGTTTAAATGGGAAATCTCCAAATGATCATACTGCGAGCAGAAAAAAAGACTGTGTATGTCATAGGGAAATCCTTCATTTTATTGCCTCCTGAAGTGAATCCCCATTTTCTCCAGTAAGTGAAGAAGCAGTAACTCAGTAGAGTTTAGATAATTTGCTCACCAAATCTTCAACACAACAAATTCTTTCACTATTTAGGGTTGATACAGAAAGCATCTGTTTTCTTCTCACCCAAAATGTGGGTTCTGCTAATGCAGGAACAGATTTGAGAGCCTGTTGAAAATCTGGCCCTCCTGTGGCAATCTGAGAACACAGCTGTCATTTTATGTTTAAAACTGGTCACTCCACCTTTCGTAAATAATAATCCTTTGGCGTGGAAATAGAATCAGTGCACATTATATGGTGCTCCATTCAGCAGTGTGGATGCAGAGGTTTATGGGTCATGCTAGCACATTCATCTCTGCAATTTAACAATTACAGATTGCCCACCTAGAACTGCTCGGTGGGGGTGGGGGAGATTGTAAGCAGCCCTACTGAAGCCAACAGGACTGCCCCAGAATAAATTCAATTGTGTATTCCATGAAGGTCATTCTTATTGTGTGCTAGCATGGCCGAGATTTTGAGAAGAGGGCTATGCTGAATGTCCTGCTGGCATCTCGCTTCTCCCACCCGCAAAACAAGTGCTGAAACAGAGTTGAAATAAGTGTGTCGCGTGTGAGCAATCTAACTGTTGAAGGATAAGAAAATACATGTTCTGTATATGATGCCTTACCTCCTGCTGGGTCAAAATTGAGGAGGACATCTTTGGAATCAGCCATGGGCATTCAGAAAGAGTGGACCTCTAAAGGTTTGAATGGATCTGTTTCTGTGCTTGTGAGATGTGCCAAGCACCTAGGAGAATCTGAATGCACTGTGGGACACTTTGCTCTGAACCACAGCAACATTGATGCTCCAGAGTGTACTGTTACCAGCATACAGATGGAGGATGCCTCTGGGATGCTGCAAATCTGTCCTAGCCAATCAACGCTGAGCTCAGACCTCTCAATTTACTGGTAATTGGTAGAGTTTCTTCTGTTCAACAGGAGAATTATAATAAGCATGCTTATTAGGGCTTGGCAAATTGTTGTAGCAGTGACATAAAATTATATTGTTATGTAGGCGTTTGTGTGGTGTTTTCAAAGCATATATCTTTCACTCTGGCAGGCAATTCATTCTTATGATACCTGAGAATGGAGAATCGTTTGTTCTGTGCCTCCATCATATCACTTTTGTCAGGGGAGGGGCCCATAGCTCAACAGCAGAGCGATACATACAAGAGGCCACAGTGGCAGAGCTTGCACACAGAGGGCAATAGGATCATTTCACTGCCTGAAAGCCAAACTAGATGAGATATAACAACATAAGAAAGGGCTTGGTGGATCAGACCAAAGGCCTATCTAGTTGAGTGTTCTGGCCAATCAGCAGCCCACAAGCAAGACGTGAGCACAATAGGCATGGGGGGGTTAACTGTTTGTTCCCCACTGCAGTCTGATTCATGGGCAGGGGGAGCATAATTATTAGTTGCATTGGAAGGAAAGCTCCCATTTGCAATCTGGCTGGAATGAGTGCATTGTTACGCTCCCTGAGCACTTTAGGCTGTGTGGATTCAAGTAGCAAACCATGTGAAGGAAGAGACTACCAAACTTCAAGGTTATTTATGCCTCCATATCAGTATATGTGCAGAGCAATCCTGTGGACATTTATTGGAAGTAAGCCCCATTATATTCAGTGGAACTTCCTCCCAGGCAATTGTGCAGAGGATTGATCCCAACTCATATGATTAGTTAAAAGTCTTGCTGTTGACTTTTGTGGGGAAAATATTTATTCCAACGTAAGTACGTGCACATTTGCAGTGCTCAGCTAGCAATATAATTTATTGTGCATTCCTTATTGGGTAATATGCTAGCATCTTTTAAACATGGCCTCCATCCAAAGGCCAAAAATAGTTACACATTCAGATACAGATTTCCTCCGCCCAATCATCCAAGGCCAAATAGTGCTTTAATACCAGACTCGTCACTCAGCCAGATACCCCCCATTTAAAATTAATGTGCTTTTGTGCAAACATCCACTTTCAGATATGTTAACATTTCATTCTGTGTTAAGTAAACACTGCATGCCTCTTGGTACATGAAGTGAGTTTTTAGCCCCAACAGCAAATACATGCAAGCTTTGATTGCTTATGTACCACATTCAGAAGCCTGTGCGTGCTTCAGCAAGCTGACCCATTCTCTTCAACAGAACTAGCAGTTCTAGGCATGATTTCCTTTAAGCCCACTGAGCTCTCTCATCCATTGGTTCGAATGTGAGGAGTTCCATGTGTGCATCAGAGCTCTGGTCCTACAAAGAAATACTGGCCCCGGAATGTGTGCTTGTGGTCATCGGTATGGCAGGTCACCCCCATCTATTTAATGCAAGATTCCACGGAGAGGTACATGGCTCTGCTTCTGAGGACATTCAGAAACCTCTGAGCCATTCCTAGAACCTTGACCTACGCAAGTCACAGAACTTCACAGACGAAGGAAAACTTCCCATTATGGTTTTAAAGCAGGGAAGGAGTGGTAGAAAAGCACCTGTGATCTAAATACGGAGGAAGCAATGCAGCATGCAACTAACAGTGTGTTCACATGACCGTGCAGTGAATCCCTCATCTCACCCTGTGCATTTCCAGGTCTTTGCTCCTAGCTGTTCACATCAGCACAACTTCATTAGTGTCAGATTCATTTCTATTTCTGTACACACCAGGGGCACCGAGGGGACAGTTACGTCTTTACCCTATGTAAAGGTTTTTGTACCTCAGCTAGAGATGAATTGGAAATGGCTTAAGGACTTGAATCAGTGTGAAGCTTGTTTAAAAAAAAATGCATCAAACAGTAGTACTTTACAACATATAACAGAGGATATATAAAACATTTTGGATAATGTTTTGTGAACACAGAATAAAAACCCAGCCCTGGGAACACACTGAGGGATGAATTATTTTGATTATTTAATTTCTATACTGCTTAATATATTAAAATATTTCTAAAATCGAAGCAACAACATACAACTTGAAGCAAATATTACACAATTACATATTAAAATATATTTATACAAAGTTACTTATATATATATAAATCAATATCAATTCATTTTCCTTCTGACGTACCCTCCCTCTCAGCCTCTGAGTTCTCACCCAGGGACCAAGCAAACCTTTAGCTCACCCACCAAAGTCTCACAATAGAAGTTCCTGGAAACAGGGGACATCACCCTAGTCTCTCACTCTAGACTTGCTTTTCATGCTCTGGCCCAAGGTGGACAGGACTTCCTCAGGTTGTATCCTACTCAGCTGGACTCCCCACACCCAGTTCCGGGTACAGCAAATTTGTTGAATTTCCCAGGGGGTCCAGAGGATAGGGAAAAGGGTTCCACTCCATTTACATCTCTTTCTCCACCCTCTGTCCTCTCCTCCTTCTCCACTGCACAGTAAACAGAAGAGTGAACACAGCCTAAGATGTGTTGGCTTCTATCGGTCTGAAAATGCTTAACTTTTGAGCATCTTGCCCATTATGAACGAAGCACCATTTGAGCTGGCTGTTTATAACTTGAGCACAACCACTGCAGCCACATCCTAGTAAAATATATTGGCCTGTTCAAAATGTACTTCTTGCCACATCTGGCTTTGATAAAGAGTTGTGGGAATTCTCTGTCAAAGAGGCAGTGAATTCATGTTTTGTTTAATTAAGAGGTATCTGAATAGGGGCATTTCCACCTGATCCATTTGTGTGTGTGCTCGCACAGAAAGTCTGCATTTGTTTCTTATCTGTTGCACACAGTCCACATTCTTCCTTCAGGGGTCAGTTCACTTCTGCTGTGGGGATATCATATTTTCCCAGCACTCAAACTAAAATATTTTTTACCTTGGAAAACGAGACGCTTCTCCCCAGATACTACATTCCTTGCTTTGGTTGCGGAAATGAGGAATGCGGTTCTGCCAGTGCAATAGACAAATTTATTATTGTGTGTGTGTGTATGGTGTGTCCAGCCATAATTCTGAAAAAGGATGGGGCAAAGAGCAGCAAGGTATACCACACCACCTTGTGACCATTTCTTTATTCATTCATATATTCACTTATCCATCCTTAATTCTTTAGAAGGTGTGTGCAGTGTTTTGCCTCTCTTGCTATGGAATGCACATCCAGCCTGGTTTTTTTAAGGGGTGAGCAACAGTTTAAGTTTCTCCAGCACACCAAAACCATTTAGTCCTCTCTTCTCCTATTTATATGCACATAGGACAGAGTCCTCCAGGTGTTGATGGACAATTTTTAAAATGATATTTTTGACATACAAGTTTTCCAATATACCCGACTTGCACAAAAACAACAGATTAAAAAAGAGAGAGTGTATGTCTGTGTGTGTTACTCTCAGCCATATCAGCAGCCACAAAGGAGCACCTCACCAAGCAAGTATGGGGTGTGTTCATAGAAGACACTCAGCAAAATGTCACCATACAAATGTTAAAAACACACACACCATACAATGCAGTACATCCAGTTGGGTAACATGCAATTTTATATTGGATTCCCCCCCTCCCCAGCACCTCATTATCCATAGATCAGGAAAATATGAATTAAATGTATGGGGAGTGTACGGTAACACTTGGATGAGGATAATGTTGTGTGGATGACGTGTAAGACATGCACATATCACATCAATCAAATCAACTTGAACCAGCCTTGTGTACACAGCTGCTATGAAGAGCCATTAGTGGCAATGCATTCCTCCATGTTTTCTGCTATCATTAATGTATGTCTCTGTCTGTTTGTCTTTCTCTGTCTACAGGTGGGATTGGCTGCCTTGGTCGAGACAGAGGACAGTCACGGCAATGTCTTGATGCAGTGGAGATCTATAACCCTGAAAGGAATTTTTGGAGAGATGGTCCTCCCATGCCCTATCCTCTTCTCTCCTTGAGAACTAACTCTACCTCTGCTGGTGCCGTGGAACGGAAGCTCTATGTCTGTGGGGGATTTCGTGGAGCAGGTACTGGTTAAATCCAAAGAGAATGTGGCTGTTTTTGTAATATGCATCAGGGGCCACCAAGGCATCTGAATACAAATTCCATCATCCTAAGAGATACAAGTTGGATCCTGACCAGGTTTTATAATCCCTTCATTCTTCTGATACACGAATAAACTGAGCACCATGTCGCCTGTTCCCTTGGAACCGAACCTGAAGGGTGTTTTTATTTTCCCAAGCTTTTCAACCCTCTGTATGTTGCCCATGTCCTGGCTGGTGTTTGTTTTTCATGCTGCTGACTACTTTTATAAAGTTGGTACAGCAGGAGAATTTTAATCTCAGGGTCATAGTTTCGACCCCCCATTTGGGCAAAAGATTCTTGCATTGCAGGAGGTTGAACTAGATGATCCATGGGGTCCCTTCCAACTCTGCACACACACACACACACACACACACACACACACAAATCTAGGCAGAAAAAATTGAGAATGTTGGTATAACAGAGTTCCCAGCAATATCTGTGGTTCAGCTTTCTCCTAGTGCCTCTTAAATGAGACCCCACCCTGTAGTTTATATTATTTCACCTGATGTGGCCTTGAGAACATGGCTCTGCAGCCATCCATCATGTATGTAGGGCTGGCCCTAGTATTAGGCAGGGTAAGCCTTATACAGCTGATTTTGGGTTTCATGAAAGGGCAGCCAATTGATAGATATTTAATTTAATATGGGCTGTATCCAATTAAGCAAGAACTTCCTCTACTTGTTTACCTGCTGAATGCAACAAAAACCCAGAATTGAATTTTTTTTGGGGGGGGGGATGCACAGGGAGATGTGTGTTCTATACAGCTTTACTGGAGTAGTGGGTGCCATTTGCTGCTCTCATCACAGGCCTGTGTAGTGAGCATTGGTGGGTTTACACCAGAATGTTGAAAAAATCTGAATGCTTGCCTGCCCTTCAGCTTCTATATGTGGATCTTCACAGCTGTCGAAACTAAAAACAGCAATGCCCTTGGCCAGACTTCCCCTCTAGTGTGCAATGTGTACTGTTCCCTATCCTTGATACTGTGCACGACTGCTTTCTTTGTTTTCATATATTGATGGAGCTTACAGGAGAATAAGCACTAAGGAAGCACAGAAAAGGATTATCTTATCATTACTATTAAAGTCCCGAGAGAGATTTCATGTTCCCAAATAGTGAGAATAATACTGTCCCACTTGTGTAAAATCTGGTCCCTGTCTCACAAGGCCAGCCTCACTCACACACACCAGCATGCTAAGCATGGATTTTTCATTGTCATAGTAGCAGCTGTTGAACCAATCGGCATCCTTCGCTTCCTAACTCATCAGCATACTTGGATACGGTTGGTTAAAAATATTTTGTCAGACGGCTTCAGGCATGCAGTCTTCTCATACTGTGGCTGTTCGGTTTTCCTTCTCTGCCCACCTCCGGCTGCCAAATACACCTAGGTCTTAAGTACATCAAACATGTATTCCCACCTGACACAGCTGCTGTTGCCACAGTTCCTTTCACAAGGAAAACGCCGGCAGACAGATACATTATCTAGCACTAATGAATGTCAAGTCAGGTTAATTACTTCCCAGATTCTCTGCTTAGGAACACCACAAAACATGCATCCATCTTTTATGTGACAGTAGTTCCAGCTGGGCTAGGTTTGAGTTGTTATCTCACTTCATTTTAAAGCTCTGTGTTCTGGATTCTATTCAAAACTAACCCTTCTTCCCACTGCCATTCTTTAATTTTTAAAAAAAATAAAAATAAAAATGACAGACATATTCATGCGTTCTCAAGAGGCCTGGAACTGTACAGCTCAGAACACTGGTGATGATGGTAATAATACATCGCTGTATTTCTGTGGTAAATCTTGTGGGCCCCTCCAGGCATTCTTTTTATTGTGCGTTCAGGATGATTTGTGCTCATGGTGGTATCTGTCAGATGGCACCAAAGCTTTAAAGGCAGTGAAATGCTACTTGTTTGGACGTCTAGGCCACGTGAAGAGGGAATATAGACATCCCAATGCCAAGGCAACAGAGCAGCACAGCGAAAGCTCAACGCGTGTCAACAATCCTACTGTTAAGGATTGGAAAGCTCTGAAATGCATAGCACACTATTTGAAAGGCACTATGCACTACAGACTGAGATTTAACAATCAGAAGTCTGGCGGTCTTGAGATATTTGCTGATGCGAGTTTTGGAAGTGACACTATAGACAGGAAAAGCATGTCTGGAGTTTGCTACATGTATAACCAGGGTCTATTTGATTGGTCATGCAAGAAGCCTACAATAGTAAGCTTATGTTCTTGTGAAGCTGAACTGAATGCACTGTCTTATTCACTCGTGAATGGTTGTTACAATTATGTAAAGACATGAGAATTCCTGTAAAGTGTCCAATCCAGGTTTATCAGGATAACAAAGCATGTTTGGCTTTGCTGACTTCTGAAGGTTGTAAGCAAAGTACGAAGCACTTGCAATTGAAGCTGCAACATGCTGGAGAATGTTTTCAGAAAGGACTCATAATGGTGTCCTGCACGCCAGGTAATGAAATTCCTGCTGATTTATTGTCCAAGGTTGTTTCGAAGGATCAACACTGTACCTATGTACAGAAACTGGGTTTGTACTGAGATTGTACTGACACACTGCCCAGTGGTGTTCACAGAAAGGGGGAGGATGTTAGTTTCTGTTTGCCACTGTGCAGTGCTTTAGAGTCACAAGACTCTGTTTACATTCCAGGCTGTTGGAAGTCTCACGGGAGACGGATGTGATGTTACTGGTTTCCTGTTCCTTTGTTTTTCAGTTGCTCTCTGCTCTCACAGAGAGAGGATGATTTCTTTTCTGTCTAGCTAGAAAATAAAGCATAGTGATGTAGCCATAAATCTCATCACTTCCGCCTGCTGCTTTGATTCTCTGCGTAATGGGAACGTGCCTGGAGGCCTCATCAAAGGGTCAGGTCGTTAATCACGTCAGAGGGGAATTCTGGAATATGAGCTTTATCAGCTCGGTCGAACGCAGGTTGCGACAATATCAAGGTAGTTACGCACGATGCTGGTTTCCCTCACAACAGTTTTGGGGTATACCTACTGTTTTGTTTCCAGTCAGAGCATGTCCCATAGTTTCCTCCTAAATTGTGTCACTTTGTGGAAAACAAGTATTCAAAGTGTGTGTGTGTCTTTTCTCCCACTTTCGCTGTGCTATAGTGCAAGAGTACCTTGACAGAGGGCAACCATGCGGTGACATTGAGGGAACATTGCAGAACAACTAATGTTGTATGGACAGTTCAGTATAATTATTTCATCAATAAAACACCAGAGTGAAGGGGCCCTGGGTGTTTTGTGCTTGTGGCAGTGCAGCCTATAGCATTGACTGGCTGAGCTGGTGTGTAGCACTTAACAGTTTGCAATCCAGCTTCTGTGACCTTAGCCAGGAGGTAGTTAAATGTCACACGGAAAAGTTTGGATGGGCTCAAAATCTCACAAAGAAGCAAGTTAAGGATTATGAAGCGATCCTGTGACATAGGACAGGGATTAGCAGATTTGTGGGTTCTAGTTCATTATTTTTAAACGAAATCTCAAGTTCTGCCACCTGGAGCTGGGTGCAAAAGATATACACATGCTAAGAATGAAAGGACACTGAACCCAGCAATTGTGTGTACAGTTGTGTGTGTCTGCAGGTGGATTTCACATACTGATTTGCCCTAACCTGCCTATTCTTTGTGGGCTTCTATTCATCTTTTATTTTCATTCAGATCTGAAAAACAAAAAGCTGAAACTTAGTAGGTGAACAAATTCTGAGTACTGATGGCATGCATCAAGTAAATGAAGCAATTAGATTCAGCATGACTAACTGACTTATCATCATACAGTTTCTGAATAAGGCCTTTTGTACGTCAGAACTGCCATGATAAACACCGTCAAAAATGCCATCATGATGGGAATTGGAGCTCCATTCCTGATCTAGAGAAAGGCAGGACTGGCACTGGAAGGAAAAAGGGAGGTGTTTTCCACAGAAAAGTTTGCCACGACGAAAGAAAGGCTAATGACAAACCTCAAATCTCATCATCACGAAAAACTGACTTTGCAGACTGAACTGCTCAAGTTACTTGCTTTGGAGAGCTCTTGGAATAGTCCCTTTCCCCCTGATATTTAGATGTGGGATAGCTTTCCTCCACCCCTATGCCCTTAAAGGGATGGCAAAATGTAGCCCAAAGTTGGAGGTTGGGGGAACAGCATGTAAACAAGATCCTGAACTAGTGCTGGAGGTTCCCAAATGCATGAACTCACAAAACTCAGTATGTGTTTGTACTGCAAAGTGAACAAAATGTGACCACAGCCCCTGACAGCTGCTTTCAAGACTGTGCATTTATCTGAAATGTCTGTAAAATAATTATTTATATTACAATATAAATATTACAATTTGAGAATCCCAAGTGGTGCTCAGGCCAGTGGACGTCAATACTGGCTGCAGATCAGCACACAGCTACATGCTCTCAAGTCTCATTGTTTTCAAAGTTTGCATAAACAGTGAGCTGGGCTGAAGAGGCAGCTATGGCGTCCATTTGACACTGAGGCGGAGTCTGTTCAGAGAACTGTCGAGACTGCAGGCAGCTATGATTTTTCGTACTTGATTTGCTGCTTAATATTGGCTCATCCTTGCTATTAGTAATTGCTGTCTTCCCATTATTCTATATGGCTGAAGCATTAAGAGAGCTCATTATAAGTAGCTTGAAAACTCTGCTTGAAATCCCTTTTCCAACCTGCTCTGACATCAGCCAGGAATCTACACTCTTTCTTCCATTAAAGCAGTAGAACAGTTATTTGCTTATTAACTGTGCTGATTCTGCTAATATGCATCTAATGATAACATTAAGGCAGGGAGGAATCAATCTTTTTGTTCTGGTGATTCTGCCCGCTCAGCTCCTTTCCACCTCTACCTCTCCAATTATATCCTAGTGCCGCAAATAGTGATGTCCTCCAGTTGGGAGCAATATTAAATCCAGCAGTGGGAGGTTCAGCAAGGCTGTTTTGCCTTAGAATCTCTATGTCAATTACAGTTTATAGCTTTGCTTGCCCCAAGAGGCTATTGTCTTTAAATGAACACTCAGGAATATGCAGTGGACAAGAGCTGCCTTGTGTTTTCCAAGTGGGTTGACTGCTAAGCCATTGCCCGTATATTACTGATTTCAAGAGAGTTGTTGCAGACTGGTAGCACAATGCTTCTATTACGGCTCTTTCATTCTCAAGCTAAACCTCCGGGCCTCCAGGGGCTGGCAGCTGTGGCCTGTGTTTGCCTGACACAATTGTCACATTTAGTATTCTTCACTAAAGGAAAGGGCAAGCACCAGCTTCAGATAACTTGAGGTGGTGGTGGTGAACTAGTGCTTCACTTGCAGAGGTAGCAGCAGCCAGAGGCCATCAGTGGAGAAAGTGAGCAGTTCACCTGGCCCTCCTCCACAGCTGCTGGATTTCCCCTGCCTCATGAGGAAGCCAGCCTTTTTGCACCTTTAGCCAGCAGAAAGGGTGTTGTCCCTTGTGGGGAGTTGCTTTGGGGTGGGAGTAAGCAAGAACAAGGGTTTGTGGAGGAGGGTCAAGATATTAACTGATATGCATGAAATTTCATATATAGCTATATAATCCCTAGTGTAGTAAGATAAGACCTTTGGAGCAGGCATTTTTTAAAAAAAGTTTTTATGAACCGCCCTAGTAGGGCAGTAATTGTTCCTTGATAATTTGTCACATACCCCCCATGATGAAACCTGGGGTGGCCCGCCCCCCCCTCCCTATGCTGCTTGTTCTCCCAAGAAACTGGAATCAGTGATGCTCCTAAGACTTAAGTACCCCTTTTATGTTCTTTTGTAACAGAATGCCTACCATTTGCTTCCAAATGGAAATATAAAGAGATGGCCATAAACAATAGGGTTAAAACCTGCCTCTTGCCCTTGGTGTTGTGTGGTCTGACTTCCACTCAGAGGAGACCCATGGGTACCTGCAATGTATCCCCCCCTTACCCAGCTTATTGGCAGATATTTTGCTATTTTGAAATGATTGTGCATTAAGCCATCAATTGTATTCTATGCTATTCCATCAATATGGCCCTTGATGTGGTTTCAAATAACAAGTCAGCAATATCAGCATTATAAAAACAATTATAGAGAAACAGTACGAGAAAGGAAAACATCAGCAATATTGGGGCTGCAACAACACATTGTTTACACAGATGACTCAACTTAAATACTACATGGGAAAGTGAGTTTTTGCTATAGGCCTAAATTGGGTGGGCTATGCAGGCTTCAACTGGACAGTGAATGGTTTGAGTGCCACCACTGAAAAGGTCCTATCTCTGGTGGGAAACAGCTCCAACTCTGATGGCAGTAGTACCCAAAGCAAAGTCTTTCCATTTGATTTTTACTCATAGAGTTGGGAAAGGGAGGACACTCCCCAAAACCAGTTGTCACAGGATTGGAGTTACATAATCCGCATGGCTAGCTCCAAACCAAGAATGTGCTGCAGTGTACATGACTCCTGAGCCAGAGCATTATGGTGCTATTGGGGCTGCAGAATGCCTTCTTTGCATGTGGGACACACGGGTCTAGGTTGCCTCCAGAGACTGTCACTATTTTGTGAGAGGGATTCAACTGCATACTAGAAATGTAGGTTTACACAACAAAAGTGGATTAAAGGCTCTGATGCAACAAATCAACTTAAAAAACACACATTTTGCAGTTAGAAAAGTGATGGGGAAATGCACTAAAAAGTCTGGAATCATGATGAGCTGATGGAAAGATGTATAACCTCCCTGCAAACAAATCAGAACAAATGCTCAGCAAAGAGCAGATATTGTATAACCTTCGCTCAGGCTTTGTGCAAGTAAATTGGGATGAACACTCAATAAACAGTTTGTTTGGAGAAGTCCCTACACCACACACTCCTACCACACAAGGCCTTGCAACCCCTGCCAACATTTTGGTTCTATGATGCATGATAGAATCCCCATTACAGTATCTCATGAATCCCCATTGCCACTTCTAAGCTATTCAGTTTTTCAGTCTGTCGGACAGGCACATTTGCCCAATATTTTTACCAGGCACAAAAGGCTGTAACACAGAACTCTTTAAAACAAAATTATTGGAGATGTTATATAAAAAAGTAGACAGAAAAGGTCTGGGAATTCCAAATATAGTTTAGTACTGTCAAGCGATAAAATTAGCTTTAATAAAGGACTGGTTTTCTCCAGATAAAATCATAGAAGCAGAGTCATTACCTGGAAAAAAGAGATTTTAGAAATATGCTGTGGTATGACAATGACAATTGGGAAGGCATAATTGTCTAAGTTAAGGCAACGGTATGCCCAGGACTTTTCCCATTAACTTCATTTTTCTATAATAAATTCATAAACCCAGATTTTGGTCTAATAGGAGTTTTTAAAGATTGGTAAATCACAGGGTTAGATGTTATTGCCTATGAGAAAATTACAAAAATAATGGGAGGAACAAGACACCCAACGTTTCAGTTCTTTCAGATTAGGGGAGCAATAACTTTTATACTTACAAAATATGGAACACTAATAAAATAAAGTAAACATGAAAGGGGCCATAGGTAAATTCTACTCTATGATTTGAGATACAGAACAAACAGTAATTTTATGAGAAAGCGAGAAAGGGATGTTAGATCTAAAATAAGAATAGATGAATGGAAATGGTTATAGAGTCATATTCTATGTAGGCAGGTATCATCAGATTTAAGCAGATTTAAGGGGAAATAATTTCAAAATCCTGTATCAATAGTATGTTACACCATACAAGCTGAATTTAATATATCAAATAATTGTTGGAGATGAGGGGTAAGAAGAGCAGATTTTATGGATATATTTTGATAGTGCCTTATCATCCAGTTTTTTGGAATATAGTTATAATACCGTCATAGAAATGGGTGGTCATTATACACTTCTTGAGCCTAAAATAGTGCTTTTAAGGTTTTGTGGAGGTGACAGTCCATTTATTAACAGCTTTAAAAAATAATGCAAGCAAAGAACTGGCAAAACAGCAATGTACCATCCTTATTAGATTGGACTGAGAAAATATGATCTACTGTAACAATGATGAAATTAACTTGCTTTAACAGAACACATATAAATCAGCCAGATAGATTTATAGGGAAATGGGCTATGTTCTTTCTGTTTTCGAATAGTAACTATCAAGACAATGCATAACCATATGATGCTTTTAATCTACTGCAATCATATAAACATTACTCATTATTATTTCTGTGTTGTGCAATAAGATAAGCATATGGGAGATAGCGGTAGGATGGAAGAAAAAGCGCTAGAAAGTGCTAGCAAAGTATCTTTTTGGAATTAATAACATCAGTTTCAACAGCACCTTCAACTGATGCTCTCAGGACGCAAGAGGAAATTTGATGACTTCTGCAGCTCAAAGAGTACCATGTGATTGTAGAAGTCCGCTCACCCTTTTGGTACTGCGGTATTGCAGGATGGTAGAGGCTCCACTGGGAATCACAGCCTCAGTGCCCCTTCCTGATAGGAGGCGGGGGCATAAGCACCTGCTGCCTATCAGGAGCCGGATCCTGGCTTGCATCCTGGTTTGGCGAATGGGGATATAGGCTTGGACATGGGCTGTGCCAGGGAGCGGAGCCGATGGAGTGGGAAGGCTTCCTTCAGGTCCACTCCCTGGCCATTTAAACAGCCCTCACCTGGGGCCCTAACTGCTTTAGCGAGAGAAAGAAAGCAACACTCGCACATATAGTGCTTCTTTTGCCACTTCTGTAGCAGTGTTCAGGCAATCCCACATCAAGAGCAACAGGAAGGAATTCTTCCTATAGAACTGGCCCTGATTTAGAACCAGTAGCTTGGCAACTGTACAAAGAGAACTTAGAGGATGGATCATAAGGAGAATAACCTGTTAAGGGTAGGAATTATTTCTGACTGTGGCCATAGACTGGTGCATGGAATGGTAAAATTAACTGGTCTGGATTTCAAGCATCTATTGATCTAATAAAAATAAAGAAAACTGTTGTCTGGATAGCAGGGTACTGCTGAGGAGGTAGCCATGCAGTGTTGAGTACCAAGAAAATGTCAAGGATAAGGATGCTAGCTTCAGGAAGCAGCGGAGATTTTGCCCTCTCTCTTCTGTTGTTGTTGTTGTTTAGTCATGTCCGACTCTTCGTGACCCCATAGACCAGAGCACACCAGGCACTCCTGTCTTCCACTGCCTCCCGCAGTTTGGTCAGACTCATGCTGGTGGCTTCGAGAACACTGTCCAACCATCTCGTCCTCTGTCGTCCCCTTCTCCTTGTGCCCTCAATCTTTCCCAACATCAGGATCTTTTCCTGGGAGTCTTCTCTTCTCTTGAGGTGGCCAAAGCTTCAGGATCTGTCCTTCCAGTGAACACAGGGCTGATTTTCTTAAGAATGGATAGGTTTGATCTTCTTGCAGTCCATGGGACTCTCAAGAGTCTCCTCCAGCACCATAATTCAAAAGCATCAATTCTTCAGCGATCAGCCTTCTTTATGGTCCAGCTCTCACTTTCATACATCACTACTGGGAAAACCATAGCTTTAACTATACGGACCTTTGTTGGCAAGGTGATGTCTCTGCTTCTACACAGCTGCAAAAGCAGCGGCACTCTCTCTTATATCTGGCGGGTCAAATTACCAAGAGCAGCAGTTCACAATGGTTTCATCCCCTCAGATAGACCCACCTCTGCTTCTGAGAAGGGAGAGAGAAATATCTGGGTCGTGCAAGGGCTAGAAGGAATGGTAGTGCTGGGGAAAGTGATAGGATCTTGAGGGCCCATTAAGAAAAAGAGAGGGTGCGGCTGGGACAGCACAGATGGGATGAGAAGGGATGAGAAGGGTAGCAGAACAGCAGGGAGACCGAATCATAGAATTGTAGAGTTGGAAGTAACCCTGGGGGTCTTTTAGTCCAACCCCCTGCAATGCAGGAATCTCAACTAGATCACATGGATAATGAACAATAATAACAGTGTGGGAGACTGGGGTCTTGCTATTGCAGTTCTTGACCACATAAAGACTTAGAAATTTCAGTGACTCAGGAACTAGATCTTATTCCCAAACTATGCAACAGCCTTCCTGTTTGACACTGTTCAGATCATTTATCCTCTTTTCTCCTTTTGCCAACATCTGTTTCTGTGGGTTATAGCATTCATGAAAGTAACTTACCTAGCACTATCAGACTTGGGTTACATCCACACCATACATTTAAGGCGCTGGAAGAATTCTGAGAACTTTAGTTTATTAAGGGTTCTGACCTCACCATGCTACAATTTGCAAATTATGATCCCTGGGATGGTGTAGACATGTGCATATACGTACTTTTGACAACCAAACTCTTTTGATTTGATTCCTTTTCATAGTTCAAGGGACAGGAGGCAACCATCCGGCATAAAATAAAATAAGATTAAACCCTTCCATTAAAAAAAAAAAATATTCATGCGCTTTAGACTCCAACTTCCTATTTTTTGCTGTTCTTGCATGGAAGAACATTAAAAAGTACATGACAACTCAAATATTGAATTGCAGACACTTTGCTGGAGATAGATAGATAGATAGATGATAGATAAATAGATATGAATGAAGTTGGAGTTTCATCTTCGAAATTGGCTTTCCTGAAAAATGCAACTTTCCCATAAAAAGAGAGAGAAAGTAGCAGCAGCAATCGATATGTCGTACCACAGGGGTAAGTATAAACTCTAACCACATATGGAATGCAATTTTCAAAGAACAGAGAAGCAGATTAAATATTTATCCAGCATACCCTAAAGCAATCTGTAAGCTTCCCCATGCAGTGGCCAGCCTTGAGTGGAGCAGGCCGAGTCAGCCTGTCATACAGCTGTAACAGCAAAACCCAGCCTGGTTATGTCTGAGTGGCAAAATGCATTCATACTTGGAAATGGAAGTTTATGAGCCTCCAAGTAGTGCTTCTTCCCTTGTAGAGAATCTGCAAGAATGTTGCAGAGCATAGTATGGCTTTGAATATGAAGCAAGTATGTTTCCTAATAAAAAAACAAATAAAAGTAAGCTAGTGGCACTTATCCTGGACAGAGGTGCAAACCTGAAAACTGGAGTTTTAAAGCCTTACCTGGTCCTTAAAAAATAATAATTCACTGCTAAATTTGTGACTTGAAAGATACATCAAGGATACTATCCATAATGTAAAAAAAAAAGTAAGAACAAAGCTATACATAAAAATATAAACTGAAACCAGCTTGCCATGCTCACAACAAACCCAATAGTCTGTGTGGGTTTGCACAGTCCTGTACTTTATTGCACCAATAGCTAATAAACACATTCAATTTGTTCACAAAGAGATCATCAGATTATCTTCCCTCTCTGTCTCACTTTAGTTTAATGATATGTACAATATCTCATACTTGAAATATCTATTCCTCCACTGTTGCTAAGTTCATTTTTCCCAGTTATAAAAGATGATCAGTTTAAGAACTGTCAATAATTGTTGAACTAATTCCCTATATTCCAATGGTGTTTGATCCTTTATCAGCGCAAATAAAATAAAGGATCAGTTAGTAGTACTGTACATATCTTGTTATCACTTCAATCTTCTTTACCATGTCAGTCCAAAATTTCACAGCCTTAAAGTAAGCTCAAAATGTAACATTCCAGATTAGCTGCCTTATGCCTCCAACATAAATTACTTGCCATACTGTACTATGGACACAACTGGCTTATAATGGTGTTAAATGCCAGCATCAGATGAATTTAAGGCTTGACTTAATTGTACAATAAGTGACATTTTGCCAAATCTCCAATGATCCATTGAGATTTTACCTAGTTTGTCAAAACAAGACAAGTACATTTACTTTTGGTAGTTGGTTCCATGACAAGCACAGATAATGCTTGTGGAATTCTGACTGGTTAATGACACCTTCCTTTCTCTCCTTCCTATTTTCCATTATATGCATTTTTTTAAAAAAAATGTTTTAATCTTTAGACCATAAGGAGTCCTCATCAGCAGGAATCCTCATCTGATCTATGTAAACATCGACACCCAGCAATGCTGCTTCCTTTTCTCCTAGCACTGCTTCCACAATTTCAACGATCTATTCCTTTTTTAAAAAAAATAATCAATGTTTTTACAGCTGTTCACTCCCCTCTTCAGCACATAAGCTTGCATCTCCCGTTCCTGCAGACCTATGTCAATTTTGTGAGCAATGAAAAGCTAGAGAAATGAAATGTACCGTATGTGACTTTATTGGTTTCACTTCTTAGAGCTGCAGTTACGTATGCAAAGTGATAAAGGACTACTTTATTTATTTAACTTGTTTTCTATCCTCCCCATCTCAAAAGTCTCAGGACATGCAACTGTTCTCAGGACATGCAAAAATAAAATCCATAAGTAAAATATTTATTAAAACACAGAATACAAACATCATAATACAAACAATTACCCCATGCCAAATAAATCACTGTGCACATTATTCCAATGGCATAATTTCATCATCCATAAATTAAGTGATAATGAGCACCCCTGAAAAGCAGCAAAATAGCCTCTCCTCTTGTTCCACTTTTATAGTCCTCAAGAAAGGGCAAGATTATAATGGAGATATTACAAATGAAGAGAAAGCCCCAGTCAGAGTCCAGTAAATAATTTCCTGTGTTAACAGTGAAGAAATTCGCTGGAAATTCAGTGGGAATGCAACAAACAGACATTTGGGAGGATGTGCATTGGAATTGGCTATGACTCCCTGCTGTGGGTGAACAGTGGCAAACCCAATTTGTTGCTGTACAATGTGTGAGTTATAATCCACTACCCCAATGGAGTTATAATCCACTACCCCAATGGCTATTCCAAGCCAGGCTAGACCTAGAAATTCCTCAGAGCAGAGAATGAAAAAGATGAGCAAATCCTATCCACACATTTTAGCTACAGCAAAAGTTCAGCTGAAAATTTCTAACTGGTATTGGGGGGGAGGTAGCTTTAAAAAGAACTTCTCATTAATACCAAAGCAGTTGGCTTTTTATAATAGGTGTCAAAAAGCCCAGCTTTTGTGCTAGAAAATAAATGGCTCTTCCGTTCACCTATAAAAGAAGAGGGGGGAAAGAACTCTGAAGCAAAATTCTCTCTTGCTTGGTGGCTCTTTTGTTATGGTACAATTGCTCAGCCATGGTTAAAAGCTGCTCTTTATAAAAACTGGCTTTAACAGAGTGGCTTGAATCTAACTGCTCTTGCCAAATCCATCAGTTTTTCCAAACAGGCAAAGTACAAGAGAGGCACTGAAAGTTGTCTCCACCCTGCGAAGGAGATGGCTGCTTAACACTCATGCCCATGGAAACCACAAAACTCAGTTTCCAGAAGCCTGGAGGGCATTTGCTTACACAATGCATTTGAGAATGTCTGACATGTCTTTGTGTGTCGCATGTGAAGGCTACTAATTTGGGGAAGAATTTGGAAATGATGTTGAATATTCACTGCAGCCAATAAAGGTTTAGTAACTGCATTCCGAGTTAAGTTTAAAGAGGCAGGTCTCATCCTTGTAAGTAAAAGTACCCTCAGTTTTATCCACAACAACAAAACAAGGTAAGATAACCAGGATCAGAATGGCATACTTAGGATAGCATATGTACCTTTTAATGCAGGTCTAACCATTGCTGAATCTACTTGTGAGCCAACATCCACTCTAATTAGTTCGTTCACTTCTGTGTGATTTGCAGCTGCCTGCAGAAGTTACTCATTTTAGTTTCTCTTTTTTCCATGATCACGCCAAACATTGGGAAACCATCCCACATTCCTTGCAATGTGTTTTCTGCAGAGTTATGCCGTTTCAGACACCAAAAGATTCCAGCCATGGCAAATTAGTGCTCGAGATGTGAACGCAGGGCAAGTGTGACAACAAGGCCCAGAGCCAGGAGTCATAAGAGCATAAAGATTCCTGCTAGGCCAGACCAAAGGCCCATCTAGCCCAACCTCCTGTTCTCACAGTGGCCCAGCAGATGCCAAGGAAAAGCTCATCAGCAGAACATAAGGGCAAAAGTCACTCTTCTTGTGAGCTCCTCAGCAGCTGGTGTTTAGAGTCCTTTCTTACTGAGGGCTCCTATCCTAACACCTCTTAGAGTACTCCATTGCAGCCATTGGGAAACATAAAACAAGTCATTTACTTGCAGCGAAATAAATATAGCACTAGGTTTAAGTTATGTGCGAGTAATATTAGATTATTTGACATGCAAGCTTTTTATTCGTGGGTGAGGTCCCCACCATCCCTTGAATTGGGGGGTTGGGGTCAGGGCCCAAATAACTGTTAACTCACTTGCATGAATTCTTCTGTCCAAGCGGCCAAAACAAATTGGATTGTTTGCACACTGGCCCTTTTTTCGATAACTGCTATCCTTTCTCCGACACTCACTTTTTACAGATAAAGCCTTTCCTCCTCCCAGGAGGGGTTGTGATCGGGAGATGATTCCCGCGTCATGCAGGGGGCGCTCTGCCCCCTGCTTCAACGCCAGGGCTGGTGCCACGCCCCTCCCCAGTTGGGCACCCAATAGGGAAGCTCGACTTGCTGCTCAAACGCAGCCGCGCCAGCGATCCCCACCATTGCACACACATTTTCTACGAGTCACCCACTCTCCACTCCCTTTAGATTAGCTGTTCCTGAGACTTTGCTATGGACCTCTGGTAGGAGGCCTGGTAGGAGTTTTTTCCAATTGGCTAAATTGGCCCGGCCTCTTGGTTTTTTTCGCCTACCTCGTAGCAACCATCACAACTTTCGTGGTATTTGGCGATTTGGTGGTTAGGCATTGGCATTGGAATGTGTTGTTGGTGTTTCGGGTGGCAAGGTGTGGCCATCGCCTTCCCCGACAATTTTGGGTATTCCGCTAAAGGAATCCAGCGGTCGTGGATCCTGTCCAATGCCCATGTGGTGGGGGGCCATGGCGACATCAGGTGACATCAGGAAGAGAGCCTATAGTTGGATTAGCATCAACAGGCTTCCCCTACTGGTGGTTGACTTCCTTTCATTTATTTTTGATCTTTATTTCATTTTGCAAAAAAGGAAAGAAAGTAAGTCCAAGAAAACCAATAGTTAAAGATCCCCTATCTCTGCAAGGCAGCAATAAACCAGGTAAAACCTGAAAGGAGGAAGTTTTCCATTAACATTGCAAGGGAACTTTGCTGGAAAAGATTTACTTGGAAACAAACTTTATAGAAAAAGGACAATTCTGGACCATGTAGCACTATATTAGTTTAGAATGCATTCAGCATGCAATTAGTTTGGGCACATCCAAGAACAAGTTCATTTCCTTTTTAGATACAGTGCTCAAAGTAGAGAACCAATACTCAACGAATGATGTTTTTTGTTATAAGCCAAACTAAAAAGGACTTGGCATTCTTAAGTCAAATCAGCACAACCTGGAGTTTCCAGACACATTGTACAGCTTGGAGTACAAATATTGGCTTTGCAAATCATGCTTCAGTCACTGCCATATCTCCTTTTAATCTAAGCATAACATAAAAGAATTTTTTGCTTTGTTACTTACATCAAAGATGGTTTCGTGACTCCTTTGTTGATGTTGCATTTCATTTTTCTTTTTCTTTTTTGGTTGCAGCTCGCCATGAAGTTATCACGAAAGAGATCTTAGAGCTGGACACCTGGGAAAATCAGTGGAATGTTGTGGCTGTCAACGTCCTCATGCATGATAGCTATGATGTCTGTCTTGTTGCTCAGCTGAACCCACGGGATCTCATTCCTCCTCCTCCTGATTTAGTGGAGTAATAGGCAAGCAGGTTTCCCTTGCAGTTGATATGTGGAGCTTAGAACAGAGACTTTCATATAAATGGCCGGCAATGTCTCCTGGACACCTAAAAATGCCAGGACAACTGTTAGTTAAAGCATCTGGAGCGAATGCGAGCCTTTGCAGTCGCTTAAAGAATCAAAAAAACATTTGCACATTCAGAAATCAGAATTCTATACCAACATAAATACTGTGAAACCATTAAATTGTCAGCAGAGGGCCAAATGGAATGCGAAAGATGGCCTTAGGGTGCAATCCGGTACCTGTGTACCTGGAAGTAAGCTCAACTGAACTCATTGGGACTTACTTATGAGTAAACACACATAGGCTTGTGCTATTAGTCTCATAATCAGGTGGAATTGGCTCAAAAGTCAGATTGCATTGGACCTGTATTGATGGCGGAGTTTGCAGATAAGCAGCCTTCTTTCATACAGTCCTGCATACTGTATAACCATAACTGTCCAGATGTTGAATCTCAGCTAGAACAGATAGAACATTAGTTCTCTTGAAGTTTGGAATAAACTATCAGCAATGGTTTCCTAAAGTTCTGGTTTGGTGCCTTATACAATGAAGGATTTTGCTTGCCTTAATATCTCGGGGCTTGCTTCTTATAGTTTCCATATGGAGTGAAGAGGAGGTCCACACAAAGCTGTAGGACACAAAGTCAAAGCATTGGTCTCTCTAACTCAGCACTGTCTATTACAGAGATAGCCAAACTGGTGACCTCCAGATGTTGTTGTACTACAACTCCCAGCAGTCCCAGCCAACATGCCCAATGGATGATGGGATATGTAGTCCAACAACATTTTGAGCACACCACATGGGTTACCCCTAGTCTGCTATGTCTAACAGTAGCTCTTCACTGTTTGAGGCAGGAATCTTTCACTATCCCAACACAGAAATGCCAGGGATTGAACCTGGGACCTTTTGCATGTGTTCATCTACTGAGTTAGAGCCCTTCTCTGTTGGTCTTCTGCTACCATAAGGCAGGCTGGGACATTCAGAACTTTCCACCCAGGTTGGTCTTATTGGTCCTTTACCCATCTCTTCTGTCCTGAGTTTGACACTAGAGCATTAAGGAAGGGCAATCTCTGCTGCTGCCACTAGTAGAATTATCATCACCTACTGCTCACCTGGGGTGGTTTGTATTGAGGTAGAGAAAGGGTGAGCTGAGAATGCAGATGTCGCATCAGTAGTAGCCCTGGAGATCCTAGGAGTGAGAAAGGGAGAAAGAGCTGAAAAGGGAAGAGAATCATAGGTGTGAGGGTGCAGAATGAGTGGTCTAAGGCTTTTGGGAAGCAGTCATTCACTTTTCAAGTGTAATGTGTAGCCAGCCCATATTTAAAATTCCTGCTGCAGGAACTTGAACAGTGGAAAAATGAGGAGAGTGAGATATATTTCCTACCCTGTTTATGACTCATCAACTTTACCTTGAAACATCAGTAAACGTTTCATAAAACACACAAAGGTAGCATGAACTTCACAATAACTTGTTCAATGCAGAACACTGTGCTAGGGTTGAATCAGCATGTGTATGTGTTTAATAGAAAGAATTAATCTAGAAAAGAAGTGGAGCTGTGAGCCTCATGACTCAACCTTTTCCTTCCTGTGTGCTTTGTAGGTAGGATGTATTTGACAGTTAAAACATTTACATTTGAATGTTTCACGGCTATACTGTCAACACTAGAAGAAAAGGTTTTAGCCTATAGTCTGGGGAAATGTGGGTGCTGCTTCCATAGATTACATTGAATCTTGATTCTGATGTGGGGAAAAGGCCATTGGGATGCTTGCAAGTGCACACAAACAAAGTATACATCGCTTTATTGGAGTTTTGAGATGATAAACAGTACTGAAGAACTTTCTCCACATATGCCCTACGTTTTGATGCTATATTTGTCCAGTTTGTCCAATAAAGCTGCTATATTTTTACCAGAACATGTCAGCATGTTGTGGGAGGGATTCAAGCACGTCCCAGAGTTTACGTTTGTGCAGTTAAATTGGATTAAAGAACTTTGTTGCTCTAGCATAACAAATCCACATTTCCCCTCCTTTAAAAAATGACCTTGTGGAGAATTGGGAATTACACTGAAAAGTATAAGATGAACAAATTATTAATAAGAAGACATATAAACACCCTGTATGAGCTATGTGTGAGTGTGTGTGTGTGCATGCAAGCACAGCACCCAAACTCACAAATTAAAAAACTCTGTTGCTACACACCAACCCAATCTCTGAGCGGTGCAAGATTCCAGGGGTTCCAGGCGCTTACCCAGGGTTCATTTTTCCTTCTGGAAATGAGGCACAGCGGAGACTGTGGTGTCTTTATTATACAGTATATGGTTTATTTACAACCTGAGCCTACGATGTAGGGGTTCACAGCATTTACACCCCAAGAAGGTCTTGCTTCTCCCATAGCTGCAGCCTTGGATTCAAACAGAAATCAACCATCACTGGCTGGCTGACTCCCTAGCCTGCTGCCTTTTCTGCTTCAACCTTCTAGCTCACATAATGCCACTCTCCACTCTGGCCTTTGTCTTTCCTACTACTGGTGAGCTGAGGCACAGATCCACTTTCTTTGTTCCCTTAAGTGCCCATTAACTGGTCCTAGGCTATCACCTCACCAGGAAGCTAGCTTGGCTATTCCAGGAATTTGAATCCTTAATTAGATTTTACCACTTGCTGGACCCAGGCAAGTACAGCCTATTTCCTCCTCAAACTCATAACACTATTCCTCCCCCACCTTCAAATTGCTGAGCAGCGCCAGGTACATCTTGCTAGTGCTCAATAATCAGGTTGTCTGGAAGAACTCCTAATCTTTGCATGACTCTATATCTTTGAAATGGAACACACACATACATATTCCATTTCAAAGACAAAGGAGCAACAGAGCTAAGCTTTAGCAAAAGGGGAGGGGGGAGGAACAAAAGGAGATAATTATTTTTACACTTTCAAAAAGTAAAAACAAATACAGCTTTTTGCCCATCGCTAACACTGTGGTTGTCAGTTCTAAATAAAGACTATTTACATAACCTTCAGCCCACTTGGAAATGTGGAACAGGAGCTCTGTGAGTACAAACTTGCAAATAAAATCTCACCGGGGTGGTTGCTCACATCTTGCTCTGCTCACCTGAGCACCTCCTCCTTTGCAGCCGTCTCCTCCGTGCCCTCCCACCACTGCACCCTATGCTTCCCTCTCTGCGTTCCTCTTCTCATTTTCCCCCATGCACTGCACTCCCCCCAAACAGGGAAGTGGCAACTCTCATTAGTGGAGAGTTTTGTTGCCATGGTACCTACCATGCTAATAGCTGTCTTCTTTCCAAATTTAACTATGGGCTCTAATGAGTGATTAAGGCAGCAGATCACCTCAGACATTTATATGGTTCATTTACACCCTCCTGCAAGGGGGCAAGAAACCATGAAATTGCCCTCCCCAGCCTGCGGGCCAGAAGATCAGAAGCAAGCATCCTTGAAGCTCCCAATTTAAAAATGGTGTTCTCTGTGTCCAGAATGAACCAGAACAGAGAAAACCATGCTAGGTTGGGGGGCTCTGGAGGGACTGCTACTGAGGAATAAAAATGCCCATGTTTTACTAAGAGTAGACTCACTGAAATTCATGAAGATGGCTAACAGTGTAACCTATGCATGTCAATGGGTTTTTCCTGTAATTTTATATTGTAAACTGCCCTGAGATCTTCAGATGAAGGGCAGTATATATATTTTAAATTTAACAAATAATAAGTGTATTTAGGGTTCAAGCCTAAATTAAGTGCCTTAATTTCAATGGGAAATCTACTGAGTGCTACCCCATGGCTCCCCAGATGTTGCTGGACTATGAATCCCATCATCCCTGCTTACATCATTGTTGAACTCACAGGCTGGGAACAGTGGAAGCTGAAGTCCAACAACCTCTGGGGAATCTCAGATTCCCCATCCCTGCTTGATAGCGGCCTTGGATTAACTTCCTGTTACTTGCAGAACTGAACTAAATAAAACCTGTTTCCGCCTGCAACAAGAAAATCCATTCACTGCCATCTAATGTAATCAATGTAATGCAATTGCACCTCTTTGCTGTTAGGGAAATGGCATGTTCTGGTGCTAGAAAGTATGCCAATTAAAACTAAGACCATACGATGAAGTGACCCAATACTGTACCACATGGCTACAATATCACCAAATTGCACAAATATTCAACCAGGATAAAGTAATAGGATTTGAAAAAGAAGAATCAAAATCACAAAAAGTATTATTACAAAACTCAAAAAAATATATATCCAAAATGTATAATTTATTATTAGAATGGGAATTAAAGGATGAAGACGTAAAAGAAGTTATGATTAAATTGGCATGTGATATAGGATATGTAATTCGGCTGGATCAATGGGAGAAATTATGGAAATATGATATTAAATTCATGGCATGTTATACAATAAGAGAAAATTTTATGAAAATGGTAAACCAATGGTACTTAACTCCAGTAAAATTGGCTAAAATTTACAAATTAAAATCAAACACCTGTTGGAGATGTAAAAAAGAAATAGGAACAATGTTTCACATGTGGTGGGAATGCCGACCTATTAAACAATTCTGGAATGAAATCCATGAAGAACTCAAAAAGATGTTTAAAATATCCTTTAGTAAAAAAACGGAGGCATTCCTTTTAGGTTTAATTACAAATGATATCCCTGAAAATCAAAGGAAAGTATTCCTTTATGCAACAACAGCTGCCAGGATGCTTATAGCTATAAACTGGAAAGGCAGAAAAATTCCATCAGTGAAAGATTGGCAAATTAAATTTTGTGAATACATAAATCTGGCAAGACTCACAGCTTACATAAAGGGACAATCGGACCAGAAATTATTAAAAGAATGGGGTTGTGCTAAAGAGTATATGAAAAAACATTGTTCTGGAGTTAGTATATCGGTATGTAATGAATGATGCTTTACAGGGTTAAAGAATAAGAAAAATGGTGTAAAAAAGCACAAAGATGGAAGTAATCTAATTAGACACAACAATACTGTAAGAGTAAATTTTTTGAGGTCTTAGAACAAAGGAAGGAAGTCAATTTGGGTTTATGTACGTAATGATATGGTTTTGTTCTGTAGATGTGTGCTTTTTTGTTTGTGTTTAGTTTTGTTTTGTTTCCTTTGCTTTTTTTTCTTTTCTTTTTCTTTTCTGGTTTTTTTCTATATGTTCCTGGGATCTTTGTCTGTATAGTATTATTTTGGATTCAATGTTTGCAATTTTTGTTATGATTTTGCATTGGGGGAAAAAAATTCAAAAAAAGAAAAGAAAAAGAAAGTGTGTGTTGTAGTCACAGAACAGGGGGACTAAGGACCAGGAATTGGGGGAAGCAAAACATTGTGACTTGGTTCTCCCTAACTGTTGTTTTTAGCAATAGGGAGCTTCCAGATCGAATCTCACTTGAAAATAGTAACAATCATGTATCAACAAACTCTGGTCACACAGTTATAGTTGTTTGGGAGGTTTTGCATAAAAAACCAATTTCCCCCAAACACTGTACTTTAGGTATACAGTAACAGGAAAATGGAGTGGAAAGTGTGGGATAGCCCTTGGCTTGACACAATATAATCTACCATTCCCTCCAACAAATCAGGATGAGTGCCCACATTTCCAGCACTGCAGTATACAATGAATGTCTCACATCAGACCAAAATAATGCTGTAAGCCAAGGATAGGGAACCTGTGGCTCTCTAGATGTTGTTGAGCAACACCCATCATCTCTGCTCATCTGCTCATGCCAGCTGGGGCTAACAGGAGCTGGAGTCCAGCAACATCTCTTGAGGGCCATCGTTTCTCCAAACATACATACTGTAAGTAACCCAACAGGCTAGAAATCAAAAACTATTTCCTCACATCTCTCTAGAACTTCAGATTTTAAAATGGATCGGAGAGATCTGAGCATTTCTTCAAAGAGATGCAATTCACTTATCAGTCATGCTCAGTTGCAGCTGATGTGGTAGCTGATGTGCTAGCATTTTACTCCAGATCTGGAGATTGAAAGGAAAGGATGTTTATAAAACTGCCTGTGAAACACACACAGCACGTCCTTTGATGCTCCTCCCTTATTTTCCTTTGGCTTCAATGCCTTATGTGCACTTGATGGAATGATTTAATAATATCCTCTTACTTCAGGAGAGCATGAATTCTACAAAACATAAGCCCCAGAGAAGTGAAGTTCTGCTGTGTATATATATATATATATATATGAATGAGTAGAATTGCTTAGGATTGTGCTGTTTATCACAGCACATAATGTTTATACAATGAACATTCAAAGCCTTTTTCAGAAGAGAAATACGAGTCTAAGTTTTGTTCTTACAAGTATCTGCCAAAGTATGTATCATCCTTAACTTAAGGTTTGTCTGTTTGTAAAAAATTGTTTCTTTTATTTGGTTGGGCAGCAAATAACCTGATCCTTTAAACTGCTGTGCAAGGCAAAAAACAATATGATCTGTGGCATGAACTACTATTACCAGTGCAACTGCACCACACAAGGTCCAACTTGGGTGGATTGGAGGTGTAAAATCACTAAAGACTATCCTACCCATTGCAACTGAGTTTCTTCCTCCCCAGTGTCTTATACTGTGGCCTGTATCAGGTTGGCTCAGGGTCAAGAGGGCATATTATTACCCTTGTCATATCTGCATTCAGATGTCAATTTTGAGTTGTGACCTTACAGAACAAAACTGTGAGCATACTAGTTACAGATAGGTAGCCGTGTTGGTCTGCCATAGTCAAAACAAAAAAAATTTTCTTCCAGTAGCACCTTAAAGACCAACTAAGTTAGTTCTTGGTATGAGCTTTCGTGTGCATGCACACTTCTTCAGATACACTGTATTCTTCAGTGTGTATCTGAAGAAGTGTGCATGCACACGAAAGCTCATACCAAGAACTAACTTAGTTGGTCTTTAAGGTGCTACTGGAAGAAAAATTTTTTTGTTGTGAGCATACTAGTTGTTTATATTGTTTAAAAAACACCCCCCAGAATTTAGGAAATGAATCCATTTAAGAGTATTGTGTCTAGATCTTGTCACTGCACTTCAAAAAAAGTCATAGACAAATAAGAATGGGTTCAGAGAAGAAGAACAAAGATGGTCAGTGGTCTGGAAAACAAGTTTTATGAAGAAAGGCAGAAAGAACTGGATACGCTTAGCCTGGAGAATATATGGATTGCGTGGTTTTCAAAATACATACAAAGTAACCTAACCCAGCTTTGTGGACGGCAGAACCTGGACTCAAACTACAGTCATACCTTGGGTTACAGACGCTTCAGGTTGCGCGTTTTCGGGTTGCACACCACGCCAAACCCGTAAGTACTGGAACAGGTTACTTCCGGGTTTCAGTGCTCATGCATGCACAGAAGCGCCGAATCGCAACACGCGTGTGTGCAGATGTGACGCTGTGGGTTGCGAACGTGCCTCCCGCACGGATCACGTTCGCAACCTGAGCATCCACTGTAGATTGTAAGCAGCACGGTAAGGAAAAGCATGAAGATTCTAGTTTAAGAAAAACAATGTTTTTGTGTGCTACAAATAGGCTAGTGTGTGCAGTGTGTACCTGAGAGAGGGGGCATAATAGCACTGTTACAATACTAGAAGAGTTGTCACTATAGAAGGGGCAAAGACTTTTTCCCTCCTGCCCCAGAATGCAGAACTAGATCTGACGGACCTAAGTTACAGGAGGTGAGATTTGGGTTGAACATTAGAAGTCGCTGAACAGTAAGAGCAGTCCAACATGGAAACCAATTACCTAAAGGGGTAATGGGCTCTCCCTCACTAGAGGTCTTCAAGAAGAGGCTGGGCAGGCATTTATTGGAAATGCTGTAGCTCTGTGTTTCCTGCATCAAGTGGAGTGGTGGCAGCAACAGAACAGATGACCTAGCTCTATGATTCTGTGAGAATATATAGGCGGCTGGAAGAAATTGTGTGCAACAGGGAAGAAACAGAAGGCGGTTTGTAAAAGCACAGCAGACATGGCTGGTTAAAGTGATACCTGAGCTGAATTTAGACTACACACCACATCAACTCTGATTAGGAAAGCAGCTTGTGAAAGTCTCCTGAGACTCCCATGAGGAATATGTGTTTGTAGTCCTCCAAATCCAGCCGCAGCTCAGGCCCAGACATTATGCGGAGAACACTTATTAGGCAGTGTGAGGTCTCAAGACTCATACACAGGGACCTCATTCACTGAAGCTAATAGAGTAGCACTGCCGGGGAGTTCTGCCCTCTGCTTGCCCCTTGCTTAAGTATAGGCTTAGGCTGTTAAATCTCAGCCGCAACATGGCATGAACTGCAAAATGGAAATGCTCCAGGGACTAGCTTTCCACAGACAGACACACAGTGTAATCAGGAACTTTTAATAAAAATAAAGGTGGAAGTTTTGGTCTGCTTTCCTGCAGCTATCCAGAAATAAAATAAGCACAGAGAGAGGATTAGCCGGCAAAGGAGACTGGATCTTAATTAGGAAACTGTTCACCTTGCTTTGTTTCCTGTCTTGATTTTTTTAAAAAAAAGATTGGAACCATATGTGGGACTTAAGAGCAAGAAGGGGAAGGAAACTAGAAGCTGCAGGTGGGGCAGAACCGCTTGATTAGTTCATGCAGATAGTGTGATTATAGTTAGGCACTAGGTGGCGCTGGCCTGGGTTATTTCTAGGTGGAGTACACAATTTCCTGTCTCTGTTCTTGTCTGAGAGGGATAATAAAGTTCTTGTCTAGCTTTCTGACCAATGTATCCTCTTAGCCTTCCATGACAAGTCACTTTAATATGTGAAATCCAGTCAATGGTGGTACGAAACTGGCAAAATGTTATCTTTTACAATTCTTAAAGATAAGGGATACCTTGCAGAGACTGCAGCTGGCAACTTGCTGCTTCCTTGGTTTCCTGGGAACTGTAGTTTGTTAAGGTTGCTGGCAACTGTAGCTCTCTGAGGAGAAAACTAGAGTTCTCGGGATTCTTTGAGTGAAACCAAGTGCTTTAAATGTGAGTTGAATGTGCTTTAAATGCATGCTGTGGAAGTTTCTTAGGCATAAGTTCTCTTTTTTGTTTATTTGTCCAATAACAGGGAAAGGTAATTGAATTCACAAGTAAGTGAATTCCAGAGGGGAACAAACTAATAATATGAGGTAACCTTCAAAGAAGTGTTACATCAGTTTTTAACCACTGTAAACCAAAATGCAGCCTAATTCTATGCTGTTTTCCCACTGGGCAGGTTGCAGCATCCTATCTAGAGGTAATGCGAAAACTTTCTCTGAGGATCCAAGTCCTATTTCATTAGGTCATTCCTATCTTTTTCTGCCTTGGAATTTTGCCAAATGCAGTTGGATACTAGGCAGACAGAGCAAAGTTTATTTAAGGTTAGCTTGTCAGATGGAATAATCCACCAACTCTCCTGACCCCACCACCTAGCTGATTTTAAAACCCTCTCCCAGGGGCTCCTCCTCCTCCAACTGAAATCAGAGTTGTTTCATGCTGCTTTAAAGTTAATAATAATTTGATAAACTGGGAGAAAGGGCCACACATTTCTCACCCTGCTTCTCTTTTGACCCTCACCAAGAACTGCAATTTGCACCCTTAACTGCTCAATCCTTTTAACTTCTTGTGCAATACAACAATTCCTAAGAGCTACAGCAAAGAAAACTGTGCCCTGAGTGATTTGGAAATGGCTGCTGGCAAGGGCATGGGGTTTCTCTTAAGAGCTCAGCAGACTTGACTCCTGCATTTTCTGGCTGGTCAATTCTGTAACCTGAAGTAGATGAGGGATTTAAAGCATTTCTTTCAAGTGAATTTGTATAGCTTATCTACTTAGGATGGATTTATCAGCTGGCCTCTTTTGCAAGCAGAACAATAAATCCTCATACCCATTCAGCCAAAATAAATTGTTAAGTCATGCTTTATGGGACCAGCTCTTTAGTATTATCTCTGTTTAGTTATAAGAATGATGTAATTCTAGAACCTGAATGGTAAAGACATCCCCCGCTGGAGTCTGGAACCAATTCCAGATGAAATTAAATAGTGTTTTGCCATTAACTGCTGTGACCGCATTATATACAATTTTAAAAATTGCCATCCTTAAGGTATACAAGCTCCTCCACATATGTCTGGACATAAGCCCAGCCCACAATGACTGAGGTCCCAACTAGGTCTGAGATTGGATTTATTGAAGTCTTCTTCCAGTTGTTGTTGTTGTTGTTATAAAGGCATATGCAAGTGACGTAAGATTTGGACTGCAGCCACAGTGCTAAGGAGAGGGGATACCAACCCTTCCCTCTGGTGCTATTTTCCTCCCTTCTAATTTCCCCTATTCCCAGCGGCTATTAGCCATGAAACGGGAAAACAACACATACTCATACTGAACCCACCTTTGCCCTCTCTGCAGCTAAAAGCAAGGGGGAGTGTGGTGGGTTGAAGTCAAGAGCTGATTACAGATCTCCCGTGCCATGTCTAAAATGGCCTTGAATTAATTTAGTTCCTTCCTTACCTGAGAAATTCCCCACCTGATCGTGCCAACAAAGATATGTATCTTTAATGGTGAAGATAAATGTGTCTACCTCTGCCCCTCTGCCCTCCCATAAAGGTTGAGAAACTTAGTGAGGACTTGTTGGAGCAAAGGGAAGGGAAGAAAATGGCACTTTGCTAGATCCACCAGCTTTGCAGTGGAATTTTACAAGGAAGAGACAAAGAGACCCTAGGTGTCTGCCCTAGAATCAGTGGTGGCTGGTGGTCCCGGGGGCTGGTGGGGTGGAAGGCAGGGAGCTCAACTGTCAGTGACCAGTGGTAGGGCCAAGTAATTCTAGTTTTGTCCTCCTCATTCTCATCTCTGCTTGGTTAAAGAAGGGGAAAACAGAGACTAAGGAGGAGGAAGGTGGCAGCCCGTTCTACCCCACTGTACTGGCTGGAAGAAATCAGGCAGGTAGGGGCTGTCTGAGAACAGACGTGAGGTAGGTGAATTTGGTGGTTTCAATTTCTTTCAGTTTCTCATTTGCCAATCTGAAGTTCAGTGCTCCACATTTCTCACCAGTTTGCAATTTTAAAAAATCCTCATGAAAATTCCTTACTATTTTATTTCTCTAACCACACACATTTTGTATGCAGTTTTGCAAAGCAATTTCCGCTAACATAATGCATTTTTATATATTTTTTTCACTAATATGTGTGTGTTTATGCACACATTGCCCTAGCACATGCATTTTTTTTTTATACGTCACTTTGCTGGAAAACTGCATTACAAATTTCAGAGAAGTGCAAATTTCATAAAATGGCTGTGCTTTGGTTCATGTATTGTTTTGGAAAGTGCTAATTAGGTAAGCTCACCTTCAAGTGCAAACTGAATCATGTTTCTCCTCCATCCCTAGTGATAGACTGGTGCTGGTCGGGCAGCCTTTACTGCATAGGATGGACCAGGTTGTCTGAGAATAGAAGTGAAATATTCACAAAAATAAAGTATCAATATCTTTTGGATTTAATTGATGGGCTAGGTTAAAGAAATTAAAGGTGGAAACTTGAAATGATATATATGATGCTGGTTGGGAATCAATTCCACTTGTAAGCTTAAGAGGATTTCAGATTCTCTATGTAATTGAGACAATGGTTAAATTCAGCTGGAAATCAGGATTCCATGGAAAAGATTGTTTTGAGGAGTTGGGATAAAATGCTAAATGAACAGGAAGTGTCTCCACCTGCTGTCATAGATTAGGGAACCTGTAGAGTGCTCCCCCCCCCCCCAATTCTGTCACATCCACAGCACTGGACCTAAAGAGCCTCATGTCAGGAAAACAGGAAGTAGCATTTTTAAATCTTCCTTTCTGATATAGAGACGGTAATATAGATCGGCAAATCAAATGTCTGTTTATGATAGCTAAGTTGGTAACAATTATGCTGGCTTTGTACAGAGTATGAGATCTGTGCTCTGAGAGGGTAGCAATTTTGCATGACTCAGGCCAAACTAGATATTACACTTGGGATGGGTGTAACAGTCTCCCAATTTTTTAAAAAACGAAAACAGCTGCAGGAGGCTGCCACTTTTAGCAGAACCGAAGGGGAGTGGCTGCTTAACCATGCAAAATCATTTCCTTCCTTTCTGTCTCCCCCTCCTTTCTTATTTATCCATGGGAGAAACACACAGGGTGTGTCATGAATGATCCATGATCTAAACAAATAAACAATATTCTGATTCTCCCATGCCTATTCCTGATTAATGAGATATCCTCTCATCATAAACTGCAAGTTCAACTCCTAAGCAAGCAAACATTCACAACACACTACAAATACCCTTCCTCTCTGCAATATAGTCCAAAGAAACTCTCCCACCCCATTTAGTATTTTCAATGTTGCACTGGTTCTCAGAAAATGTTTTTTCTACAGACTGGCATAAGAACCAGTTTACCTTTTAAGAACAGGGTTCATCTTTTACTGTTAATAATAATCTGGAAGCCATAGCCTAAGGTTTGCTCCCATTGTCACACACATTTTTCAGACAGCATCTTCACATGCATCAGGAGGTGATTATGGTTTCACACATTCTGCACAAGAATTACTCCGCCAATGTCAACGCAACAGTTAATCAGAGGAATAAGGTCTGATAGACTCCATTTGTGGAGAGGAAGGTCCTCTGCATTCCCCTTTGCCTCTCCAAACATTCCCACACAGCATAAGACCATTACAATGAACCCACCATAACTGTTTACCAGAACCATCTTGGCAGGCTGGGACAGAAGAACGAGAATGGTGTGCAGGATGCCTTGGACTGCAAAGCTGCATTGCTGTGGGGAACAAGCCCCGCTTGAGATGTAATGCTGTGAACTCTCTTCCTCCACCCAGGCGTGAAGTATCTAGGTGTAAAATAAACTATGTATTTTAAAGGGCTACACTCTCTGACATGCCTGAATTCCCAATGGAAACACAACCCTGTAACCCTCTGGAATCTTGCTACCACTCAGTAGAGGTGGCACACAACCTTTGTAAGCATATAGGTCCTATGACATCAAGCATCCTGGTCTACTACAAACACAGTCTACTTTAGCTAAAATGGCAGCAGTTTGGGAATGGAGGAATTAAGCCAAGTTGAGTTACATGTAAATGTATCTCAACAATGGTATCTCAGCAATCTGTCTGCATATTAAGCCCCTGTTTGAAAGCACCCTATGAGGATCCACACAGAGGGTTAGAAGTAGTACTAAACTTGGTTAAAAAACAAAACAAAATGCCATAGCCAGCTGCTGAATATCAATTGCCTCAACCAACATGTAGGAACTTTTGCTGTGAACACAACTGCTGGCTCTGCTGGAGCGGGTTTGTGCATGGACAACAAGGTTAAGAAAGCCCAGGGTGGCACCTAGCTTGGTTATAGCAGGTTTTTCATCACGTACAGTCTATCTGTTTGGCACATTATGGTTATAAGATTTCCTAATAGATAAAATGTATTTTAAGTACCAGAGGGAGATTGGGGGTACAATACAATATAGCTTTTATTTATAAAGCCTTTTACAAATGTCCCAGGGAGCTATTTTGCAAAGGCAGGAGCAGACAAGTACAGCACGATAACAACGAATCACGGTTCATTCACTGCACATCTTATGTCATGGGGTCTGATTTCAGCTTTAGCTCTAAAACCAAACAGGGAATTTGCTTGGTGAGTTTCTGCTGCTAATGTCTTGACAGTATAATCTTATCACTCTTGACATGGGGTGGACGGATGGGCAAACCTGACCATTTCAGTTTGTCTCCATCTCGTTTTTCCAGTCTTAAATTCAATTCTACACATTTCCACATTAGCTAATCTCCCCCCCTTTAAAATTAATCATGGAAATGAATCAACATCTTAGAGCAATTTTCTCCTATCTACGTGTTTGTATGCGCTTTTACTTAAGATACAAGTTTTTGCAAAGCAATGTTCCTTAAGGTTATGCATTTTTTTCTGCTATCTTTGTTAATATATGCATTTTTTCTGCTATCTTTGTTAATATATGCATTTTCTACACATTGGGGTAGAGAACTGCATTGCAAAATTCTGAAAAGTATTAATGTTGAAGGAAGGCTGTGTGCTGTTTTGCATATTGTTCAAGACACTGGTGTTTCTTGCTGCCCTTCCACTTGTGTTGCATCTGAATCCTCTCTCAGGCTCCTCTCCTGGGAGTGGAGATCTCAATACAACCCAGCAGAGGTTACTGAGTGCAAAGGCCATCTCCTCTATGGTGGGAGATCTGAGGCTCATGCATACATGGGTCTCCCTAAATGCCGTCATCATGTAGCTTTGCAATTAGAATAGCCATTGAATAATGTCAGGCATATGTGTAGATTTCATACAAAGTTTAAGCAAAGGCAGATTTATAAGTTAAACAGTTCTCCCACCTTGTGGCTAAGCTGAATATTACTGCCAAGATAGCATTTGGGTTAAATAATCAGAGGATGTAAATGCATATTCATCCCAAATGTGCACGGCATGGAGAAGGTGGATAAAGAAAAGTTCTTCCTCAGCCCCACAAGACTAGAACTTGTGGATATCCAGGAAGGTGAATGGTTGAAGATTCCAGACAGTTAAAAGGACGCACTTTGCCTTGCAACACACTATGGAACTCACTCCTGCAGGAGGTAGTGATGTCCACCAACCTAGATGGCTTTAAAAGAGGATTAGACAAACTCATGGAGGAGAGGGCTATCCATGGCTACAAGCCGTGATGGCTATGCTCTGCCTTCACAGCTGGAGACAGCAATACTTCTGAATACCACTTGCTGGAAGCTCCAGGAGGGGAGAGTGCTCTTGCGCTCGAATCCTGCTTGCAGGTTTCCCACAGGCATCTGGTCGGTCACTTTGAGAACAGATGCTGGTTTAAATAGGCCATTGGCCTGATCCAGCAGGCTCTTCTTGGGTGCCATCGTAACACTCCGGAAGCTGCGTGTGAAACGTGTTTCATACAGTAATTATTAAAGTTGCTTCACCTAACATTGTGATTAGTCTGTCAGATGCTTCGCAAATACTTTTCATCGCCTATTTAAGAGCCAGAGGAGCTATAGCACAAAGGGCAGTTGCTGACAAATTATCTCTATAGGCTGAGACCTGTGTCCACTGCAATCAATATCCCTCAGAAGTAATAAAAAAAAATCTGTCCACAAGGTGGGGAAAAAAACATTCTTACCCAATGGAGACTATTACCCTAATCTGGTGGAGCAGAAAATCATTAAAAGCTGCCTTATTGGTCTAACTAGCTTGGTATTATTTACACTGACTCTCTAGGGTTGCAGACAGAAACCCTGCGGACAGGGTTTCCAGCCTACATAGAGGCGCCAGGGATTGAATTTGGGGTCTTCTGCATGCAATGCACGTGCTCTGCCATTGAGTTATGGCTTACTGCTTATATAAAGATGTAGCAATTTTTCCTTGTTTCAAGGATTTCCAGCTCTCAAAATGTAATTGAAAATCTCACAATATCATATTTGGTCTCTGTGTGCAAACGTTCAAGGATGCAGTTGAAGGGTGGGGGAAAATCTATAGCAACGATGCCATGACCAAAAAATAGTGGAGAGGGGCAAGCTAACTCCCAATTCTCCCCACTGCTGAACAGCTGGACCACATCAAGTTCATGCATAGGTCACAGGCAAGCTGGAGACAGTCAGCTCGGGTATCCACAGCAGTGACTAGAGGAGAAATGACTGCTGGGAGGAATGCAAAGAGAGGAAATGCCATGGTGCATCTGTAACAGCAAAATGAGATGCCTTCATCTGCTCAAACTGCAATAAAACATGTCTCTCCCAGGACACAGGTGGCGCTGTGGGTTAAAGCCTCAGCGCCTAGGACTTGCTGATCGAAAGGTCGGCGGTTCGAATCCCTGCTGCGGGGTGCGCTCCCGCTGCTCAGTCCCAGCGCCTGCCAACCTAGCAGTTCGAAAGCACCTCCGGGTGCAAGTAGATAAATAGGGACCGCTTACCAGCGGGAAGGTAAACGGCGTTTCCGTGTGCAGCTCTGGCTCGCCAGAGCAGCGATGTCACACTGGCCATGTGACCCGGAAGTGTCTCCGGACAGCGCTGGCCCCTGGCCTCTTAAGTGAGATGGGCGCACAACCCCAGAGTCTGTCAAGACTGGCCCGTACGGGCAGGGGTACCTTTACCTTTACCTTTACTCCCATATTGGTCTCTACAGCCACAGCATTCTTCCATTGCCTCTCGAGACAGATGCCAACAATGTACACTTGCTGAGCATTGATCTGCCAAAAGGCTGGGTGCAGTGCCATCCCACCTGAGCTCAGGCCAAGCAAGACCTTGTGATAAGTTTAGGAGGACAGAGGCCAGCTCCTTCTTCCACATGATATCACCTATACCTCCCAAGGGGAAAGAGAAAGCTGGAGGAATCAGCTGAGCTTCCTTATGTTGGCCAATCCATGTGAGAATTCTAAGCATGGCCACATAAAGAATGAATGCAGAGTTCCAAGGGAAAGGAGGAGATGAGGGACAGAATGAGAATGAGGACCAACAATATTATTATTGCATGGGCTCAGTATGGTACCTCCTCAATACAGTATTCCAGAATAAAGTGATGCCAGGAAAACCTGGAAAAATATTACCCTATTAAATTGGTTGTCTTCTACAAATTCCCCCTGCCTATAAGGTTACCCATAATATTACTGTAAGTAAACTCCTTTAATACCAACTCCAAAACACACACACAAAACCACAACCCTCAGATCTCAACATTTATTTATTTGGCAAAAAAACCACACCTCAGAATGAGTGTGACTGAACACAGGCTAAAGTCTATTCTTTGGCAGTGCAGGCAATCAAAAAGTCTTTTTTCTCTGCCTCCGCTGTGTCAGTGTTCGATCAGGAAAAAGGCAGGGTAATAATAATAATAATAATCAATATTAAAGTGAATGGCTGTGCTTCATCTGACTTTTGGTACTAATTGTTGAAAGAAACTCCTTCAAGTATATATCAAGGTATAGAATTATTCTAAACAGATTCATTAAACAGAATGGTTATCTAACAACCATTGTCTTAAATGAAGCAGTTGACCTGCCTCTTCCATGTGTTCCTACCCATGCCCTGAGCTCAAATTCAGATACCCCTCTCTGAATGCCCTTGCAAGCTGAAATACGGTGGGTGGTCACAGGAGAAAAGGCCTTCTCAGCAGCAATTCCTTGTTCACTTGGAACCATCTTTCATGTCTTTTTTGGTGTCAGGTACCTTTTTATTTTCACTGGCTTTTAAATTTTTATTATTTTACCCCGCCTTACTTTTCTGGAAGGTAGTGGATTTTGCTGTTTAGGCATGGTTTTCAGCTTTCTGTCTTATATGGATTATTTTAATTCAGCTTTTAGAATTGCATTTTTGTATTTTATGGTTTTGTTTTGGTTTTGTTACATGCTGCCCAGAAAAGGTGGCTAATAAATACAGTAAATTGTAAGAGCAGAAATAGTAATATAATACAAGGTGTTCAGAAGACCAAGCTCCCAATATTTTCCCAGCAGGTTGTGGCTCAGGGCACAACCCCATGGCCCTTGCAATGCATCCCAGGCGACATGGGCATAGCCAAAGTTATTGAACATTTTTTTAGGAAGCTGGCAACAGGGGGGGGGGGAATGTGCATGTGCCCCCACTTTCTGCCATGCAAGCCAATCAGGATTGTGAAGTTGGCGGATTGTCTGCTTCCAGTTTTCTCTCCCTTGAAGGGTAGGGTTGTTCTGCCCAGGTTGTAATATAGCCCCCCGTTACACACACATGCATATGCCACTAAAATCAATGGGGCTTAAATTAATTTAGGAGTGGTGTGGACTCTAAGACCAGTGTACCTCAATTCCTAGGACTTCACGTGCCTTGCAAAGCCCATGACAGCAGGAAAGGATTTAAAAGATGAGAAGGTAACAATTCCTTAAGTCCAATAAAATTTAATATACACATATATATCTATATCTATATAATAGAAAATTTGAAAACCACTATCAAGTTTTCATCTTCTGAGGATGGAGGAAACTAGTTCAATACAATGCTTCTTAAAATATGGTATATTAACAGAAATAACGTTTGCCTGGTGTTGAAAAGATGCAATGATGTGAGCTTCCTAGGGGAAAACGTTCCAAATAAGGATCTCTCTCTCTCTCTCTCTCTCTCTCTCTCTCTCTCTCTCTCTCTACCTTCAGATACTGGGGTCCCAAACCATATATGTATGGCTTTATTAGTTAAAACTAGTGCCTTGAACTGGGCTTAGAAATGTAGTGGCGACCAATATAAGCAAATGAGGACTGGCAAACCATGTTCTGATAGTTTAATCCCCTTCAGCAACCTCGCTGCCAAATTCTGTCCTAACTGAAGTTCCTGGATCATCTTCAAGGGCAGTGCCACGTATAACACATTGCAGTAATCCAATAATGGATGACTTATTCATGCCATATCAAAAAATAAGTATAAAGCTAGTGAAAGTTCAGATCATTGAGTACAAACACATATGTCTGAATAAGAGGAAATTGTGTATGCAGTGCTTTTTTTCTAAAAAATGTTTAGGAGTACTCTCATTTTGACTCAAGAAAGTCACCATTTTATACTTCAAATTGGGGAAAACAAATACAGTACAGTACAAAGATTCACAAAATATTTAAGGGTATGCGTACCCCTGCGTACACCCAGAAAAAAGCACTGGGTGTGTGTATGTGTAGGTCCATTGTTTCACTCAACATTTCTGGATTATAAACGTGTAAAGTATCCATATCTATGTAATGCTGATCACTGTGTCATGCTGCGTGTTGCCACCCAGACAGTGCATATATTTGAGGGCTTAGCTGTCCATTTCTTATGAGGACAGTAGGAGCACACAGAGCAAAAACCCTTAGTTGTTTAGAGTTATTTCCCAAAGCCAACACCACCTTTCAAAATCTGACAGCTGCTCAAGGCCATGAATAGTGCAAACAGCTTTTATTAGCTATTCTTATCTCCCAGATAAAGGGATACTAGCATAAACAATCTATTGGACTGTATAGCTTGAAGAAAGAGTAGATAGAACAGTTCAGAAAAAGACAAGCTGAGCTCCCCAAGGAGAAACACAGTCATCTTTCACTGTCTAGCTATGGACAACCTGGACAAGAGTGTGGATTTCTATTTAAGGAACAGCAGCAGCAGCATGGCAAGCTGTAGTATTCTACCATTTTTCAATATGCCATGGCCACGTCAGGTTTTAACATCTCAAGATGGAGCAAAAATCCCACTGATTCTTTGTCGTTTAAGAAAGTACTATTTTTCCATTAGGAATTGAACTGACTGATATATTTATTTGTTTACAGTCACTGCCCATACATTCCATCCTCCAGTCCTCTTTTGTTTCAATTCCTTTCCCCCATATCTCACACAAATAGGTCTTGTATTAAAAGCAATCTGGCAACCTTCCAATGAGACAGTCTCCAAGAACATCCCTCTAAAATAATGGAGGGAAAATATGTATATGGCTTCATACCATGATAGTTGAAAATGAACTTGGTAAATTTTGACTTACCAAGTGATGGAGAAAAAAGTGATTTCTATCACTATCAGTACCTGCTTTTATATTTCTCTGAGGAACCGGGCTGGCCACTTTTGGAGACAGATGTTCTTTCCAGATGACCTGCTTATTGAGCATTCATCCCAATTTGCTTGTACCAAGTTTGTTGTAGGTTGCTTTACTGTGAGAGTTTTTCTGAGCCTTCACTCTCATTTATTTGTGGAGAGGTTGTATGATGTTGCAGCCAGCGATTGTGATCCCACTCCCTTAGAAACTGCCATTCCCACAATTCTTTGGGGCAAGCCGAGACTGTTGAAGTGGTATAAGAGAGCTTTAAATGTATGCTGCCAGGTAATGTATGTATATATACATACATATTCTAGGGTAAAGTGTGCATAAAAATGACATAGTTGTAGAATAATCTACAAACATACATTACATAATGGAAAGTTGTTTTGCAAAAATGTGTGTATTGGGAAAAATATACAGATAACAATGTGTATATTAGGAGAACGTTGAGTTAATATAGGATATGACAGCTGTTCTATCAGTATAGTGGTGGCATATTCTTCAGTACCACTCCCCTAGTATAGCTGGAATACAGGGTTTCTGGATCAACTAAATAAAACATGATTAAGATTTATTTAATTGGGTGACAGTCCTCATGTTGTTCTACAGATACTACTGTTAAGAAAGAACTGTTAGCCAAACTTAGGGATGGGCATGGGAAGCCATTTAGTCCCTTACAGACAAAAACTAAGATGCTGACATAGTCCCATTATCATAAAATGAGCCTCCACAAAATGAGCACAGATAGTAAAAGCCAATACCACACAGTGTATTTCAGAAGTTAACCTTTAAAATGACAAAGGCATAAATAGTGGTCACCAGAGTTGTATCTGACCAAAGGGATCCAAAGCCACACAAAATACTTATAACCAGTTTTGATGATCACATAATAAAATGTTAAGTTGAAAATCCACTGGATTCCTTTATAGGTGTCAAAACCATACACGACAATTTCTGTTTTTTTTTTTTTTTTTAAATGTGAACTGGCTGTTTGAGAGAGATTTCTTTACCCACTCTTGAAACAAAGAGCCCCAAGGCACTTAGAACTAGGCATGATTGCCTCAGATATTGGCACCAGATCTTAAAAGATTGGTAACTACAGACACCTTCAATAAAACAATGTCACAAGTGCACGTTTTGTTTATATCAGATCTCTCAAGGTACACTGCTTGCACATTCCAAAGGACATTCCTTGCATACTGTGGACCGTATTGTACTTGATTTGGTGTGGAACTGTGGACGATTGAATGACACCTTGCAATTTCAGGGATCACTTATTCTAGAAGTGAGCTTAGGTAGCTTAAATGAGAGAAGAACCAAAATGGGGCCATCGGGAAGCGAGTGAGACATCCATATGCTCAAATCCAAAGATTTTCTGGGGGTTAAATAGTATATCAAGGGACCCAATTTTGGCAGGGGATGGGCAACAGTTCCACACCACACGCCTCCTTCAAAGAATCCAGGGAACTGTAGTTTGTTAAGGGTGCTCTTAGAGGGGAAACCATAGTGCCCAGGGTTCTTTGTATACCAGGCGTAGCTCTGCCCTCCGTTGAAAAACCAGAACGGAGCAGAATGGCCAGTTGGGAGGACAAGCAAGGCTGCCGAAAAGAATTCTTCCTAGCAAGCGAGAATATACATTGCAACGCTTTTGTGGAAGATCTCACTTGCTTCCGCTATTTACAAACTCCTCGCAGCTTTTCAGTGTCCCCTTTTTTTGGATAGAACGACTTGCAACTACATTACTTTGGCTGCAATCCTTAAAGGTGCGTCACCCTACCACCCCCGGCCTCTCTTGCCTGGAAGCCGACCCTCGCCTGGGAAATTGCCCTTGACTCGCTTCTCTTTGATTTGTTTTCATGGCGGCTACGGCAGAACCACAATTCCCAGCATGCCAAGGGCTACCGTTGACGCTTCGGGACGCGACGCTTCCCAGCCCCGTTGGGCCGCCTCCAACTACCACACCCGCACTGAGAACCAGAAAGGAAACGATTTTCTTCCCTCCCTCCCAACGATACCGCGCTAGTCTCGGTTACAGAGGACTCGCTCAGTGACGCGCGCCGTGACGTACACCGCGTACGTTAAGGCAAGGCCTCGGAGGACGCTGGGAACTGTAGTCCTATGAGTGTGGAAGGTCACTAGAGCCGTTGGAGGATGGAGGAAAGGAGGGGGGAAGTATCTACTGCGCCTGCGTGGATATGCTTGCCTGTTAGCGCGCGGGCGAGGTGCGGGAGGGGGGGCGGTGCGTGGCAGGAAGCGGAAGGAGGCCGGGAAGGCTCAAGTAACTGACGTGTCTCTCCGAGAAAGGAGCCTGGAGTCTGCGCTCCTGCTTGGTCCTTCCCTTTTCCGCGTCGAGAGCGCCCAAGATGGGGAGTGAGTATCGGCGTCGCTGCTTGAGGGAGGGAAGGCGGAGAGCCGGTCCTGCCGCAGACGCCGCCGCCGTGGCGGGCGAGAAGCGGAGGGCGCCCGCCTAGAGCGGGGGCGCGAGGGGCGAGGCGGCTGCAGGGAGGTCGGAGCGCTTCCGTCAGGGGCAGGGAGACGAAATGGCGGCTGGGGAGGGAGGCTGGTGGTGGTGGAGGAGGACGACTCCCCTCGAAACGGGGAGGATTCAACGGCAGGTGCGGGAACTGTCAGCTTCGTTACGGGGGATCAGTTGCCCGTTACGTGCCTCTGCCCTGCCAGGACTGCGCTGGGGGGGGGGCGGCCCTCACCCGGCACTGTTTAGACGCGGAGGCTTACGTGGCCGCCCCTTAAAACGATCCACGTTCGCTCTCTTCGTGATCGTTGCAGCGCCGGGCTGGAATAGCAAATTCGGCGTTGCCCCCCCCCACCCCGATGAGGGATCCTCACCCCCCCCCCCGCCCCGCCCTCCAGATGAGGAAAGCCCCAGCCAGCCCTAAGGTCGCAGAGTGCGCCTTAAATGGGTGACTGTTTGTTTGACACCCGGGGGGGACTCTTCTAGATAGATATGAGAAGCTAGTAAGTATTTTATATGGGAAGCTAGAATCAGCTAATAAATTGACACAATGCAGTCTGGATTATGGAAGCACTTTGTCCTTTTCATTGCAGTGCCACCCTGTAAACACAAATTTTCCGAATGGCTTAGAATAGTAATGTTGCGTTAAAAAATAAAGCAGCTCGGGGGTTGCATAACCATAATGCTTCAAGTACAATATAATGCTCTTTATTGGGAGGGAAACTCTTTCAGATATTGTTTATAATATGCAGAAATCATTCTCCTTTTACACACGTATCTAATTGTGACCCTTGTGTGAAGATAACTTTTTCCTTCTCTTTTTGCCTCATGCTTCCCAATGCAAACATGTTTTTCATGCTGTGTGCCGTTTAAGTGTAAAGAGGGCAGGGCACGGTGACCCACAGTGGAAGCCACAGTGGGCTGCTCCCGCTATCTATTTGCATTCCTTTAAAATAACTGTGGCTGTAATGTGATGATGGCCAATTTCTTGCCACATCACTGCTATGGAGAATGTGCTTTCCATTGTACTGTGCTTTCCACTTGATAGTGTGATGGGGTGACCACTAAGGTGGGTTGTGTATTTGGGGGGCATTCCTTTTATTTGAACTTTAAATTTGGTTTTACACTGATGGCATTAACACCTTTCATTCTCTTAGCACACTATTGAAATATGTGAGTTTGGGCAGTCTTTTCATGGAAGTACAAGGCAATTTTAATTTCTTAGATTTTCATCTGTGCTACTATTGAATAGCCTTTCCTTATTATCTGGCAGCTTCATTTATACTTCTCTTCTTAGTTCTGCTTCTAGGAAAAGACAAAACCAAAATTTGATAACATGCCTAGTAAAAATGCATTTTTAAAAATTGCATTGTTGGGTTGCTTGCACGATAAGCACTAGTTTGAATACATGTGAAGTTTCAAAGTAATGCTAACACCAGCAGTGATTCTAGTGAAAGTAGCCTTTCAGTTTGGAAATAAGATTCTGAACGTACAGCCACCTCAATCCATAGGATCTCCATTGGAGTGCAGTGGGAAATAGGCTTGTGCCAGTCCTGGGTCTTTGCTCAGACAGGGAATGAAGGTTCACTGATTTACTCAGGGTTATCATATAGGTTAGTGGCTGGGCAAGGTTTAAATTTGGGCCTTCTAGGTTCAAGCCTAGCTCTTAAACTGACTGATAAGGACCTTGTGAAATCTATATATCTGTTCTCTTTTCATACCTTTTTTCACAGTTAAATTTCTTGAGGTAATCAAGCCCTTCTGTGTTATCTTACCTGAAATCCAAAAGCCAGAAAGAAAGGTAAGTATCCTTAAATCAATATTTGCAGGAGCTACTGCTAAGAGGAGAGTTTGCTTACATTATAGTTTATTCTACTTTTCAGACAAATATTGTCTCTCAAAACAGCTTGCATAGTTAAAATGACAGAAAGATACTGCTTTCAGGCTTTATAACAGAAAATGCACTTGAATGAAGGGGAAAGGTATGGAAAGGAGATCAGTTTGGCAGTGTAAAAACAAGTTAGTGAGTTGTAAGCTGGCATTTATAGCATTCTGATCTCCCCTTACTGTTGGTCTTGCTTGGGTTGAGGTCCTGCAACTAACTCACCAGCCCTTGTTCTACTGACCAATGACAGAGGCTCTCCGATTCCAAGGCATTTGGAGCTGAGCTCTTAGGGAAGAGGGAAGGTGGGCAACCTCTGCTTCTGCTCTTCCCCTGACTGATGGATGGGGCCGAGCTGATCTTCCCCTTGCTGTGATGCTATTTATGGAAAGCAGGGGGTTGAACCTTCAGTTGGCCCCTTGGTCTGCTGTCCAGTGTTAAGAAAGCTGTATATGTTGAATACAGTTAGATTGCTAAATGTTGCCATATGTTACCTTGTACATTTGTGCAGGCATGTCTGTAACTTAAGCACATGTGTTGGATTCCCAGCTAAGGGACTATACAACATATGTACAAGAGTACAGCATTAGCAATTCTATGCTCAAATGTTACCAAGCAACTGGAAAATAAATTTATATTAATCTGAAGTCCTGGTTATGTTTTCTTTTGCCATGGTACCGTTTCTCCACCTTGTTTTCAGTGAACCTAAGGCTTGTATTTTAACAAAATCTTCTAGCCCCAAACACATGGTGGTAGTGATTTCTTTTATAATTACATTTCCTTCTGTAGATCCAGTTTAAAGAAAAAGTACTATGGACAGCTATCACCCTCTTCATATTTTTGGTTTGTTGCCAGGTATGCATATTACATTATTTCAAACTTTCCTTTAAATTTAAAGTTTAAACCAAATCCAGGGAGCTAAGCCTGTGTTAATGTAATTGTCCTCTCTTGGAAATTCAGATTCCCCTGTTTGGTATTATGTCATCAGACTCGGCAGATCCATTCTATTGGATGAGAGTAATTTTGGCTTCAAACAGAGGTAAGAATGTCTCACTTAGCAAATGATACTGCTATCTGCTGTGAAATTTTATACTTAAATACTAAGTAGCAAAACCGAGTGGATCTTACCACTGACTTAAGCATTTTGAGGTGCCACTGACTTCATTGTTAGAGAACTGAGCAACTACCTAACTTGCCCATTGAAAACTGTGAAACATCAATGTGCATAACTGACTAAACCATGGCCTGGATATTTAAATTGGAAAATGGAATTTTGGCTCATCTCCGTGACCATGATGATGCTATAGTATAAAAATGGGAATATGTAAATGTGATAGTGCTCAGAACATTTCAAGTGGCTTTGACATAATTCATACATGTTTTTCAGTGGTCCTTCCTCACCTATGTTCCAGAATTATTGTATTGTCATTGTGTTGCTGATTGGGGTCTGGGTTGCTGACTGTGAGACAAAGATGCAGAAGAATGATGAATCATTTGGAAAGGAGTGGAGCTTCAGTTATGATCCAAATGCTTTTCCCTCCACAGTGCACATCTTTGGCCCTCTCTACATGTGCAGTGACTAGCTGGGAGGGTTGGCAAGAAAACTGTTTTTTTTCCTTACCGTTTATCTGTCATTCTGATTTCCACATCCAACAGGCACACTGATGGAGCTGGGCATTTCTCCCATTGTCACCTCTGGTCTCATCATGCAGTTGCTGGCTGGTGCCAAAATAATTGAAGTTGGGGATACGCCAAAAGACAGAGCTCTGTTCAATGGGGCACAGAAATGTAAGTATCAGGAGACATTACAGAGCTTGCCATCTGGATTGGCTTAATGCCTAATGTAGATACTGATGAATTGTATCCTCTCGGGTAATTGGAGACCAGGTTAATTCAGTCTTTTCTTGTGGATTCATTCCTCAGTGTTCGGCATGATTATCACCATTGGCCAATCTATCGTTTATGTAATGACGGGGATGTATGGAGACCCATCAGAGATGGGAGCTGGAATCTGTCTGCTGATTACCATTCAGGTAATTTATTTATTTTTTGTATTGGACTACTCATTGATTGGACCTAGGAGATCTGTGGTTCAGTTGAGCTTCCACAGACACCATCATTTTAAAGTTAAGCACACTGCTTTATCTCCTACTACCTCGCAGTATATATTAATTGAATCTAGAATGCATTTGCCAATCATCCTGACGCTTCATTATTAGGCATGGCTAAAAAAAAAAGTAAAGGACCCCTGAACGGTTAAATTCAGTCAAAGGTGACTATGAGGTGCTGTGTTCATCTCGCTTCAGGACGAGGGAGCAGGCCTTTGTTCACAGACAGCTTTCCGGGTCATGTGGCCAACATGACTAAACCACTTCTGGCACAACAAAACACTGTGGCACACAGAAACACTGTTTATCTTCCTGCCACAGTGGTACCTATTTATCTACTTACACTGGTGTGCTTTCAAACTGCTAAGTTGGTAGAAACAGGGACAGAGCAACGGGAGCTCACCCCATTGTGCGGATTTGAACCACCGAACTTTCAATCAGCAAGCCAAAGAGGCTCAGTGGTTTGACCACAGTGCCATTTGCGTCCCTTTTATTAGGCATGGTATTCTTTATAGAAGCCTTGCATCTCTAGATATATTGAGTGCGTAGTTAGCTTCTAGGTTCCTCGTAAATCTTATGGATAAATTTATAGGGAAGTTTTTAATGTTTGATGTTTTATCGGTTTTTTATTATTAATATTCTGTTGGTAGCCGCCCAGCATGGCTGGGGAAACCCAGCTAGATGGGCGGGGTATAAATAATAAATTATTATTACTATTATAGAAGATCAGCTGTTAGCCATGATGTCTAGGAATGGAAATCTCCCAGATCTGGTTGCTAGAATCTAGGAACAAATGGAGGATGACTTAACGGCATCCTACTTCAGAGTGATTCCTTGCTACGTATGTTGACCAGTCTTGCCAAAAATAGAATATCTGAACTGTACTAACATTTGGCTTAACACAATGTAAGAATTTTCATGCCATATTGATCTTCAGAGTAACAGTTCAATTCACCTTCTGTATGCTGGTTTGTAGACTATGGATTGTTACAGTATTTACTTTGGAACATTAGTACATCTCTTCTGTTTATGGCCAAAGGGCTTTTAAGCTTTGGGTTCACTATAAATCATTTCGACCTGTGTTGCTGCTTTTGTGCACCTGGGCCACCAAAGTCATATTGTGTGAGCTGAGCTAGTGTAGCTCAAGTGATGGTGGTGTATGTGGTCTAGGAATAATAATAGGAAAACAGGGATTCAGTAACTGCACAGATGTTGCTTTATTGCAGGGAAGGGAAACCCCTTGAGATGCTATTGAACTCCTCCTATCTACCCCAGCCAGCCAGTGGTCCAATATAGTGGAAGTTGTAGTCCCAAAAACATTGACGGCCAAACTTACTTAAAAGGTGTAAAAGTTGTATTGTACAATCAATTTTCTCTGCCTCCCCCCGAAAATCCTTAGCTGCAGCTAAGTTAGGAACAGCTTAGAAAGTTGGGTTTACATGATGTTTTTTATTTACCTCACGTACAAAGGAACTTCAGTTCATGTATCTCTGACTTGTGTACTTATGCTTTCAGTAATAACCATGTCAAAAAGTATAAATCAAAGATTAAAACAGGTATGGTTGTGGTGACTCTGGAAAATAATTCATGTTTGTTTTGCAGCTTTTTGTGGCTGGATTGATTGTTCTTCTCTTGGATGAACTTCTGCAAAAGGGGTATGGTCTTGGTTCTGGCATTTCCCTCTTCATTGCCACTAACATCTGTGAGACTATTGTCTGGAAGGCATTCAGCCCAACCACAGTAAACACTGGCCGAGGTAACCTCACACATGCGTGTTCTTTGTTTCACTGGAAGCATATCAGTTCCTCAGTTAAGTGACTCGGTGCCCCTGTGGATTGGATCAAAAGTTGGGTATTCTTTGGGAAAATGTTAAAAAACCTAAACACATAGAAATGCACACCAGTACAATAAGGGCGTCAGTATTCCTCCGAAGCCACAAAATGTTGAGTGTCAATTGGAAGAGAGATGGAAGACTTGAGAGTGGGGAGTGAACTGGTTTGCCTGAACCATTAACAATTAACAGTATCTTGACTGGCTGGCTGGAACCCTGAGCAGGATTGCTTCTTTTTGGAGGTGAGGATGTTCATTTTATTGGAGGTCTCACTTCTCCGAAGAATTGACTGACTGGGGAAGCTACTTTACTATTTCTCACTTGCGGTTTTTTGGTACCCTTCCTGCATTAAATCCAGGGACCTTTACTTAGGCTTTTTTTTTTTGCTATGCAATAAATTGAATATAAAGAAGAGTTCATTCTTTCCTTTGTCAACTCAAGTTTTAAGATGACTGCTTCAGTGAGTTTCATTTTTGTGTGTGATGTTAATGCATGGTTAGAGGGGGTAATGTAGCTCTGTAAGCAATGATTGTTAGTAGCTGCAAGTAAGAACGTTTAGTCCCTCCTATGTTATCACGGCCTGGGCTGTTAGATCAATTTGGAGGGAGCTTTCTCAGTGATTGTACCCAGTCTCTGGCATTCTCCCCATTATATCATTGATGCAACTTGACTAGGCTATGGAAGACAGTCTTTTCCCCCTCAGACCTTTCAATGATCTGCTAACCTTCTCTGGAGGTTATGATTGCTTTCCTGTGGTATATTCTGGTTTTTAACTGCATTTTGTGTGTTTGTTGGCTTAATTGCATTGTAAACTACTCTAGGACCACACTGGTGAAAAGCAGTTTATAACCTTTTAAAATAAATTATTACAAATTTTATACAATTGGTTCAAAAGTCAAACTAATAAATGTCAAATTATCTGCAACTAAGCACCTCTCTCTCACTCTCTCACTTTAAGGCATGGAATTTGAAGGAGCCATCATTGCCCTGTTCCATCTGCTGGCTACTCGCACAGATAAAGTCAGAGCTCTCAGGGAAGCCTTTTACCGTCAGAACCTCCCCAACCTCATGAACCTGATTGCCACCATATTCGTCTTTGCAGTTGTCATCTACTTCCAGGCAAGTAGAATTATGAAATGTTACTTAAATATAAGCAAGATGACAACAATAGCTGCTTGCTAACAGAGTGCTTGTTACAACATTTGTGAGTGGATCCTAAGTATTGTTCAAAATGTTCCTGAGTTTAAACTCTGTTTCTACCAGTTTCCAAGGCCTAATTTTTTTAAGCCATCAGTGGCTTTCATCCACGTTATCTTTTGGCCCTTGTTTCTCATAAGTTCATCCAAACTAATCCTCGTAAGACCCTTTCTTTATGGCCTTTGACATCCTCTTAATCATTTGCAACTTTATCCAAGCTATAAATATTGTAATGGGATTTACCCATTCTCTCCCTTTTTTCCTGTGCTGTTTTAAATTGCTAGTTCCTTAGGGGAGCAGCCTGTTGCGTACCTAAATTTGGAAAGCCCTACCTACTTAGGCTAATAGCACTCTATAAATATCACCAAAGCATGCTATGGCCACAGCAAGTGTATTCATATTGGCCTTAATGCCTTAATAGACCCTCCTACGCAAAGTGTTTCTCTTTGCTTCTAAAAAGCATTCTGCTCCCAAGTTATCTCCCCCCCCCCAGTTATAAATCAATCATATACTGTGGGGAAGGGAAAGGGTTGCACTATTAATGGAGATTTGATGCTCCTGCATAACATTCTCTTTTAAAAACAACCCTAATGACACTGGGAAGTGTGAATGATGCTGGATGGTATCACATAACTTCCATGCAAACAAATCAGAACAATTGCTCAGTAAGCAGCAATCAATCTTTAACCACTGTGTAAATTTTGTGCAAGCAAGTCAGGGTGGAATATTGAAACCGGTAATCCGGAAGAGCTCCAAGATTACTGAAGGTTTTTAGGTTCTCTTCAAGTACACTGTTACTAAGAAGTGTTTGTTTCTGTATTTAACACTCACTTTTGCAACCTGCAGGGTTTCAGAGTGGATCTCCCTATAAAATCTGCCCGCTACCGTGGCCAGTATAACACTTACCCAATCAAACTCTTCTACACCTCCAATATTCCCATCATCCTTCAGTCTGCGCTGGTGTCCAATTTATATGTGATCTCCCAGATGCTCTCTGCTCGTTTCAGTGGCAACTTACTGGTCAGCCTGCTGGGCACTTGGTCGGTAAGTATCCGCTTGATAAGATCTGTCCTGGATCTTGCAGCTTTAAACATAAAACCTGCTTTTTATTCGGGCTTGTACACCAACTCCGTACAAAGTATAAATAATGAGCTGAATTGGGGTGATTCAGGGTTTTTTGCAGTGACAATGGGGCAGGTTGGGCTAGTCCTGGAGCAATTTCCCCTTTCCCAAGATGACCCATTAAAAAAAAGGGCAACCCAGAAGAACAAACTACTCACAATAGCCAAACTCAGTGTCGCCATGTTTCCAAAATTAAAACTGAATCCACTAAAACACCATATAAAGAAGATGCTGAGATAGGCTCAGGGGATAGGTGTAGGGACAGAACTGAGCTTTATTATATTCACACCTAATGCTCCCAGTCAAGGGCTAACAGCAGGGAGGTCATGCTAGGAAATACCTGTTCGGCAGGATAAATCACCTTTGTAGAGGCTAACTTGTTGACAATTTTCATGCTGCAATGTGAAAGCACAATCTAATTTTGGCTGGCTTGATTTCTTAATGCAAGTCAATGGGATTTCCATGAATGGGTATTTTCTAGAACTGGGGTGGGCTGGGCTGGATTGGGCTGGGTGAAATCAGGTTAACACATTGACCCCACAAATCAGATTGGGGGTCCATGCACAGCCCTAGTTTTTTTAGCACAAAGGTGCTCGCAGGAAGACTCAGACTGCAATTTTATACACATCTGAAAGTAAATTATTCTATATATCTTTTTTTATACCCCACCTCAAGGCAGCTTGAGGTAAAAACAAGAATCACTAAAAACATAGGAAAAAAGCATAATTAAAAACAATTAAACCTGTATAGAATTAAAACTATAAATGAGTATAAAACTATAAATCGCACTGAACCCCATGGAACAATAGGCAAGCATAGGATTGTGTTGTGAGTGATGAACGTGTAAGGTTTGTTTTAGGAGCCAAGTGGCTTTCATATCATGCCTTGCTGGCTTTTTGTGTCCTTGCCAGCTCCTATATTTAGCACTTGTCTTGCAGTAGCTATAATAGAGTTTCTCAACACACATGAAGAAACCTATGCAGGTTTACGGTTGCTATATTTGAATTCTGTGGGCATAAAAGTGACCTCTGGTGGCTGCATAATACCTGTCCACTTAAGGCACAATCCAAACTGTCCACTTTCATTGCAGGATACTTCGTCTGGTGGTCCCGCCCGTTCATACCCCGTCGGTGGTCTCTGTTATTACCTGTCGCCTCCGGAGTCATTTACTTCCGTTCTGGAAGATCCTGTCCATGCAGTTGTTTACATTGTGTTCATGTTGGGTTCCTGTGCTTTCTTTTCTAAAACTTGGATTGAAGTGTCTGGCTCTTCTGCCAAAGATGTAAGTAAATAACATTGACCCCACAGCTCTGGATGCTTCTCTCCTCCCTCTTGAAAAACCATGATGCTTCCCTTGCTTTGTCATTTAGCAGAAGGTGCAGTTAGTTCTGTGTCTAGCATTCTATTGTCACTAAATATATTTTTGGAAGGATCAGATTTGACTAAGGAGAATAGGATACTAGCAAGCATTTTTAGTTTTAAAACATGACTCCATGATGCCTCCCTCTTACTCAAAATGTCACTCCCTGCCTAAGCTGTTCATCTTCCTAAGCTAAGTTCATCTTCCTAAGCTATCTTTCAAGGTTGTCTGTTTAACAAAAGAGGGGACAGCCATGAGCTTGCCTTGAACAAAATGGGTTTAGACCCACAAAAGCTCATGCTGCAATATATTAAGTCCTTAACATGGAGATGATTCTTTCATGTTTCAGCTTGTGAACGTTCATAGTTCATTTCTTATTGCAAACCATTCTCTTGAGGTTACCTGAAAAGATGGTCTGCTTTCCATGGGCAGATATTGAGACATGCCTCTCATCAACCTGTATATATTTTTAGTTTGGTTTCCAGAAATATTTATAATATTGCTACATCAGAAGTCCAGCCTTGCCATTTTTAATAGTCCTTAAGTGAGGAGCATTGAAATTTCTTGTTTCTCATTTATAGGCAATTCATCTTACTAACTGACTGTAAAAAGATCTAAGCTTCTTTTCTCTGTTTGGCCAATGCAGGTTGCTAAACAACTGAAAGAGCAGCAGATGGTTATGAGGGGTCACAGAGAAACCTCTATGGTTCATGAACTCAACAGGTGAGTTACAAACATGCAGAGATCCATTATGATTATAATGCTATATTCAGTCAATAATAATAATAATTTATTTATACCCCGCCTATCTGGCTGGGTTTCCTCAGCCACTCTGAGCGGCTCCCAGCAGAATTAATGGTAATAACAAAAAAGTGATAAAACATCAGACATTAAAAACTTCCCTGAATAGGGCTGCCTTCAGATGTCTTCTAAAAGTCGGATAGTTGTTTATTTCCTTGACATCTGATGGGAGGGCATTCCACAGGGCAGGCGCCACTACTGAGAAGGCCCTCTGCCTTGTTCCCTGTAACCTCACTTCTCACTATGAGGGAACCACCAGAAGGCCCTTGGTGCTGGAGCTCAGTGTCTGGGCTGAACTATGGGGGTGGAGACGCTCCTTCAGGTTTACTGGACTGAGGCCATTATGCTTCTAATGCTCTTGCAGTGTTGTAGTTTTGTTTTAAGGTGGTTTTTTTTTTTTGCATGCCATCAAGATCCTAGCTATATAAGAGCCTCTGTTAATTCCTGAGAATACCCAATTTCATTTTTGTTTCTAGCCTCATTGTTTGCTGACTTTAATGAGCACTATCCTTTTGTAGTGATCCTGAGGCTACAGAAAGTCAGGGTTTACCTTCATAGTTTTCTTACTGCTTCAAACAGCATTACTGTGACACACAAGTGGAAAATATAAGCAATGGGTCATATTTGAAGTGCCTCCTTAAGTCACATACCTAAAAGATGTATGGGGGGGTGACCCAAGCAGTCTTAATATTTGTTGCAGTTTGATGCATAGTTATCTTTCTCTGGATTCTGCCCCTGTGTCTTAACTATCTAGACCTACAAAACATTTTTTTAAACAGACTCGGTGTTAGCTGTGCCTGAAGATGCTAGTAATGTCTCTTAATATCTAATTTATTTCCTTCCCATTGTGTCTCTTGTCAGATACATTCCTACAGCAGCTGCATTTGGTGGCCTCTGCATTGGTGCTCTCTCTGTGCTGGCAGACTTCCTTGGGGCAATTGGATCAGGCACAGGAATCTTGTTGGCTGTTACTATCATTTACCAGTACTTTGAAATATTTGTAAAGGAGCAGAGCGAAGTTGGCAGCATGGGAGCGCTTCTCTTCTAAATGTATTGTCCCATGGACCCTAGGGGAGTATGAAGAGTGTTCTAGGATTTTAAAAAAATCAGGTGAAAAAGATTAACAGCGGCATAGTAACATGGGCACACTGCATTAATAGGAACACTTATTTTAATGTTTTCCAAAGCACATTCCTTTGGTTCAGACTTTGTTAATATTCAGTTAATGTTTTATAAATCGCTGGAAAATGTGCAAAAAAAAAAACTTTTTAGAAAAGAAGGTTTTTTTTGTTAATTATTGCTGGAAGCAACTTCTAAAATCTGGTTTAGTTTTGGTTATTTACTCTTCTCTGCCTCTCCCTCTCCCCTGGTCCTATCCCAGGATTTCTTGAGCTTTTCCAACTGCAGTTTAAAGTGGCACAATTAAGTGACATCCAATGGTGTTGGCTCACTTGTGCAGTGGACTTCATCCTTTCCATGTGGAACATCCCTTTCCCTACTCCCCATGCACTTCCAAAATTGGGTCCAGGAGGACTGGTGGGAGAAGGGGAAGTCATGTCTGCCTGTGTGATGTTGGATTTCTCGCTATCTCTTTGGTAGCGAGAGAGATCTTTCCCACCCATCATCACAGCACATATCTATTGTCATGAGTACATTCACTCTTCCTCCAGGGTACTACAAATTTTGGGACTGCCAGATATCTCGTCAGGTACTCTGGGTCTTGTGCTTCAGTACAGACTGTTGGCTTCTGACTGTTGCCTCACTTTTGCAGGTGATATGTTTTTTCTGTCAGGAGAAAACTCACATCAGGCCTGCTTCATGGGAAGAAATAACCAAGCCTCAGAATTGTACATTGAACAAACACAGACCTTTTACAAGTAATTCCACACAGAAAGCCTGACATTTCCAAGATGGATGTTGTCTGTATTCTTATATCCTGAGAAGAACAGTGTGCTACAGTATTCTTCCTGGAGGTTACCAAACTCTTGAAAGTTCTTATCTGCCATCACGTTAAATAAGTTCTGTTCTAGCAGCTATGAGTGCTACAGTCATCCTGCTTGCTGAAGAATACACAAAAGCTGCTGCTTATAAAACTTGCATATCGCTCCAGAACAGTTTTTTTTACCAACTTTTTTTCTGGAACACTTGACTACAAATCATGCACGTTGATGCCAGCCTTAGAAATACCTTCCCTGTCTCTCACGAACCTAGCTGGAGAGCAGTGATGGCATTTCTCTGGAGGCCTAATGGCTTTTGCTTATTTCCAGGACAACTCCTACCAAATAGGAGAAGTAGCCATAAAGTCTTTAAGGAGTTTTGCCCCATCTTTAAAATTCCTTAAAAACTCAACTTCTGTTAGGATATATTGGTGGTTGTAAGGTGTTTTGTGTGTATTGTATAGGACCAAATAAAAACACTTGGTATAAAAGGAAGCCTGCAAATAAATTTTCCCTTTGTCAAGGTGATACTTGCCTTGCTCCCACTTGAAAAGGGATAGGGCTGAAAGATTCTCTTCTACTGCCGGTCCGTATCTGTCTGCCTAGATTTCTTAACTGGCATTTAAAATATGACTGTTTCTACCTTGACAAAGGCCAGCTTCCCCAGACAAAAAGAAGCAGGCACCAGAGTTCTTGGCCTTTGAGCCATACCATTCAACCAGTGTTCATTTGACAGAACAGCCTTGCTAACAGTGTGGAGGAGAGTACTCAAATGTACTGTAAATATGCTGCGGGCAGTTCAAAGCAGCTGGTGGCCATTGCAAGGGCAGGTGTGGGTTCAGATTTTTCAGTGACTGCAATTGAACTGGAATCCTCCTATTTCAGCCTGGATATACTTTGGACAATTGATCCTTAAAAATAAGTTAATAACACACTTCTGTGCATCTTGCTTTCTGTGACCGGAGTCATCATGGTTGTTTTGATAGGCACAGCCTGAATGAGGGACTTGAACTAGAGTTTGAGAGGAAGTGCTTGTTGAAGGTGCTCTTGAAAATGAGGTGATGCTTGGGTTTCTTTGTGAAAATGGCCACACCAGTTTTATTCCAATATCTCCAAGGCAAATACTGCATTTTCCCTTTCTACCCCCTCCCCATTTTGAAAAGGTTGAACTTTAAACAGACCGTAACATGCATAAAGGTGCAAACCATATTTTATAGTAATCTCTCCAGTTTTGCCTGCTGGTGCATTGTGTTACGTGTTTCATCTTTTCTACCCCCCTTGAAAAATGAGACTTGGCATTCCTTGTAATACACTCTGTTGTATCCAACAGTGTTACTCAACTGATGGTGTGGCTTCTGTCAATGGAATGGGGAGGGAAGCTATTTTCAGCAGTTCCCTCTCCACAGATCTACTGCACAGGGTTGGAAGATGCCGCAGAACAAGTGTGGTTACAGACAGATGAAGAATTGCTGAAAACTGTTTCTCTCCCTGTTCGCTGACATAAGCCTTAACCATCAGCTGTGAGATATTGCCCTCATATTTCAGATTGAGTGGATCAAGCTAAGAGTAAGTGGCTTGCTAGCCTCATGAAATACATTGTGAAGGTGACATTTGAGTCAGCTGGAGTCAAGAAGTCTCATGAGCTCAGTAGGTCTTGCTTCCAAATACGGTCGTACCTTGGAGCTCGGAATGCCTTGGCTCATGAACAAATCTGCTCCTGAACGATCAAAACCTGGAAGTGAGTGTTCCAGTTTTTGAATGATTTTCAGAAGCCAAACATCTGGCGTGGCTTCTGATTGGCTGCAGGAGCTTCCTGCAGCCAATCAAAAGCCGCACTTTGGTTTCCTAACGTTTTGGAAGTCGAATGGACTTCCGGAACGGATTCTGTTCAACTTTCAAGGTACGACTGTAATTGGGCATAGGGTTGCCATCAAGGCCTGTACCTGTTCTGCCTTCCATCATTTCCCAAATGGTTCAAGGGGTCAAGCTGGGCTTTATCCTTAAAACACAAAATATCCAATGCATTCATTAATTTTTCATTCTAAAATTGCTCCAAGGCTTCAGACAAGAATCTTTCCCTAGGGCATGCAATCATTGATTGCTTATTTAATTTCTATACCACTTAATATATAAAATAATATTTTTAAAGTGGTGTGGAAAAAACTGAAGCAACAACAGACCTTTAACACACTACTGTATTACAAAAACGTTACATATAGAAATGTTACGTTAGCACAAAGTTACTGATATATAAATATCAGTTCATTTCCTTCTGACACACCCTCTGCTTCTGGGTTCTCACTCAGGGTTCAACAAATTCTCACAATGGGAAGAGATCTTGAAACAGCAG